>NC_133162.1:124601135-124919572 GCF_040802235.1 Manis javanica
ATTTGGAAAATAAAACATTTTTAATTTATAAAATAAATATAAAAATCTTTATCTTTTTACTATCTATATCTTCTTAGTATATCTCTAAAAGATATATATAATGGGTAAACATATACTAAGAAGATCTTATTTATATCTCATGTATGTATAGTAGATGGAACATACACACTATATATAAGGTATATAGATGATATATATATTCTTGCTACATATATACATATATGTATATATATACACATAGATACATATGCACATATAGAGTAAGAAGTTAAAGACTGTATTTTATTTTATAAATTTTATAAATATGTAAAGTATGTAATGGTAAAAGTTCTCAGATGTTGTTACACTCTGCCTTTTGATAATCCAACAGATATTGGGTGCGCAACACTGGGCCTATAGACTGTGAAAGATGAAAGAAATAGTGTGGGTCTTCAAAGGACCTATAGGACTCACAATTTTTGTGAACATTCGAGCTCCTAAAAGACAGAAAAGGATATTATATTTACACTTTTTTCTCTAATTTTATGTAATATATCCATAATATGAATCTGTCAAGTATAAATTTTGAAGTACTTATCTCACTCTTTTAAACTAATGCAGTTTGAGGAGCCCTCATTTACATGGGCCCCTTCCAAGACCTTGGGAGGGTCTCCAGCAGGGTATATCTTTGTTTTGGTACAATTCTGGTAAGATATTTTTAGTTCCAATTCACTAAAAGGGCTGCTCCTTTCTTTTGTATTCTCTGTATGTTATACTACCTGTGGGCAGGGGTATTGGAGGAGACATAGGCATTTCATATCTGTACATGTGTATCATTTTTCTTGAAAAGGAGCACAAATTGCAAAAGTTTATGGCTCCACAAAACCAGGATCTTCTCTTACCTTTAAAGTAATCTGGCACTATCACTTCTATTCTGAAATAGGAATACTTAACTACCTATGTACATATTAGGAAAGCTGTGGGCTCAAGTCAGTTTGCTACAGGACCACAGTTCTGCAGTGATTTTCTTGACAATGCAAAAGAAAGTTTTCTAAAACAAGTGCCTTATTTATATTTCCCTAAGGAAAGGAAATCTTCCTGATCCAAGACTAATGAACTTAATGTTGCATAGATGAAATCTTTCCATCTTTCTAAAACGATAAAGATGGTAACTATATAAATATATATACATAGGCATATATATATACACACACACACACAAATAAATATATGTAATTGCTGTTCACTGTCTGAATTAAATCTTTTTGTTTTCCTAAACAATTATAAAGTAGTTCATGAAACCAACAGCTTGTACAAGGACATCTTACTTGCAGACCCCAGATGTAAGCAAGGGCAGTCTCTGAAGTAAAAACCTAGGCCATAAAGTAAACCCTCTCTCTCTCCCAGCTCATGCAAGTAATGGTAAGCATAATGAAAGAAGAGAGGGGAGGGCAAAGCCAGGGTGAACTTTAAGGACTCCTGAAATCCCATACCCAGTATCAGGCACCCCCCATTCCCAAACGATGATATGTCCCTCCATGGCACACTCCAGGCAATTCTTAGAAGGCCACAGAATCTACTTTCAAAAGGTCTTGGATTTTATGTGGCCCCAAATGGAAAAGAACATTTACCCTTTACCACAGTTTCAATCTTTTTCTTTTGGGGGAAATAAAAGATGGTGATTTGTGTCAGAATTAGTACCTTTCTTAAGGGAATTAACAACTGCATTTCCTTGGGGTTATCCTAGAACCTTGGGCTCTCAGATTAGATCCTTAAAGTTGTTAAATGAACCATCATTACATTCAAAATGAGATGAAAGAAATTGTGTGACGATACTAAAAGATTAAAACGGCAAGCTCAGCTATAAATCAAAGAGAGCTCCTGTCCTGCTCCAGAGAAGATGAGTCCCAAATAGATGAGGATATACTGGGGAGTCAATGACACAAAGAAATATCACATAAACCTACCTACCTATGTACAAGCCTGACTTCATTGCATTTATTATTACTCATTAGAGTTATTTTCCATTTCAAAAGCAACAAAACTGCAGGTCAGAAAATTTTGGAACTTGGAAAAAATAATCAATTTGATGGCCCAGAACCACATTTACACTTATTCATTCATTGCCACATATAATAAACACTTGTTGAGTGTTCAGTATGTGTGTCATTGTGCTGTATATAAGAGATATAAAGATTGTTTTAAGTCTTGTTCTAGGAACAGTTTAATTGGAAAGATGAAAAGAGTAAACAATTAAAATATAATATAATAATTACTTGGTAGGATGCAGGCTTAGTGAATGCTTTTGGTTTATCCAGGTTTCAGGAAGAAAAGGGGGCACAAGGAGTCACGAAACCTTTGTTCAAGTTTGGGTTCTGCTCATAGTTAGTTATGTGACTTACATTCTCCTTCCTGGGACTGTTCCTTCATCTGCAAAATGAAAGATGTTTGACCAGATGCTCTCTACAGGTCCAGGTTTACATTTTCTTATTTCATGGGAATTTCCCTAATTGGTTCCCTGCTAATCTTCTTCATTATGGATGATGTTTAATAACATACAATGACATAAGCTATTTACCCTTTAACTGACTTCTTCTTTCAAAAGAGACCACCTATTGGTCTTTTCTCTTCCCCAGTCTTCCACTGATTACCCCATCTGCAAAAGATTAGGTCATAAACTAGGAGCTCGCATAGGGAGACAGGTAAAGTAAAAATATGGTATGTAAAGGTGGGACCGAAGGTATTATTTTGTTCTTCAATGTTGTAATTAGAAAAATTTTAGTTTTACTGTGTATAAGATAAACTTGAAGATATAATTGGTAGAATTTAAAACAGAAGTTCTCTTTTTTTGAATCTCTTCAAAAGATAAAAGCAAACAAAATACGGTCCAAATATCAAGAGAGGAAACATAAAATGGCAAGCAAATAGAAGCTACAGAACACGATGACAGAAGTAAGACCAAACACATCAGTTATGACAATGTATGTAAATGTGTTGAACTCCCCAATTAAAAGGCAAAGACTCTGAGATTGGAGTAGAAAACAACATTCAACAATATGCTGTTTACAAGAGACAAACTTAAAACAAGATGACTTGGAAAGGTTCTAAATAAAAGATAGGCTAAGATACATCTGTAAAATGCAAACAAAAAGACAACAAAAGTGGCAATATTCATATCAGCCAAGGTAGAATTCAAGATAAACACTATTAACAATGCAAAGAGAATTATATTGTCTTTATAAAAGAAGCAATCTAAATGAAGACATATCCATAATCAAATGCACATGCCAAGTAGCAAAGGATCAAAAACAAAGGACAAAAACCATATAAATAATTTTTAACAGAATCACCATCACATTAAAGGACTTTGATACATCACACCATCTTACAAAACTAGTTTAATAATAATAAATAAAGACATAGAGGTTTTATACCTCTGAAAATTAACACCTTCCAGACAGGAAATACATAGGGATTCATTTAAAAAGTGGCAATACCCTAAGACATGAAGAGAATGGAAATAAATGACCCAAAGCAGATAATCGTTCAGAATACACTTTCAAAACACAATGAAAATGTTTTGAATTATTAAACAAAGTACTCAGACAATAAAAAAATTTAGATACTCACCCTAAATAAATTTTGAGTCAAAGAAGGAAGACAAATTAGCCCTATGTACAGAAAAACACCAAAAATTATAAAAACTAATAAGAGCTAATGTTTATTGAGCACTTAAATGTGGTAGGGACTCTCCTCAGTACATTCCATGCACTAGCTCATTTGAGTCTCACCACAAATCAAGAGGTAAGTAGTATTTTATTCCCAACTGCATTGCTGAAAGGAAGTTTTAGGAATACTTAAATAATTTACCCAATGTAAAATATGTAACAAATGGCAGAGTGGGGATTCCATTCTAGTATAGTTAGGGGATGGGCCAAAGCTCTGGCTCATGGCAATTATTAAACTTAAATTATTTTATTTAAATTATGCAACTAAAAATTTAAGAAGTTAGAAATACAGAGGGAAAAGAGCTGCCAAATAAAAAAGAGACAATACAGGTAACAGAATTGACTCAGAAGACTGAGAGACAAGATGTAATAACAAATCTAAGATTTTGGTCTTTGGAAAAGACAAAGAAAACATACAAATAGCTAACAAATAAAGTCAAGAAAATAAGATGAAGCATGTTAACAAATTTGGAGATGAAAAGAGAAGTGTAAAAGACTTGGAGGGAATTGTAAAATATATGAGGACATTATATTTAAGCCTATGAGAATTTATTTGAAAATATGGTCCAATTGTATGTTCTGGAAATCTTAACTCTCAACAGCTACGTTATAATAGAGTTACAGAGGTTTTTGTGCACAAATGAATTTGAGAGTTTTCAAAAAGGAGAAATTATTTCTGGCTTCTTTCATGGAGAGAACAAAGAAAGTTCAAAGACTTACATGTTCAACAAAATACATTTCTCTTCCTTTCTGGGCACACAGTGAGTCTACATTTCTCAAACTACCATTGAGCTTCTTGCCAACAGAATGTGGGTGTTAGCAGTAAGCCACTAAGATTTGGAGGTTTGTTTGTTATAATAGTTAGCCCAATTTACTTAGGAGATTCAGTGGAAGGTTTTTCCTTTGCATTTAAGCAATAAACAGAATGGGGACATAGAGAAATGGAAAGACAAAGTACAGTAAGCAGAGGAAACAGATTGGATAAAGGAGCAAGACCTGGAAGATGAAAGACACATACGGTAAGAGCGAGTAGTTCAAGTGACTTCCCAAACCATAGATGAATGTGGGTAAGAGAAGACAGTGAGAGCTGTAGCAATGGTTTGGAGTCAGACCATGGAGTTGAGATTTTAACCTTAAGACATAGTGAGTCATTGCAAGTTAGTGAACAAAATATAACATAATTATATCTGAGGAAAATTGAGTAATCTGGCAATGTCTTGGAAAGGTAAACTAAAGAAGTAGCTAAATAATTAAAAACTTAAAGACACTATAAGCCTCAGTGAGCTAATAGGATTAGGATGAAGGTGGAAATAAAGAAGAGATAAATGCAATAAAATTGATGCAACAGAATTGATAGGATTTGGAATCACACATAGACACAGAATGTCAAAGCTGGAAAGAACGTCAGAAGTTATCTATTCCAGTCGGCTCATTAGTTAAATGAATTGAAGCTTAAAGCAAATAAATTAATTGTTCAATGGTCCTAGGAGTTGTTATTAAGTGAGGCTAAAACCAAGACCAAATTCTTTGAGTTCCCAGTTCATTCTTTCTTTTCTACTAACTTAGCATAGGGAATGCAGGAGAGGAAAGATTTAGTAATACTTGGGGTTTAGAACCCAGAATAGGATAGTACCATTATCCAAAATAGAGAACTCAAGAGCTAAGTCATGTTCAGTTGTTCTAGTGGAATATCTAGCTGAAAAGATCTATCAGACACTGAAAATTCATGATTGGAGCCTAAGAATAAAGAATTATGTATTAGAAGTCCTATTTATAACCACTATTTGAAAACTGTAGGAAAGGATGGTAAAGAAGAAAGGGAAAGAAATTCAGGAAGAGGAAAGGACTGAAAAAGATGAGAAAGGAGATATTTCTGGGTACATGTTACTTAAGAGACTGGAGGGAAAAGAGGACCGAGGGCAGAATACTGAAGAAGTGACATTGGAAGCGGCAAACAGATTTTAGATGCAGTCTCTCAGGGATGGTGTAGAAAGCTCCTGCGCTTTGGGAGGAAGGTTGAATTATCTGACATCTGAATTCTTTCTAGAATTCAGAGATTCTGCTCAATTATTGTAGCAAAAGTGTGAAGTGAACTTTATTGAATCTGATTTCAGCATTGTATTTTACGTCCATGTTATTTTCCAATGAATTCAGACATGTAGCTTTTATAAGCAGACACTACATTTTAAAATTATTAGAGCTACAAGTTCCTTTGGCACTGTGTTATTTCACAGGAGTAGAGGCCAAGGGTAAAACAACACATACACACACACACACACACACACACACACAAACATACATATCTGCATTTTCCCTTTGACCACTGCATACATCATTTGCTGTATAGCAGTGACCTGCATATATATATTTGCATAATTTTCCCAGGTGATTCGTGGCATCTTCTTGTGTGCTGCAACCATTTGGAAAGTCACTCTCTGAAGAAGGATTAGGTGGTTTTTATACCATCTCCTCACTGCTCATTGAAGAATCAGGTATATACAGTAGGCACAATAAATGTAAATGATAGAAGCTAAAAGCTGTCTATGTTCCTAAAGAGCAAGAGGTGGAAGGCCAATGCAACATTATTTCTTATGCAGGCCCAAAAGAGAGGCACACACAATCATAGGTTGAAATATTTACATAAGTAGAATGCAAAAAAAGACATAAAGAAAGTTTCTTCCTCTTACTTATATCTTTGGCACATTTTGTTTTGACTTTTCTCTAAATCACCTCTCCATGTCAGCACTGCAGCATTCTCAGTGTGTTCAGGCCAAAGCTGTGCCTCCTTGGAGTTCCCTCTTGATCCCTCAGTGAGAGGGTCTCTCACATAATAGAATATGCAGTTTGTGCAACTCAAATGTCCCTCCATTCTCAGCAAATTGTGTGTACACTTAAGGTCACGTCGAGAGATACAAAACCCATTGGGTTAAAAACACTTTCCTGCCTTCCCAGTGCAGAACCTCTGCCGTGCTTCCTTTGCAGATTTTCTCCCCACTCTAGAATCTCCATGGAAGGGGATGGTCTTACAGGTGTTCCCCCAAAGGCAAAACCATGTCTGTTGGCTGTAAACTGCTCGCATAGCCTTGTACTAGACTCCTTTCTGGTAGCAGGTGACTCCAGGCCCTGCTCTGCCAGCTCTGCTTGGACGGCTGCCTGTCACCACCTAAGAGCAGTCCAGTCTGCCACCGACTCCAACTGCTGTACCCCGAAGCTCAGACGCTCCCTTGGCTTCGGCTCCTGCATTCACCGCTGCTTTCAGCAGCTGCTCTGTTTCCCTGGGCAGGTTCCTGCAGGTCACCGCCAGAGTATTCCAGACTGGGCCCTGCTTTCCCTTCTGCCTCTCATCTCCCAGCCACCAAACAAAACCTCTATTACTCACTCGACCTCCAGGGCTTCCTTCTCATCTTTAAGTAGAAATGCAGCTTCTCCTCTGTGTTCTGCTCCTTTAGGAAAGCCCCAAATCTTTCATCCTGAGGATACAACTTATGGGATGTTAAATATGTCTGAAGCTTTCTTAAGTGCTGTAGATGTATGGACTTGTTTCACATTCACAATCTCTCTTTAACATAGATACTACTACTCTATAATGAGAGGAAGATGTTCAATAAATGTAGAGTTTCAGTTCTATGCTTATAAAGATAGGTTGTTCTCTACTGTGCAAATATTTACTATAATAGCATCAATCCACAGAACTCACACAGCTGGCCTTGAGACCCTTCTAAGTTATAAGGTAAAACAAAAAATTGTAAAAGAGTTGACCGACCAATGGAATAAGACTTATTCAAAACTTAGTCACTTTGTTTCACATTTCTCTTATTATTGGAGAAATCAGTTCTGTGACAAGTTTGACTTTCTTAGGAATTTAAAATACTTACAATTAAACTGTAATCGCCACTCTGTTACAAAGAATAAAATGCTAATATACAAAGGAATGTATTAAAAGGTATAGAAAAGTAGTTGTTAGGCACAGGGCCTCCTTGGAAAATCCTCTCCTGGGTATTCCTGCTGCCTGCACTTGAAAACCTTCAGTAGTTGTCCAGTGAGTGTATATGGAGTGAGACTACAAACTCCATCTGCTTCGAGGCTTTTAGTAAACTAGTCTTCAGCTACATAAACCCCTGCTATAGTTTATTCCCATTTTATCCTTCTAATGTGGTCTCCTGATGTTATTTGGTGCCTTAGTTTTCTATTGCTGCAGTGACAAATTACCACAAACAGTAGCTTACAACAACGCAAATTTACTGTTTTACAGCACGTCTATGGATTCGAAGCCTGGCACGGCTCGCACCAGGTACCAGCTGGCTGCCGGCCTTTCTGAAGGCTCCAGGGGAGGATCTGTTTCCTACTCACTGGGGCTGTTGACACAATTCAGTCCGTGTCACGTCGCATCTCTCTGACCTTCTCTTGTGCCTCTCTCTTCCACTCTCAAGGACTCGTGTGATTAGATCAGGTCCATTTATGTAATCCAGGATAATCTCTCCATTTTAAGGTCCTTAATGTTAATCATATCTGCCGAGTCCCTTTTTCCACGTAAGGTAACATAGTCACAGGTTCTGGGTATTAGAGCATAGACGTCTTTGGGGGAATGATTCTGCCTATCACACCTGGGTACCAAGGATACTTGGTACCAAGGGTCATTCTCGATGTCTGCAGTAGGAAACTCAACCACCTTCACATCTCCATGTAATTGCTTTGCACATTTCCCTACATTAGAGAAATGTACTTGTGTTCAAATATAATTTTACTTAAAGGCCAGCACTGTGTATTGTCCTTCCCTGGCACACTCTACAGTTAAGCATTTCCAGGTTTACTTTGGCTCCTTAGGCACGAAGAAGACATTTTTATTCATCAATGTGTTCGAGATTGTGATCTTTAAGTGGAACTGTGCAAACAACCACGAAGTCCTAATATCACCCTGGAAATGCAGAAAGTTGATCTTTATTTTCAGACTTCAAATTGCTTATCAGACCCTATAAAAGACAAAGTAAAGACCATAAAAACAAGCGTATGGCATTGTTATCTATGGATGGAAAGCCAGGAGGAAAGAAAATCACAACACAATTTTGTCAGCAAACATTACTCTGAAATTCATTTATGGACTCATTTTTCAGTGCTTACTTTTTTCTTTCACTGCTATGTCCTATTCCCCTACACAAACCATTAATTTAGAAATATAAATAAGGTTTTAGAAGCCATTCTTAGAACATCAGAGGAAAACAGGAAATAATATAGAAAATCAAAACTAAATCTGCTTAGATAATTATAATAGGCAAGTCATGAATTAAGAATGGTAGTATTGTAAACAAAAATATGGACCCATGTGCGCCGCATCATTCCAGAGTGTTCATTCTAGTTGCATTTTTGTTACCAACCTGTGCAGTTCTATCTCTTGTCCAGTTATCTGTGATCAGGGAACGCTCCGATAAGTGAATATTTGTCTGTGCTTGCACTATGGTAAGATTTTCTAAATTGATTTTTTTTATAAAACTCTACTGTTCCATTTACATGTAACAGGGACTCCTTCTGTGAAAAATACAGTGATAGGGAAGCTCAGTGTGTTCAAATTTTACTGAACTATGGCCCTTTTTATTTCAATAAATAAAATGAATTGACAAAGAGCTCTTGGATATAGTAGAAGATAACAGTTTATTGTTTGAACAAGGTAGTGATATGATTACAGTAGAGTTTATGGTAGATTAATCTAGTAAATGTGAGGGGTAGATAGGAAGCAAGAGGCTTGATTCAAGGAGGCCAGAAAGGAGAATGTTTCAGTTAATATGTAAGGGCTTGATTTAGGAGAGAAGGCATAAAAATTAAGCATGTAGTCATGAATCTAAAAGACCCATATTGAAGGCAGGCTGTTTCTGTCACTAAATCAGGTTTCACTTGTTTTATTCTTTTAGCTATGTCAGTGCTTACTAGGCTCTATGTTGTCATTTAGAAAATTGCATGTCTTCCTCTCTCCCCCTCTTCCAATAGATAGATAGATAGATGATAGATAGATAGATAGATAGATAGATAGATAGATAGATAGATAGATAGATAGATAGATAGAGATACCCTCCAGGCAGACTTTGATCCAACTTATGTAAAACTCAATCAAGTAATAGTACTTCCTGTATTGAAAAGAATTCTGAGACCTCAAGGGGCACAATCTGGAAAGAGTATTTTGATCAACAATCAAAATGGGCCGTAATGTGGAGGGTTGGGTGGGCTGTGTTAGCATCCATACCATGTGTCTCAGATCCCTTTAGTGAACTGGTTTCTGTTGACTAGATCAGAGCATTAAGGTCAGCCTTTCATTCTAGACCTCAGCAACAGGATTGGCTGCTTTCCTGTATGCAGCTTTGAAAGTCCTCCAAAGAAGTCTGGATTTGATAGTGAACAAAATAGAGATTAATAAAAACTGTGGGGCAGAAAAATTCTGTTCTCTCCTTTTTCTACATTTTTCTTCTTCATGGTTTTAAGATAACATGTTTTCATATTGTTTTCTTGTGTACTCCTGTTCAAGTATGGTATTTTTTTCTGTCATTAAGCATCTGTGGAATGGACAAGACTCATTAATATTTAGATGAACCCCCAAAGTATTAGATTTGTTATAAAATAAAAATTCTGCTTCGGTTTTGGCTATCTTTAGCTAAACTTGTTTCTAATTCAGGCTATCAATGAAGCAAGAGTTGAAAATAAGGATAATCAATATTGGCTCATAGACACATTTTGTTTGGCACACATTTGTTTAAAAAAAGTTGGATGTATCTTTAGACAGAATATATCCTTCTATTTTTCCATAGTCCTCGCCTGTTAGCATCAATTCCTGAATTGCTTCAGTTGCTGAACTTCTTTGCCTCACCACTGAAGACATCTGAAAAGTAAATTCTGCTTTAAGACTCGTGATTTTCCTTCTTTATATTTAACTCCTTCTGAAATCAATTTATTACACATGAAACAGGTAAAAAATAATATATGGATCTTGACACACAGCAGAATATGAGAAAAAAGCTTCAAGCCTTGCCTTAAAAGAAATAATACCTATTTTTTTACCAAGCTTTTTTTAATAAACAGTGCTATTCTATGGTATAAAGTGTGCTTAGAATAGAGTCTTGGGTTTGAGAATTTACTGTGATATGTATTACCTGAGTGACCTCAGTCAATCATAACTTAATCTTTACAAATAATATTGAAACTTCATCAATCATGAAACTAATATTTAATAAGCAGTCAAAGTGTTGAGGAGAAGGAAATGTGAAACTAGAGAGGAAACATGAGCCAGAGCTGCAGGAGCCCATTGGCCATGCCGGCTCCGAACTCGCCGCTGAGGACAGTGGGGAGCAGTTGTGAAATAGCAGAAGCCGTGGCAGAGGACAGAACGATTCTGTGGATCTGTGGTGATGGGTAGAACAGTAAGGGGTACAACCATTAAAGGGTGGGCAGAAGTAGGAAAGTTTTTAAAAGAAATTGAGGAGCGGCTGGAGAATGGGAAAAACTAGGAAAGAGCCATAATAGGAATAGAGTGGAATAGAAAACTATGAAGGAAGCGTTATACCATATTAAATGCTCCCCAGAGGTCAAGAAAAGGAAAAGAAGGCTATACCCTTACAGAGAACCAAGTGGTGGTATGAGATCCAGGTAACAAAGAGTGAGGATGGAATTTAACTAAAGGAAACAAATATATAGAAAATCTCTCAAAAACCCAGTAAGTAAAAGGGAGAAAAATAAAAAGCTGTAGCAAAGAACATGGGCTTATGGAAGGTGTACTTAATGGAAAAGATTTCTTATATGTAGTTATTTAGAAAAAAAAACAACAGTTTTCCTTTCTCAGTCTCATACTCACAATACTTCTGACAACACATTGTGGGTTTTCCACACAAAGCAATTCTGATACTAACTACCGAGAGTTAAGGTAGTCTCCAGAGGGGGGTCTCACAAGACTGCCCTCCCACAAGACTGCCTTCCACCTCAGATGCCAGTCTCTAGTAGTGGGTCCTCAGATTACTCAATTTCTGTCTGACTTGGATATGAATTGGAGGTTCCCATAATTCCCTTCTTGTATTCAATCATTTGCTACAACAGCTCACAGAACTCAGAGAAAAACGTTTATCAGTTTATTATATAATAAATGATAATATAAAGGATAGATATACAGTCTAAGTCCAATGAGTGCACAATAAACCTATTACTCTATGCTGATTCCCAGGCTAAGAATGGAAGAGAATTTATTTGCCCTGAAATGAAGGTTTCAGAAGACAAAAAGGAATGATTTGAAAACTATATCCCTTTGGTTAGGCTGTGATAACAAAGAAAAGCCCTACACATCCAGAAAACCACAAAGGTTAATTTTCCCCTCCCATTGTATGTTGATTATGAGTTGCCCAGGGACTCATCTCCCTATGAGTGGGCCCACAAATCTGCCAGTATCTAGAATTCTGTTCACTGCTGTTGCAGAGGAAAAGATTCAGGACCAATCTGAACCTGCAATGAACTGCTCTTTCCCAGAGTAACTCACGCTACTTCTCTTCACATTGTATTGGTCATAAATGGTCATATGACGAACAACCCAACAACAAGAGAGTTAAAAGTGCAAACATGCTATGTGCGATGAAAGCAAATAGCTGTAAATACTTGGAAACACAGTAATAGTTACCGCAGGAATGAAGAGAGCAGTAACTGACTGCTCGCCATTGTTTTATTGATGAGACAGAAAATATGAGTAAATGTTATCAGGATAAGTCTGTGAGAAGGAAGATATGATTGAAATAACTTATTCTTTCTTGGGTGATCAGACAACAGATACTCTGAGGTGTCTAGAAGGAAATCAACCTTTGGTGATAATTAAGTGCGTTCATAAATGTAAAGTCAAATCACAATGCCTGGCATACAGTCAAGGACTCAACATATACTGTCAATCATTTATAAATTTCTAAGTAATAAGCAAGTTACTGTTTTCTTTTTTTAAAGTGTTTGCATATTAAGGGTTTTTTAACAAGTGAGACTGGTAACTGAGAACAGTTCATTATTACATCAGTATATTATTATATCTTAATATCTTAATTAGTAAATACTGGACATATTTTCCCCTTTTCATCGAAGCCAGCTTCTTATGAATTGTCTACACTCATGTCTCACTTCTTACTCTCCTTTTCACTATTCAACAGTCTGTAATGTATCTTGTTTGCATATCTTCACTGATAACATCACCAGTGACCTCCTAACCAAAGCCAAAACCAGTTGGATACTGTAAGCCCTTTTCCTATTTTATCTCCATCTTTAAAAAGCCAAATCATTTTGTCTCATAAGATCACATTCTCCTAGCTTTTTTGATGCTTCTCTGGCTCTTCTTCATTTGCACATTCTTCTATTGGCAGTCATTACATTTCATCCTTGGCCCTCCATTCTTCTCATGTTACACATTTCCTTGGTTTTACATACTCTTGTGTCTCCGATTGCAATTTACATCATAATAATTTCCAAGGAAATAGCTCCACCCCACATTTCCCTTACCTTTAAAAATATATATCAGATATCTTCCTTTGGATATTACATAGGCTTTTGAAAGTTAGGATGTCTAAAATTAATTCACCATTTTCCTCTGTAATCCTACTCCTCCCAATCTTTGTATCCGGACTGTAGGATGTGCAGAGTAGAAAGAGTCGAAGTTGAAAAATAAAGCATGAACCAGAGATTAAAAGATCTATTACATTAGACTGAACCATGTGAAATGACTAAATTCAATCTTTTTTGATCTATAAAAATGGCATCTTGCTCCACACAGAAATGGTACTTTACTCCGGGAGGAATGGGAATCCACTGTATCATTTTTGTGTAAAAGCAATGTTATCTGATTTATATTTTAGAGAGAAACTTCTGGCTATAGTGTGAAGAAAGTTTGGACAAGAGTAAGGCTAATGGAAGGAATACCATTTATGAAACTATGGAGTAATCCAGACAACTATACGGCTATGGTTATAGAGTGAAATGAAAAACGGAAAAAAATTTGTAAGGTAGAATTGACAGGGCTTGGCAATTAGCTGTGGAAAAGGAAGGAGGGAAAGAAAATAGATGAGAATGATGGAAGATCAATGGATTCAACAGCTGAAACAATATTGTTGCCATTCACTGAGCTATGAAATACTTGAGAAATGGGTTTAGTGTTGAAAATCAAAGTTCATTTTTAGTCATGATGAATCTGAAGTGGATGTTTTTATTAAGCACTTGGAAATATGGATCTAAATTCAGATAGAGAGATTCAGATATATATAGAGGGAGCCTGAGATACACATAATCCTTGTCACTAAGCCATTCACACTTGGAGAAACTGAAATCCAAAGAACAAATCCTGGCTGTTTTCTATTCAATGGGGACTGGATACGCAAGGTGAGCCCTGGGTGTGCAATGGTCCAGTAGACTCAGACACTGAAGGACAGAGCCATGTTGCCTTCACTGCAGTGTAGTCACCCTACCCCTGGTCAGCAGGGTCCACTGATGAGCTCATCATTCCAATATGCAATTTCTCCAGCAGTGGAGATAGAGAGGTCTTCATTGCAATACTACTTCCTGGGTCAAAAATAGGACATTTTTCTCCCTTACTGAAATGCAACAGAGGCACATGAGTGTTCTCTCCCAATAGTGCGATTACTTCCCTTCCTTGGCAGACTCCACATCTTAAAGGCAGAGATCTTATCTTCTAAATCCTTGTATCTAATAACCAGTTATATCTAGCAAATTAGAATACACTAAATAAAGATTTGTTGAACTATGTTAATCTCACAAATGATGGAAAAGTACTCAGGTAAGTTTGGAATGTTTATTTTACAAATAGGAAAGGGAAATTTTCTTAGTTATTAGAAGTAGAAATGTGAACTCATTTTTCTGTTTTTATTATGCATGTAAAATTGAAAAGAAGATATGACATTGGTCACTCCACTTGCTGTCAGATATATGCCTTATCCTTCCTCTGCTCATCTTTAAATTATAGGATATAATACTTCAGGTTCTCATGAAAACTGGTTTCTAGTAGGTTCCACTCATGGGAGGCACTGGTGGAAGACTGGAGGGCAGGAGCGCCAGGCAGAGCTTTTCTTCATCTTCTTCATCTTCATTTTTGCCTTCTTTCTCCTTCCTCCCACCACTCTTCTCTGTTATGAGTGACAGCCCCTGCAGTGGGCACTTTTCTTCCATGGCCCTACGACCAGGGCTCCCAGTCCTGCTGGGTAGTCTCCCCTCCGGTTTTCCACCTTCTACCAGGCGGACTCAGATTTCAGACGCTGTTGCTCTCCCTCCTCCTTTTACCCTCCAGCCCTGTAGATGCAGAGGCTTCTCATCATGGCTGATCACTGTGTTGTCTCTCGCCATTTCATTAACTTGTCCGTTACTTGTATAAGCGATTACATGTATTAAATTTTCTCTGTTTAAAATATCTGGAGTAGTTTCTGATTTTCCCATTGATTCTGACAAAAAGGCCAAATGAACTTGAGCAGTACTGATGGGTATGGAAATAGACTAGATTAAGAGAACTAGTACTCCCAGCATTCTGAAGTGATCAAACCACATCTAGAATCTTTGCTTTAGTTCTTTTAAGAAAAATATGTTGAGACAGAGTATCCAGAATAGAACTGACTCTGATAATGAGGGATATAGAAACCTTACTACATGAGGCAAAATAAAGGATCCTGGGGATGTAGGTATAAGGATCATTTGACTATTGAAAGTGTTGTCATGTTGAAGAAGGAAGAGACTAATTTTATTTTGTTTTATGGTGAGAAATGAGGAAGATCAAATTATAAATGAATGCAAAGGAAAATCTTCCAATAAACGAAAATGATGGGCCTACCTCATCAAGTTTGATTTGCCAGCCACCAAAAATGGCCAAAAACAGGCTGCCAGACCATTTTCAAGAGAGTTCTGCAGTAGTGTGGAGCTATACTGGATGATATACAACATTTTTTCTAAAATGAAAAGTACATGGTATACAACACCAAAGGCACAATCCATGAAAGGAAGAATTGATAAGCTGGACTTCATTAAAATTAAAAGCTTCTGGCTGAAAAAGATAACATCAAGAGAATGAGAAGACAAGCCACATACTGAGAGAAAATATTTGCAAAAGATACATCTGATAAAGGACTTTGTGAAAACTATAAAATTCCCTCAAAATTTAACAGTAAGAAAATGAACAATTGGATTTTAAATTCAGCCAAAGATCTTATCAGACACCTCACCAAAAAAGATGAGCAGATTGCAAATAAGCATATGAAAAGATGCCCACACTGTATGTCTCTAATAATATGCAAATTAAAACAGCAATGAGATTCTATTATACACCTATCAGAGTGGTCAAAATTCAAAACACCAAATGCTATTGGAGATGAGCAACAAGAATTCTCATTCATTGTTGGTAGGATTGGAAAATTGCACAGCCACTTTGAAACACAGTTTGGTGATTTCTTATGAAGTAAACCTACTCTTACCATATTATCCATCCATCACACTCCTTGATTTCTATCCAATGGAGTTGAAAACTTACGTTCACACTAAAACCTGCACCCAAATATTTAGAGCACCTTTTTTGTAACTGCCAAAAGTTGGAAGCAACAAACATTTCCTTCAGCAGGTGAACGGATTAATAAACTGGTGCATCCGGACACTGTATTAATCAACACCAAATAAAAATGAGCTACCTAGCCATGAAAACACATGGAGGAAACTTAAATGCACATTACTTAGTGAAAGAAACCAATGTGCAAAGGCTACACACTGTGTGATTCCAACTATATGACATTCTGGAAAAGGCGAAATTATGGAGACAGAACAAAGCTCATGGCTGGCAGAGTTGGGGGTGGGAAGGATTGACTGGGGAGAGCACAGATTTTGAGGGCAGCAAAAATTCTCTGTAATACTGTAATGATGAATACATTATACATTTGTCCAAACCCATAAAATGTGTAACACTAAGTGAATCCTAATGTAAATGATGGGCTTTTGGTGATTATGATGTGATTGTAGGTTCATCGATTTTAACAAATGAACTACCCTGGTGGAAGATGTTGCTAATGAGGGTGGCTATGAATATGTGGCAGTAGGGGGTATATGGAAAATCTCTGCACTTTCTTAATTTTGCAGTGAACCTACAATTTATCTAAAAGGTAAAACCTTAAAAAAAAAAGGACATGGTTTACCCAGGTCTCTTCAATTAGACCAACTATATTAACAGAATAAGAACACAGTATCTCTAAACCAGGAAGTTATAAACTTTCTGCAGTTAAAAATATTTATTTAAGTCAATAAAATTCAAGACCACCCAACCTATTCTCAAAACACCTCACAGTTAGCAATTTACATTTGCAAGAAGACTAAGATACGGCTCATTTGTCATTATGTTCTTCTCAAAATAGTCTCCGTCAATTTGTGGCTTTATTTGAGCAGAAACTATCAAAAAGGCTGCTATTTCAATAGGATTGATACTTGCCCATCTGGGTAGATCCACATCACATATTGGTGATAGACATATTTTTTTAAACCTAAATCTTCTTTTACCTCTACAGATTTTTTCACCTCGCTTTCTCCTTGATTTTATCCCAAGTATTTTGAAAATGTTCCAATTTTGACATCAATCCAATTGCAGAGAACTCTAGCATAAAATGAAGAAAGACACATGAAAAGAACAGCATTAACCATACAAAACACATTCATGCCACATTTATAAGGCAATCAGAGAAAATATGCTTACATACCCAAGATTTACGATCTTATAACAATCTGATAAAAGTAATAAATCTTTCATTTATCTACGCTGGTCAACTAATTATATATTCTCTTTTAACAATAACTGGAATTCAGATGCTATTTCATTGCTATATTTTCCATGACTGAAACTTAAAAAAATTCCTTATGAATCAATTGCAACAGAACATAGCTATTTATATCTATTTTTCTTGATACCCTTAATATAAATATCTCCTTCAGGCTCAACCCATAAACAACAAAAAAATTAAGTATTTCTATCTGCTGCATAATAGCATTGTATGATAAAACCATTCCAAAACCCAGTGGCTTAAAATAATAAGGATTTAGTCAGTTTATAAGCCTTCAGGTCAGCAGATTAGGCTAAACTTGGCTGGGCTGGGCTGGGTCGGACTTGCTCACATACATGTCTAATGGTTAGCTGGCTATCGTCAGAGCAGTGTCTAGGATGTCTGTCTTCCATCATTCACCAACATAGCCTGAGCATACTGTAATGGTGAAAGCTGAGAAAAAAACAGAACGGAGAGAAATCTGCAAGTGCTTTTGCAGGACTCTTGCCTCAAGGATACCACCAATCCTTTGACCACAGAATCACACGGCCAATCGCAGTGTGGAGGGTACAAGGAGTGGGTGTGTGACAACATGACCGGATAAATTGGGGTCAAATAAGACAAAGAAAATATTCCTAAGTGCACAGGTTATGGCTTATACTTGTGCAATAACCTACCTAATAAAGGGATAAATCCCTTTGTGCTGATCCTTAAGCTAAATGTTTTTATTCAGCAATAGATCAACAAGTTAAGTGCCCTCTATTTACAGTATTTTCTGTGATGACAACTTTAAAATATTCCATGTTTATCAACTGCTGAAGAACTTAGTTATTTAGATTTACTCCTCTTGATTTTTTTTTTATTGTAAAAGTTTTTCACTTCCAGCCCAATGAATAAATAAAAATGCAAGCCTCTTTCTGGTGTTGGCTTTCCTGGAGAGCTTCGATCCCGAATCAAGGTTCTCCTTTAACCAACATTGAAGCGTATGAAATGGTCCACTGTCCACATTTGGATCTTTGGCAAATATAATGCAGCAATTTTAATGTGGCCATGGAAATGATTACTGGTAATTGAACACAGAGAATGATTCATCATCTACTCATACTTTACATTTTTTCTTTACCTCCTACTGCTCAGGAATAAAAGCAATCACCATTATGTAACCATATTTGAAAGAATTAGTAGTCATAAGCCCAGTCCCTTTTGCCAAATATGTTTTTTTAAATATTTTTTAAATTTAAGAATAAACTATCCAAGTAGCTTTTGTTTTCTATTAAACCATAATTGTATTAAGGGTTCACATAAACCTGTGCCTTCTCAAACTTCTGAAGCAATTGAATAGGTTTATTATCATGAAAGGTAGGAAAATATTACTAAATTTTTCTTTTCTTCAAAGAGGCTCTTTAGAGATGCTACAGTAGTAGACAGAATCCAAAAGATGATTTCATGTGAAATTTCTTTTTTGCTTTACTTTCCTGGTTTCAAAAGGACATTCATACATTGGCATGAATATCACTTGTCTCATTACAAATAAGTACCCAAACAAATGAGCACATTTTAAATCAACAAAGAGTGTACAAAAGTTCAGTCTTCTGGAAAATGTTTGAAAGATATTGTGGATTTTTCCATTTACAGAAACCTTATTGTTATTTTCCTTTCCACATCTGCTATTCATTTGAATGACTTCCCAACAATTCGTTGAGTAAAGGTGCCAAAGTATTGCCACTAATAATTCTCAAGTATCTTCTCCCTTTGCTTTTAAATAAAAGATCTTTAGTACATAGTAAGGTGCATAGTTACATGTGAACCCATATTCAGATTCTTAACTACAAATCTTTAGTTTTGGTGAACCCTATTTTATGAAATAAGGTGCACTGGCAGGTGGGGAATTGAGGTGTAGCTTTCTCATCTGCTTATCATTTGTGTAACTACCACTAAGACATAAATGTCCCAAGGAGGCTTACTTACAAAAAATAAAAGTCTGTAGAAAATCATTCAGTAAAGGACAATATTCTGTGACATAAATGCTCAATCTCTTTTTGTAATTGTGGATTTTTGCATTTTGAATTTCCCTAAAAGGAGACATACCTCTTTTTCTAGCATGAAGAACCACAGATCATCCTTAGTTTTGGGGCTGAAAATGTAAAAGTAACGGTGTTTTTGTCCCACTGGCACAGATCCTTTAAGCTTTAAAAGAACCTCCTACTTCTTAATCTCTCTCCATATTCTTGCCAAGCTCTCTGGAAATCTGAGTTTTGGACGCCTTCCAAAACCACATTTCATCCATATGCCTGCCCAGAGGAAGACATTCCGCAGGCTCTTTCCTTCACTCTATGAATGATTCATGTGTTAAGATCTTAAATACTAGCTGAACCAAGAACCTAATGGCTTGAAAACCTGGTCTGACGTCAAGGAAGTGTGCTGTTTTAGGGACACGTTTCTAAGGCTGTTTGTTTACCCTTGTTCAGTCCAATCAGAGGGCCCTTTATTAGGCAAGCAGAGGGCATGACGGTATCCTATTTTGAGATCTTTTCCGAGATTCACACTTCTGATGGACACATCAGCTGTGACATCAAAGTGGGGTAATGGACTTTTGCTGACAACAGTCTATTTGAGTTTACACTAGGAAAGGAAGTGGAAAGTTAATTTGATTATTTTCCTCCAGGAAATATAAGCCATACTGAAAAACCACTTTCACCACCTACAGCAAGATCACAAATTAAAATGCCTCCAGGAAAGGTTGATCACTAAAGTTAGTGGCCAAGTGGGAAAGGTTAAAACAGAGCGTATGTCCAACAGAAAAACAGCCTGCCCCTATGTAGTTGCAGTTCAATGTTTTTTTTTAAATGCGCACATGGAACCAGAGTGGCCAGAATTTTCAAAATTTGAATAGGGAGCCCCAAGTCTTTATTCTTATGTGAACTCTCCCAATTTTAAATGTTGGCAATTAATTCAAATGTAAACAATGTCTAAGCCAAACATACACATCTGTGGGCCAGATTTGGGCTGTACTGCCAAGTCTGCAGACGTTGGCCTACAGCTTTACTTCCTATTATTGCATTTAAAGGTGTTTTAAATATTTTGGAGAGAAATAAAATGGGGCTTGGATGCTTTAAAATATCAGTAAAGCTCTGTCAAAGGATTATAAAATGGCAAGAAAATAATTTCACTTTATGGAACAGGGAAAGAGCATAAGTCTTTAATGATGAATGGTTCTGAGTTAAAATCTTGGCTGAACCATCTACTAGCTGTGGGAAGTAGAGGCTGTTACCTAAACTCTGAATTTCTGTTTGGGAAATGGTGATAATTTTCATTTCATGTGGCTGTTGTAAGAAGGTAACATGCCATTTACATGAATTTCATAGTTACCGTGCTCCTAGCACATAGTAAGAACTTAATAAGGGCAAACTTTTCATATTAGTGCAATATATTATTAATATATTAATAATGAACACAATTATGTTAGCCAATATTTGTTGAGCCCTTACCAAATAATTGGCACAGTTCTAGTCCTAATACTTTTGATCATTAAGGCAGTCCTATGAAGTCTACTTCACATACAAGGAAACGGACTTAGGATGACTAATTAACATACTTGAGATGACAAGTACTAAAGGATGGATAAAGGCAGAGAAGGATTTAAACAAAGGTGCCTGCCTCCAGCATCTGAAGTCTTTACCATTACACTAAATTAAAAGTAGGCTATATTCAAATTAGTCTTTGAATTTGTTCCACTTAAAAAGAAGACAACAGGTCTAAGATGGAGTCACTTCTGCTAAGCACAACAAACTGAGACTTAATACCTAACTTAATTATAGTTTTGGCCTTCCCCAGGTATGGAATCTTAGACCAGTCAATCTGGAATTACCCAGCTGAGCACTCCTGAGGTGATCAGTTTCACAGGCACCGCCATCCCCTAAAGAAAGGTGACCTTGCCACAACGAATATACTAAGCTCTTTGCTAGTAACTTCCTTGTCCCGCCCCACTTCTGCATAAAAACGTGTTTCATTCTGTATGGGTCTTCAGAGCTCCCTTCTACCTGTTGATGGGATACTACCCAATCTGTGAATGATTGAATAAAGCCAATAAGATCTTTAAAAATTAATCAGTTCAATTTTTAAAAAAAATAGTTCTAAACAATAAAGGTGCTGGAATTAGGAAAGGCATTTCAAGAAAGAGGAGATGCACTCCTTTCTAACCCAAAGACCACCCCAAGCAATTCAGTGAATACATTTCTTTTGTAAATGAAAGGAAAATCCAGATTTACTTTGAACAGTGTAAGATAACCTCTGGAAGTTAAATAAATATATCTTTTTATGCATTTACATGACTCTAAATCTCTTGCCTTGGTGTAAAATCAAAACCTTCTTTATATGAGTAATTTGAAGTTAGTTAATAAGAATTCTTTGATAATGCTTATGCATAATTAGTTTTACTAGAAAAAGCGCAGAAGCCTGCAAAAAGTACAGATTATATGTTTACTGACAGCAAAGAAAAATGTCTCTCATTTAAATCCATGTCATTTACCCTTTCAAAAACTTTGGGTAAGCTATCCAGTTCCAATTTCCTTTTTCCTTCTATCACAAACTCAATTTTGTTCAGTTTCCCACTCCTTCTATCATGTAAGTGAAGATGAGTTTATTCCCAGCTCCAGAGATGGGTCCTGGCTCATCCACAAATGGCTCACTCTTGGTATTTCCTCTTGATTTAAAGGTAGACATGTGACCTGAGTTGGTACAATTAGACTAAAGAGAAAGACTTACATTATGTGCTTGATGTACAGATGTGTCTCTCTGACTCCTGCTTGCTGTGAACAAAGCCTGTAGGATAAGATGGCACAGGGAATCAAATTCCCCTTCCAATGACAAGGAGACATGGAATTCCAATGACATGGAATCGTTGAATCACTTAGAGTCTTGTTTTTAGTTTTCTGTGCTAATAAACTACATTATTATCAGGGGGTTTTGTTACTTATAGTGAAAACCTTTGTAACTGATAAATTAGTTTTCATATACTATATGATTGATAAATATTTGTAAAATTTTAAATCATTGACTATCTTTGTTCATTCTATTAACTGTCTATGGGAAACCAAAGAATTCAGATCCCGTGGCTATGCTCAAGTTACCTTCATTTTTCTTGCAGTCTAATATAGTCATAAAATATAAAAGGACCCCGAACAACCTCTATAAAGTTAGGCTACAGTTTTTCTTTTCAGCCTTAGCCAGTGACAGGCAGTCTCTCTCCATTGAAATTGATATGCCCAGAATTGTAGCTGGTATCTTCTTTTCCTTGGAGGCAAAAATATTTATTTCTGTTAACTGGTAAATTCGGTGAGGTCAGAAATCACAGTTGTAAATATCTGACAAATGCAATTAATGCTCTCTCTCTCCCATTCAGTTGAAACCAGAAACCAAGTAAATTTTCTTAATGTTATGCAAAATAAAGGAAAGAGATAGCAAACCAGAAATTGTATGAATAATTGTCTTTTAGTTTAATCAGTGCTTCTCAGCTTTAGTAGAACAACAGAATTATCTGTGGAGTTTTTAAAGAATATCTATGCCTTCTCCCTATCCAGGAATTCATTTTTCATTGGTCTGAGATGTGACCTAGACATAAGTAGTTGATTAATGTTTCTAGATGATTTTATTTGCAGCCCAGGTTATAATGAAATAATTTAAATTATCTAAAGAAGTTTCAAAGCTATATTGCTCTTGCTTCTTCAGATGAAACTTTAGCAGTGTTTCCATGTAAGTATAACACATTGCTACTCTCTGTATATATTTTTCCAAAGCTTCTAATAGTTCTTGGCATAACTGGATGACTTTCAAACAACTAGTTATAGCATCCGAGATATTGAATGGTTATTTACACATCAAAGTGGGTTTTTTCCAATATTGAAAGCACAGAAGAAATCCAGAACAGATTTCATGAAGATTTGCTTGTCTACAACTATGTGAGTCATTGAAAGAAATGCTTTGCTCATATTCCTGACAGAAATTCAGAAAAACACTTTCAATGTAAATAAATGACTCAAGGAAATTGAAATTCAGATCAACCTTGGAGATCACCTCTTCCAGTATTTTTCAAAGTGTGGTCTTCAGCCTGCTTGTATAAGGTGCTTATTGAAATACATAATCCAGGACTCCATCCCTAATCTCATTGCATCAGAATCTCTGGCGCTGTAGCCCAAGAATGGTGTTGCAAATGAGACCACAGGTGATTCTAATGTATGTTAATGAACTCTCAACTTTGAGAATCACAAATAGTTACATCAGGTCAGATTCCTTACTCAAAAAATTCTTGAAATCTTTCCTGTCATTTTTGTACATCCCCTTTTGACACATTGAAATGCTTACATTTCACTGGTTTTGAAAAATCCCTTACTCTTCCCATAATCTTTGATGCTTCTTGTCAGGTATTCAAATGACCCACTTGGTGACGTCCCCTGTGCAGCTGACATTCACCCCACTGTGAGAGCACTACACACATATTTCTGGATAGTCTCGCGGAAGGTAGCAACTTCAGAAAAGAAGAAGCACAAATGTTTAGATCCTAAAGGTTAACGTTTGTTTCTTTGAAATGGATAATAGACACACAAGCTTTCAAAAAGAATTCGAAACTTGTTGAAGTCCCTGTCATGACATATAAAACTCTTCTGAAATAATCACTACCACTGACACTTTTCAGTGTGTAAAACGCTGGGTATATCATTCCACAATCAGTCGGTGTTAGTTTTCAATTGGTGGCATGACTTTTCCCAAATCCTGCAGCCAGTGTGTAGCAGAGGAGGCCATCTGCACGTTCAGGCTTCCTGCTGTATTCCATAGCAAAATTTTTCTCTCTAGTCTCTCGTTCAGCTGCCGAAGGGTTCATTTTGTTCCCATTATAAAAGCTTGTCCCTCCCCTCAGCTCATTTAAATGAACTTTCCTCTTTTGAGCTACTCAGAAGCAAGAGTAATAATCATAAGTGTCCTTCGAACAAGAAGAGATTTATTACTTTTCATCAAAGGACACTTGTTACAACAGGGGTGCTTCCTGTATAGCAGATATGGGTCCATCTCTGGACCCAGCAGACCACTGGCAATCTTCCCTACCCATTTGCTCTTTTCTGTCACTATTCCCTCATCGCCAGTGACCAGCTTTTGACCCCCATTGTCAGGAACCCCTTACCGTACAGTTGTGCAGCTGAGCTGTTGCATCTTCTATAAGACATCAGCCAAGAAGGCACTAGAACACTGGGGAACCTGCCCAAGCTCCTCTCAACCAGCTGTGACATAAACTAAGATAAGGACACCTTTTGTCACTGGTGTGCCCAGAGAGGGGCACCTTCTCAGTGTTTGCCCACTTGAAGGAAGCACTGTTTCCTAATGTGCAAAAAGGCACTGTGGAGACCCTGCCTAGGTGCATCTGTTGAAGGAAAAACAAAAGAAAAAACAAAGGGCTGGTGCTTTATCAGGTGAAGTTTTGTTTCTCAGAGATAGTTGTAGAGTGTGTGCAGACTGGAAGCCTGCAGTGAGAGTAGCATCCAGCTCCTTATCTATTGCCCAGTCCACGTTTGTGAGGGCATTGGACCTTCATTCACTAGATCTCACATTAGAGATAGTGAAATTCATCCAATTTGAGGCAGCCAGAAACCTGGGATTTCTGTTTACTACCACAAAGACAGTGTTGTTAAGAACCCTGGATGAGAACAGGAGTAAAGAGCCTACGCATGTGAGGACGCTCCAGCACCGTGAGATCCCAGACGTTAGTGTGCCGGGAGACTCACCTGGCAGCTTGTGAGAAATGCTGATTCCTCGTCCCAGCCCACATATCTGATTTGGCTCTGGGTAGGGCCGGCCCCATCTGCAGATTCTCCGAAGGGTAGGGCTTAGGGGAGGCCACGTGGTTGGAAGAGGAAGCTGGGAGCTTTGCCATGAGGCTACGTTTGCAAAGCAAGGATACTCTTTAATTTCGTGTGTATGTTACAGAGCAATATCGGCATTAAAGTTTCCAAAATACTCTTTTATTCACACTTTACATAAGAATGATTACATTGGCCATATTAAAAGTGATATTGTTATGTGAGAATGGAAGGGGCTGGTGGAGAACAGGGTGGCTGCAGCCCTTGGGACTAACACTGAGTGGAGTCCAGGCATCTGCCATTCTAGCTGTCACCATAGACAAGCTTCATGTACTGATTCATTCATTCAACAAAATATTTATTGAGTTACTAGTATGTTGCAGACATTGTTCTAGTTAGGATCTTGGGACATAGTAATAAATGATATTAAATAACAATAAGAAAAACTGGTGAAAGTCCTTCCCCATGGATTACATTTTAGTCAGGTCAAACAGGCAGTAAAACGGACATAACATGTCAGAGAATTACATAGTATGTTAAAAGATCTCTCTCATTTTTGAGAAACACGGTCTTAGGAAGCAACACATTCCTTAGGTAGATGCCCCCCTAATATATATTAAGGCTGTTATATATTATATGTAATATGTATTTGATAATATGTATAATATATATAATAATATATATAAATAATATGTATTTAGGTTGTTACTAGAGTATTTTTCCAGGAGGCTAAATAACTAGAGATACAGGCAAACTAAATGTATCTTCATAGGCTTCAAAATGACAAATGCCAGCCTTGCGTGAGTTTGCATACATGTGGATGTGTGCATTCAGGTATAAGTGTCAACACCTTGTGGACAACTACAAAGTCTTACCTACATCAGTTTTGCCACAGCCTTACATCCTTTGTTCCATATAATGCTTCCTTTCCAAGAAGGAGGCAAGGCTTGCGGCATCTCTGAAGGACAACTGTGATCTGAAGCGGCTCCCTGCCTCAGCATTTATACAGTGAACAAATACACATACACAAGTCCATATACCTATAAAAACAGCTTGATAATTTCTTTTTCTACGTAAGATGTAAAATTCATTTAGAAAGTTAAGGAGAGATAAACGACTTTATACTAATTCTCTTAATATAGTCACACCAAATGTCAGGACAGTGTCATTTAAAATCCTTTAATGATTTTAAAACAAATGGTCCCTGGAACAGGAAAATAGTTGAACTAACATTGCTAAAATTAATTTAATCTATATGAAATTGAAATATTAAATGAGCCCATTCTATTTCATTTACATTTCAAATAGTGTTAGAAAATACCTGAGGACCTCTCAGCCAAAATGTAACGGGATCCTTCAGTCTGTTCATCAATTCAGTGTAACTGTAATTGTATGTGAATTTAGTCTTCATTCAGTGTAATTTGGTATATAGAAAAGAGTCTATTATCACTATGTATGTCTCTCTACAACCTTCCTTTGTGAAGATTCCAGACTCGATTTATCAACACCAGAAACTTCCTTAGCATGGTTGTGTATTCTATATATATTTTTTTCCAACGTTACTGTGAGTCGCCATGGCATATCTCTTTAACCATATGTGCTAGAGCTAAGGACACACAGTTATTTTCATATTCCTGGCCTAGAATCCTCCCCACAACAAACACATTTGATGCTCATACATGGTCCCTTTCTTGTCGACACTCACGCCTGTCAAAATGGCATGGTGCCTACTCAACATATGGACTGCTAGCTTTTCTCACTGGGACATAGTTGCCAAAGAAAGATGGGTTAAGCTGGGCACCCTGTGTAGCAAAGCAGGTGACAGCTTCTGTCCCCATCTTCCATTATGTGGCTGCCACTCCTCTAGCCACATGCCACTTTCTAACCTCTCTTTTACAGGAAAAGGAAGAGAGATCTTTGACAATATCCCTTTTACTCTCAACAGTTTCTACTTACTGCCTTTGATCTCACTACCTTTTATTTAAAGTGAAGAAATCTATCCTCTGCCAAGAACACACTAGAATTTAAAAATCATTTGGAAGCATGAAGTTGTAAGAAAAGTTGATAGCCAGCAAAAGCACTAAGAAGGTGTGTGTGCATGCATATAAGCATGCACACACACACACACACACACACACTCACACACACACACACTCACACACACACACACAGAACAAATCTGGGTGCTTTCTTCCCCCTGCTTTTCATTTTCCACCTAGAATAGGCGAGGGCTGGGCAGAAACAGCAGCACTAAATATGAAGAAAGAACTTAGTGATTGTTTAAGTCTTACACAAATAGAGCTCTTATTACGTTAATCCAGTGACTCATTTCCTCCCACCCAGGCTACATCCTGTTTGGTTTGCAATTTTTATTTTAAAATTTCCAAACCAATTTTTATTTGTCCAAATGAGTTTGTTTTGGCAATAACAGAAAATACAAACTTTCCCTAAACAAAGGCTTCTCCTTCGTGTCTCTGTGTCTTCGTCATTCTCCAGGAAACCCAAATAAGGTATTTGATCTCAGTCTGACTTCTGAGTCCACAGACCACAGGGAATTTTACAAAAAAACTTTACCAAACAAGCCCACGTGAACTTAAAGATACCAGATTTAAATCATAGCCTGGGGTTGGGGACCATGGATTTGTCAATTAATAATAATTAACACCTGTTCTGTACCAGACACCTTTATAAGAAATATTTCATTTCATCATGACCTGGGCTTGTAATGTAGGAGTCATCGTTATTCCATTTGAGATGTATAGAAATCTGATCAATAATCTCTGTGGAATCTCTTTGGCACTGTTCTCTAATAGTAAAAACAGTTAAAATTCATTAAACGCTTACTGTGCACTGTTCTAAAAACCTTATGCATATCTGTTTATCTAAAAAGTCATGAGGTAATCCTGTCAATACCTATGTATGGATAAGGAAAAGAAAGCACTAGAAAGTTAACCGATTTATCCAGGGTTGCAGCTACTAAGTGGAGATGCCAGAATTCAAACCAAGCTAGTATTACTCCAGTTATATCATCACTGACCACTGCTCTGACTGCATTAGGTGATCCTATTACACATTCTTGACCAAATATTTAGTCATATACTTTGTTAATACGTTAAGGACTAGGACTCATATTTTTTTTCTTTAAAGTACTCTTTCACCTTGTTTCTCTTATGATCAGAGTCTCCTACAGCTCTGTACTTCAAAATAATAAAACCCAGATTGTTATCTTGACATTCAATAGACTCCAAGTGTATCTGGCCCCTGTCATACCCTTCAACCTGCATCTTCAAATATAAGCATGTGTGCTTTATTCTTGAACATTATCCAATTTATTCATGTGATTTGTTTTGTTTCCTAATCCAAGAAGTCCTTGAGATTTCTCTCTAGCTATGTAAAGCCTACCATCAAGCCCATTTCAGGTTCCACTTCTACCCTTAGTATCTCCTCTGTCTACTTCAACCCACAGCAATTTCTCCAGCCACTAAATGTCTAGAGAACTTGCCAATATACCACTTGTTCATAATGCTCAGTAACATTGTTATCATGAGGCTTGTTAAGAATATTAGCACTTATACCATGTACTATTTTCAGGTGTGTATGTGTAATCTCCCCAGTTAGCATATGAACTCTTTGAGAAGGATCATGTCTTACATTTTCATGGTGTAATACCTGTTACATGTATTGTGTGACCCCTGTATTCATCAGTCACCAATGATTCCTTTCTTTGCCATTATTATATTCTACACTCCTTGTGAGTGACTTTCCTTAAGAATGTAGACCCCAGTTACAGAAATGGAGAAATGGATGTGATTACTTCACAAAAGGTTACTTTTAACCAGCACAACTATTTGCATCACTCTGAAAGGTCAGTATCAATGAGAAGATAAAATAATTATATTTCAATAATAGACCTCTCAAGGATGAATTCCTCCCAAACATCATGTTTTATAAAACAGCAAAAGTTGTTTTAATTGCCTAATAGTTTGGTTACTTATGCCAGGAAATGGAAGATCATTATGAAACTTACATCACTTATTTGACATTGTACACTTGTCATTTGCATGAATAAATACATTACCAAAAATGGAAACTTGTGTTATGCTAAGCAGTCAAGGTGTGCATTCAATGTTTGATTTTCAATAGTCAAGTGTTACTTAGAACTAATCTGAAAGTTCATTTATTCATACATGAGCAAATGTTAGTGGTATTCCTGGACTGGCTTTTCTGCAATCTTGCCAAGAGTCCAGAAAATTGACTAGTTGACTTATCAAGTCTGTTTCAACTCTGATTCTGGGAATTCAGGATTCTTTGCCTGTCTACCCACTTCTGGTTAAAGGCAACCACTTTGGTCTCATTCTCTCTCACATATTTTGGAAGGTCTCCAAGTGTAAAATGGTACAACATATGTAGCCTGCAAGCAGGGCAGGCATAAAACACCATAAGGATACACTAAAGCAAACTTCAAGCTGTGGGATGCTGGGAAACAATCATAGGCAACACACCAACTTGGCATGAAACAATCAGAGAATGAGGTGGCTCTTTTTGAGCAAAAACATAATACTGCCTAAGAGGCAAAAACCACAAGATAGAAATATTGCACCCAGCAGTCCATGCTGCTAGCCATGGGTGATCTTCAGAGGTACTCTGTGTGAAGGGGCTGATACAGTCGTTCTTTCTTTCCATTTGTATTCACATTTCTGAAAATACTGACCCAACAGCAGCCTCCTTGACTGTAACCACATATCCATGCAAACAAAACCTGTTCTCCCTTTCCAGCTCTTCTCTTCCAACTGCTACTCATCCTTAAAAAAAGGTCAACTCTTCAGCAACCCTTGACTATCCCAGGAGGAGTTAAAAGCACCCTCTTCAGTCTCTCAGTACTCCATGGCATTTCTATCATTGTCTTTGATTTATTTACCTGTTGTTTAGTCTTCCTGGATGTATGATAAGCTACTCCAAAGCAGGAACCACGTCATTTTTCACTTCCATACATCCCAAGTGACAACCATAGTGACCTGCACTGAGAATGTACTGCATAAATATTTGTTGGGTGAATTCATGAAATTACTATTTTTTATCATTCATTTAATAAATATTTATCACAAGCCTCTTTATGTGCATTACTCCAGACACTCAAGATATAACAGTGAATGAGAAACACATACTCTTCCACTGTAGAGATTATATTATATGGGGAGGAGACAGAAAATAAATATGAAAAATAAGAAACATATTGCTGATGTTACATCATGTTAAATAATGAGAAAAATAAAATAAAGTAAGACAAAAATATAGGGAGTCTTGGAGGAGAATTGTAGTTCTATATAGGATGATGAGAGGCCTCACAGAGAGTATCTAGGAATATAAGGAGATGAGTGAAGGGGCCATAAACATATTAGAAAAAAAGCAGAGTGCAGAGAAAGCACATGTGCAAATGTCCTGGGTCAGAAAAGTGTTTAAAAGCACTTAATGTCTACAAATAGTTTCCTAGATGTAGCAAAATAATACACAATGATTTGATTTAAGAGACTCAATAAAACAAGGAAAACATTGGAGTCATTTCCAATGAAGACTCAGGAATTCTGAGATTGTCTCTAAGTTTGTAAGGTAATGTAATTTTCTTTATCAACTCAGTAAAATCTAAATTCTGTATTGCCCTAATAAATTCTATAATCTCTGTCAGGACCAATATATTCATTCCTACGTGGGGAGAATTCCTTAGGTTCAGTCAGACCAAGAAGGGAAGTCCTAGTTTTTATTACCAAAACATACCACCAAATCTTTGGCGTGGTTTGGCAAATAGGACTCCCAGTTTATGGGCTTTCCTATTTCCTGACTCATGTAGGACTTCTTTCCTTTCTCCTAAGTGTCCTAATTCTTTGACCTCCATTCCTACATTCTCTGACCTCACCTCCCAAATCTTACAGCCCACATTCTCTTCACCTCCGTGGCAAATTCTTGACAGCTCACCAGAGATGGCTGAGCCCCTACAGACCAAACTCCACCCATCAAACTCTGAAATAAAGCCCATGGTTTTGGGAATTCTCTGTCTACTGTCACTAACTCAGCCATCTCCAAAGGCTGAAACAGTCCTTCATAATAGGGGAAGATTGCCCCTCATTTTCCTTCCTTCCTCACTGTTTCTTTATCTTGCTCTTTTAAGCTGCTGTCTCTGAGGCACAATTTCACATAGAAAGTTCACTGGAAAAACAGTAAATTTCACTTTATATATAACTTCATTTGAAACAATTTTCCTATGATCTGAGGAGTGTGAAATAAGTTTTTTTGTATTAAAAACATATGAAAACAAAGGTCTTAACCTCTTAACCTGTAACCTAAGAGTACATTTTCTAGGGGAGAGAGCTTACAGTTTATATCAAATTCTCAATAATATCAATTTATTTTTTAAAAATATTAAAAACCAATAAATGTTTTTTCTTAAAAAACATTAGTTTGCACAGACCAAAAAGAAAAGACTTTTGAAATGATATTTAAGCATGAAGACAATATGTGCCCAAGGTATAGGTAATGTTAAAAAAGGAGACTGCTAGACTCGGAGACTCCAAGAATGAACTAGTGGTTACCAAAGGGGAGGGGTGTGGGTGGTCAGGTGGGGAGGGAGGGAGAAGGGGACTGAGGGGTATTATGTTTAGTACACATGGTGTGGGGGGATCACGAGGAGAACAGTGTAGCACAGAGAAGGCACATAGTGGGTTTGTGGCATCTTACTACACTGATGAATAGTGACTGCATTGGGGTATGGGTGGGGGCTTGATAATATGCATAAATATATTAACCATGTTGTTTTTTCATGTGAAACCTTCATAAGAGTGTATATCAATCATACCTTAATATAAATAAATAAATAGATAGATAAGTAAATAAATAAACAAAAGAGCATTAGCAGGAAAAAAAGAGTCTGCTAATCCACATTAATTTACATGTTGTCAATGATCTGTGTCAATCAAGTATCTAAAAATGCCAACTGGAGAAACAAAAATACTTTCCCATTCTTGACTGTGTATCGCTTTCTAAAAGCTTATGTGAAGGAGAGGCATTCTGGACATAGGTGATTGACACGGAAGGCTACAGCAGACTGATCAATAGCAGTCTTATCAGATTATCATGAAGGGTCTTCATATGTGCATAGGTGTGTAAGTGTATCCTTTGCTTGTAGAAACTGCACTGTAACTGTTTCAGCACACTGAGGCTTGTGGACTTATTCTCTGTTCCTACTTGGCCTCTGTCTCATTCCATAAATTGTAGGCTGATGTCTTAGTCCTTATATCTCCATTTTTATCCCCATACATCACAATCAACCACTTTTTTACTTTTAAATTATTCACAGCATTTTTTTCATCTCAGGTCAGTTTTCCATGACTACTCAAGATACTCTGTTCATTACTTCACAAATACCCCATCAGGAGATGCTAATTACTTTCCATATTATCTTAAGGACTGACTGCTAAATGAAGCCAAAGGCTAAATCAGCAAGTCATACAGTATATGTCCTATAGGCAGATATAAAATAATTTTAAATTATATTTTTGTTGCAGTAACAATTCCATTAGCGTTCTTTGCCAGGATAAGGCAGCACTCATCAAAGGTGGTGCATGATGGCTAGGGTGTTGTACAAGGCAGCCAATTAAGTTTGGAAAGAAAACAATCGGCCTTGTATTTATATTTACATTTACTTTATTATATCATGTTCTTTGTTTCCTATATTTTGTGTATATGGTACAATATAATGTAAACTACACTGCTTCATAATATACTAGATATTAACTTGAATTATCTGTATAAACATACTACTCTTTAATATGTTCATATTACTACTACTATATTATTACTAAGTTGTTAATATATATTATACTTGTAAAAAAATATATAATAGAGTTCTATAAATCTATTAAATTAATAAAAATATGCATAGCTTGCAGGGTAAGTGCATGCTTAAAAGATCTATTACTGAAGGGTAAAACGAAAATCAGTTTGGAGACCACTGGTGCTGTGATGTGATGTTAAGGATTCATTCAACGTGCAAGTAAAAATCTAAAAACAGAAAAGTACATTGGGCAAGGCTAATGGTCATTGCCATCACTGGTGACACCCAAGAATTAGAACTTTAACATAGCCTATTGTAGTGTGGTTGGCGAGAGGACTCTGCTGGTTAGCACAAGAGTGGGGGATATTTCTTTTCAAGTGGCATGAAACACTTGAAGGTGTCCATTTGAGAAAAGAGAAAAATAGGGGTGGGCACACATCTCCCAAGTACCTCATTGGCCCTCCTCTCTGGGGAAGTCTGGATTATGAGCTGCAAATTTCCAGTGAACGAGGTAAACTGGATTTTGATTTGGATTGGGAAAGCCAGCATAACATGATTGCCCATATTAAAAAATGCATTGGTCATAGTACCTGTGGTTTCTAGGAATGAGGGGACAACGAAAACCCCGTGTTGGCACACCAGTGAGATCTCCATGACACTACCTGTCACACACTGACCATGAACAAAAATTGAGAATTGAAAGGCATTGCACCTTGTTCCCATTTCAGTTTTTTCAGAAAATAAAGCAATGATTTTGTAAAATGTTGATTAATCTACAAATATGATATTAAATCATTCTTGAGTTGAAATAGACTGTAAATTCCGGGTTTAGGCTTTGAGGACTAGGAAGTGAGGTTAGATTAGGCACCTTTTAATTGTGGAAGATAAGTCATCTTGCACATAGCTGAGGAAACAACCTAACAACTCAATGCTTTTCTGGTCAATCTAGACTCGAATGCCACATAACAGAGGAAGAAAGCGTCAGCAAAGAAGTTGGCGTTCCATGGCAGATAGGCACTGATTAAATCCTAGCTCAACCCTAGCTTGAACCTATATTCCTGTTAATTATAGCAATGTTCAAAATTTCTGGCTTTCCGAAAGGGGAAGAAGAATAATGCCCAAGACACTTGAAACAGAAACATGGCTCCATTTTTAGAAAATATCAGGTGTGGAAATTGAGAGTTCTTTAGGTTTCTTCAACTTTCTGGAATTTTTAAAACTCTGAATGGCTGTTCACACTCATGGTTTCCCCACCCCCACTTGCCAGGGGATGCTTGGTGCCCTGTCCAATGCACACTGACGCCCCCATAGAGGATTCCTGCTCTCCTTAGTGTTTTTCCTCTCTCCTTCAGCTGTCATTCCTTCTCAGTTTATCATCATCATCGATAAAGCCTAGAGGTAGCTTGTCTGCCATAAATACTTATCTGATCAAGAAGAGAAAAAGCCTTTTGGAACATGACTAGGTGGCCTGTCTTGTCCTTTATTTGCCTGGGGAAATGTGAGAATTTGTAATCCCTATTGCTAGAGATTTCTGGTCATTTTGAAGCACCATTAAAATAATTATCAAAGCTTTAAATTCAGCAATGGAACACATGATTCTCTTAATGACAAGGTCAACTTAATTGGGTGTCTGTCCTAAGTGAAATATTGCTCATAACTTGCATCTCCCAATGCAGTTTAACATAAAATAATATAAGTTGGAATATTTAAAAAGGCAGTGTATAGAAAATGAAACTGCATAATATACCTTCAGGTCTGAGTTTTCTGGCATAGATTGCAAGAAAACATAACTAATCAACAATCCTTATCAATTAAACATATTTTAATTAGTCCTGTGCTAGTAGGCAAATGTGACTCCTATCATTCTCAACCCAATCTTTTAAGAAAGACTTATTTAATATATGTTAACTTGATTTTTCACTTATTTTCCTTATTAGCAAGGGGTGATGACCTTGTGCTTCATTTACTTGTTCCCTGTGTCCTTGCCTAGAAAGAATGGCAGATAATTTCTTAAGTCTTATGATTATGTTTACTGATAAAAATGTTACTATGCTACCAAATTCTCAGTCCAGTCGATGCATTTATCACTAATTTACAGATGTATAGTATATTTGTACTGAGTCCTAATTATTTTCCAATAGTCACTGGGAATGGCGTTTTTTAAACTGCCTAATGTGAAACCACATTTTCACCTACTCTTTTTCTAAAAATTGTAAATACATGGCACAGCAGAAGCCCTCCCTCTTTAACCTCAGGGAAACTGAATTAAATAGCACTTGGCATCAGGCGTCCGACGTGTGTAATCATTATGGTAGGCCCTGTGCCAATTGCGGTCAAGCACACCCCTCAGTATGCTGTAGTAAGGAACGGCAAGGATGGCAGGCATCCCATTGAAGAATTAATTAGCAGACCGCCTGGACTCATCAGAATAGTAAATAATTATTCTCTGGCAAACTTAGTCAGATGTTAAAAGAAATTACAGTCTGAATTGATGTCATTGGTCACAATTCCTTATATAAAAGCTACCAATGGCTACATTCTTACATAGGACTTGAAAGAGGCCCCGACAGGTGGTGAACCATCAATGTCATCCTTTCCTGCCTGTAGGCCCCCTGGCCATCCGGACTTCTCCTTTTACCCCCAAATTCTTGAGCCAGCTTCTCTTTTTCTTCTACTTGAATCCTGGTACCACTCTTATGTTTCCAGGTGTTTGACTGAATCAAGATACTGACCTGCCTTGTTCAGCATGATTTTAATCCTGTCAGTGCCTTTAAAACTCAAAGGCAGCTGCATGTCATCTATCCATGTCCTTGAAAAGAGATTTCACAGGGGTTGGTTACCTTCTTCCTATGGTGTCATTAACTTTGGTCAGGCAATAATGCTTGAGAATGAAGTGCCTGATAATTGGTCAATCTACTAAATTACACATGTGTGGGAAGGATGTCTGGCAATGGTCCCTCCTCTGGGCAAAAATTGGACAAGAAATACAAATCAATGCCTTCCCAGATAGTAGGTATCCTTATGTTATGCAAACCATGAACTGGGCCACTTGAAGTAACTTCAGGGACAAAAGAAAAAGGCAAGTACAATAATGACACAGATTTTGATTTTAGAAAACAAAAAAACATTAAAAATCCAATAAAGTTGGGTGCTTTCTTAGCTCAGAGTCACCCTGGGCTCTCATGTAGTTTGAACATATAACAGATGTAGCTCTGGGGGAGCCATACCCAGAAGAACTCTTTCACCTCATATCAAAACACCTCATAATGCTCATGTGAAGTGCTCAGTATGCTTTTCCATAGAAAGACAATATGGCATCCATAAAATTACATTTTACAGCATGACAGATGTTCCGTTCTCAATTTTGACAGGATGATGGGCTACTTGGAAGAGCAAAGTCATCTGAATTACTTTTACCTCAGCGATGCTAAATAGTCCTTTTGCACCTTCAAGCAGCTCCTCATTGATGCATTGCCCTCAGTAGTCCATGCGCTTCAGGCATTACTAACCTGAAATGGATGTAGATCACGAGCCAAGTTTCCATTACTAGCATCCCCATCCCAGAAACATCTCTTTTTCCCAGACAGGAGTTCTCTAACTATAAAGAATTCAAGAAATAATGCCACTCAGAATGCAGTGATCACCAGGACTCACATAACCTTTGAGTCAGGAATTGTAACTGTGTCTTCTCCTCATTCATTTTTAGATTACTCAGGATTCCCTGGTACTATCCAGGAACCACCTGGATTGATAGAATTTTAATAGACAGTAACAGAAAAACCTGTCTCAACCCTCCACCTCTGGCAACAGGAAAATCAGTTGCTTAGTTGAGGCAGTCTTTAACAAAAGGTCAAACAAAATCGTTCTGGAGACTTTGGGAGACTTTAAGTAGCTGCTTACGACAGCCACTTAGGTGAGTCCTTTACCCAGGGGTCTCCTCACTGTCTCCACTGAAATTAGGAGACCCCCACATTCTGCTCCTTCGCCTTCCCTCTGATTCATTCCCCTTCAACTCAGACCCCCATTCACACATGAAGACCTGAAGGAAATGGAGGTATGCAAGAGATTTTTGATTTAGTGAGCATTTTTATTTAAAATATAAAATGATTCTTGAACGGCAAAGAAGACTGTGCTTCACAGAGACAGCATTCATTCTTACGTACTGACGCTGGAATCAGGCAAAAGACTGGTCAGGGGAAACAAGGACCACCACCAAAATGATTTGAAGTTGAAATGTTGAAATTTGATGTTAAGTGAAAGCAAAGCTCTTGGTGAAAGTTCTGCATTGTTTTTACAATGGTGATTTGTTTCCTCAGAACTTCATAAAAAAAATCTATGGATGCAGTATCTCCAAGAACCCTGCCTGTCAGGTAGGTGATGATTCTTTTTTCAAACATAATTTGCTCTAGTGGCTTACATTTTAAAAGGCAAGAGAGAGCAAAACTATGAGATATTTGATCTTGGTGAAACTCTCTTAAGGCAGTAAAGTCTGAAGTAGGGTTAGAAAAAAAAAAGAAAACATGACCAGAGCATTTGACCAAAAAAAGACATCACAGAAAGATTCTTGTTGCTAGATCAAAGATAATCAAGAGAGATACACAAAGAATGCCTTCTTTGGCTAAGAGGTTGAAGGAAGGATATTTATAAGCTCTTAACTCCAAATCTTAAGATATCTATGACTGTCATGTGGAAGGAATAAATTCAATATGGTAGAAGCCAAGAAGCCCTATTAGAATAAAAGAGCAAATGAATGAAACAAAGTATGACATCTTGCATATGAAGCATAACACATCTATTTTTAGAGGAATCTCTCATTACCTTCTCCTCACTTCTGAAGCAACCACATTAAGAGAGCCACTCACTGTGACTAACATTTTATAAACTCCAGCTTGAGCATCTTACTAAATGGTTCTACGACGTGTTGGGAATTATAGAGTAATATACAGATGTTGGTTACTTAGAAAGACTTTCCTCAGTTATGGACAGAAATAACAAACACACTCTCAGAGTCATGACCCTACTTAAAAACAGATAAAATTAATTGTCTCTATGGATTAAAAAAAAAGCTTTTCTTTTTCCCCTTCATATTAACATTTCTTACCTACGGGTGTAGTGAGGAGTGTGTTTTGGAAATGATAACAAGAGCTTTGAACTCTAATGATTCTTAAAAAATTAAAGGCTTTTGTCAACCATTTTAGGTATTTTTGCTTTCTCACTGGAAATGCAGAGTACAAAAGCACCATCTTGTGGTCAAAAAGAAAAAGTACTTCAACACAAGCCAATCTGAATCACAAAAAAACTTTTTTTCATGCATTTTTATGAAATATTAGTCAAGTTTAATTTTGAGCACTTGGTAACTTTCTCTAAAACAGATGGCTAACTGACTTAATGCAATTTAGAGTTGAATGTATCTTTAATACATTTGTATAATTATATGATTTAAGAGCTCAAATCCCAGCACATAATAACCATGAGAGTGAAATTCCTTAGTCTTCAAATGGAAGTTTTCAAAATTGAACTTTAAAACAAAAACAGAATTTAGTTTTCATACACAGAAAACTTAGTCTTTGTGTTTTACTAATGAAACTTTTCCTATTGATAATTTTAAATTAGGAGTTTAGTCACTTGTTTGTCTAGAGAGAAGTAGTCATTTTTCTCACAGAATTAGCATAACAAAATTAATTTTTTTAAACACTAGCAAGTGTATATGGAAAATTTCACTCACAGGGATAAGACAAGAGATGAATAGGAGTGACTCAAACAGCAATAGATGTGCTGATAGAATTTGATAGAATATGGGGTACATAGCCATTGTATTTTTTTCTCTTTAAGCAATACTGAATACCACATGTCTCTGAGTATCGTATGTCTTCCTGTACATTGCAACTTCATTACTATGTATCATTGTTCTCATTATGGAAGTGTGATAACCAGCCTATAAGCAAGTCAGGCACCTTGCCCAAGTTCACGGCACTAGGAAAAGCAGAAGAAGAATTGGAATCAAGACCTCAGGATCTCCCCCATTTTCTAATGGTTTCCAAACCCTCGATGTAGCTGGGATGGCTGCACCGGGATTACCAAGGATGGGTTTCCAGTCCCTGGGGATTCTGATTTGGTAGATGAGTCTGGAGTTCAAGAATCTATGTTTAAAAAACTTCCTATCATTCTAGTGAAACAAACTAGGCTGTGGAAGCTAAAAATAACAAGCAAGATAAACAAAAAGAGACAAAATTAAACCTCAATGAAATCTCTCCATTATAACTATCTTAATTTATAACTTTTTAAATTCATAACTCAACTTCAAAATTTACTAAAAAGCACACCTACTCTAAAAGCTTTTCCTGATGAATCCAACTCCCTTTCTCAATTTCTCCTTCACTACACAAACACACTTACAAATAATATCACCAGTAAACATCCATGTAGTAGATATTATGCTGGATGATCTAGGTATTTTATCATGTTCAAATAATGACATAATATACAATAATCTTTCTTTAAATTCCATATTGTTAACTGATTCTCACAGTGTGTTTTCATTGATTTTTGTCCATCTCTTTATCTATGTCCAACCCATGGATGCAACTGAGAAACAAGTGCAGTTTCAACATGAGTGTAAATTGATATTTTCTTTCAGTTAATGAGTAAGATAAAAATAAAACAGGAAGACATATGCTGGATTTCATTAATCAATGAATGAGTGACTATTCTGCTGAGTTGGATAATCATTTTCAAATATTAGAATATTTTTTGTATTTTGTACTATTCACTATGTAACATTTACAAACAAGATACACTTTCAGATTTAATCCATGATATTAGCATTTACCATCACTTTCTTCAACCTAGAAATCAATGAAATGACTAATATCCCTGATATATATGGTTGTCAATTTGTATACAGTATATGCTCTTTAATATATTGTTTCCACCCTATAAACATCATTGACCTAAATAATATTGTCTATTGTCCCAATTTTATCCCAGTAATTGGAGAGGCAAATGAATATTAAGAGGGAGAAATGGGAAAAGAAATGATATAAAGAGATTTCATTTTTTTCTTGATTGAAGATAAATTTGATTTAATTCATATTATTCTAAAGTCCATGTAAACTTTCAAAATAACACAATTTTCAGTGAAGGAGCACATAAGCCTTGCTTATACAACTTCGCTTCTACCGCATATGAAATAGAAACTATAAACTTTCTGATCGTAATGGTAAATAAAAATTTTGTCTGCACATTTAACAGGCTGTAAAAGTTTTCTTGGCAAATATATTGTAAATTTGAATTTAAAAAGTTAACAGGAGATACCTTGGCAACTACTTTGAAGGAAACTAACCAAAACTTATTCATATCAGCGATCGGTGGGTAACAAAAGGAACTAAATAATAGCATACCAATATAGTCACATGAATCATTGGAAATATAATTTGATTATCTCTGTACTTTAAAGTTAGAAATACTGAACAATAGTTAATATTGAAGTGGGTGAATTAAGAGTGGACCTAAATATTAGAAGATAATAATATTATGTAACACTAAGAGTTTTCTCACTCACCATTTGACAATATCCTTAATCATCACCAGTCTATGATGGTTGCCTAAATTCGCATATTATTTTTTTCAGGTATTTCAAAAAGATGACACATTCAAACCAAGTTGCTCTCATCTACTAACATCTCAACAGAAATTACTTTATCACATTAACTAGTCACTTTTGAGAAACTACTCAGGAAAATCAAGTTGTAAAGTAATTGGAGTAAAGAAAATGAAAGTCTATGAAGTTTAACATAAGAAAAATTGCCAATATGAATGAAAAGTCATAGTGAGGGAATGTGGCGGCCTAGAAGCAATCAGGGGTCCAGGTAGATAGATGCAGAGCAACAGTGAAATGTTGCTGAAGTGCTAAGATACATAAGTTATATAGAAATTTTGTTTCCCTGGGAAGAAAAAGATTGTAAAAGGAAAAAGGGTTTTGATCTTTTATATTTGATATTTGATTCAACTTAAGTAAAATACAATTTATTTATAACTTAATTGCTTGAAATTGTATCATTATTCAGATTTTAAAAAATTTTCTAGCTAGTTATTATTTTTTATTTTTCTTAGTTTTTGTTTTGTTAAACAAATTAATGTAATTGAGATTATAAAGAGATATTTAAGTCATTCTATCTGTTTTTCAAAGTACCGGAATGGGAATCTACAATAAATTTCACTTTCAGCTTAGCCAATAATTGTACTTAGCTCAATGGATACGCTTCTCAGTCCCTCCGAGTTTGTCTCTTTATCAGTAAAATGAAGATTTCAGACTAAATAAACTCTTAAGATATTTTCCTCTTCTTCTCTGCCAGGCTTCTGGATTATTTTAAGCTAATACATGGTATAATTTCATTTTCTTCATAAATAATTCACCATAGGCCTCTAAAAAACAAAGTTTCTTTTTTACACCTAATCACAGTGCAATTACCACAAAAATTCAACATTGTCAAATTTCCAGCCAACATCTAAATTTCCCATTGTCTCATAATTTATTACTTACAGTTAATTTTTTTTCAAATTGAGATCCAAAGACCACAGATTGCAATAACTCTACATCTTTTTTAATCTACATTTACCCCTCTTTCTTTTCTTTTTTCTTTTTAAATTTTTTATCCCCAATTCACTTGCTTACGTAGAGAATTTTTTTCAGTAGAATGTTTCATGCTCTGCTGTTTGTTGATGGCATCTTCTTGGTATCATCTAACAGGTTTTTCTATCTCCTCTCCATTGAGCTCAGTAATAAAGTCTTGAGGCATGGTAATGTTCAATACTTCGGCAAGACTACCTTGCAGATACTAATGTGTACTTCTTATTGCATATACTGTTTTAACTGTTAAGATTGATCAGTGAGAGCTTAGCCCATCCATTCAAAAATTCCCATCAGCTTTTTACCTGCTTCAGCAAACACTGATAATCATTCCCAAGATATATTATATCATTAGGGATAGCAAAATGATGATATTCTGATTTTATCATTTTTTCCACACTAATTAGTTGGAATCCTTTCTTCAAAAAACCTCCTAATTTCCGATTTCTGGTCCAGTATACAGGGAACTCAGAAGTCGTCATTCCATCCTATCAACAAGTAAAAAGGTAAAAGATCAACAACTCTTCTTAATTCTATTGAAGAAGTGAGGTCACAAGGCAAACCTCTGTTCCTAAAATTGGAAAGATAAACAAATGAATACAGAGAATCACTACTTGCAAGAGCAGACACCCATAACCAGAAATCTCCATGAGAGCAAGTACCACTATAGGAAAATCTGAACTATAATGGACATTTACTGGAGGTTCAGTGTGGACAGCTGAGAGTTTAAAATTCCAGAAGATCCCAGTCTTGAGATACCCCCACACTTTTATGAGTTTTATCTCCAGGAGTTCTACCATATTCTTACAGTGAATATCAAAGAAAAAGCTCCTCAAACTTCTAGCAAGGGGAGATGAAAGGAACCATTTTGAAATATTCCAGAACATTCTATTCTTCTTAAGAAGGCCTGCCCTCAAGAGAAACCATTTCACTAGAGCCTAACCTCTTGGAGTTTCATAAGAGTTTAACAAACCTGAGGGAAGGGAAATATCCAACCTCACCCCACTGTAGCCATCCTTTCTGATCTGGGTGGGGTGGTGAGAAGCATAGTTCAGGAGTACAAGCTCACTAAAATACTGAGACTGAATCATAGGACTGCACAACACTTCCCCTGTGCCCACAGTTTTCCACTATATTATTAAAGGCCTATTTATCACAGTTTATTTTACCCAGTGTATCATGTCCACCTTTCAACAAAAAAATTACAAGAAATAGTAAGGAAACAAAACAAAACAAAACAATAAAACAAAAAAACCCCACCAATTTGGAGAGATTGAACAAGCATCAGAACTAAGTTAGATGTGGCAAAAATGTTGGAATTATCTGATAAACCAGGAATTTTTAAGAATTATAATTAATATGATAAGGGCTTTAAAAGAAAAAGTAAACAACAGGCAAGAACACAATATAATGCAAACAGAGAGTGAGAATTTCTCAGAAAGAATGAAAACATGCTAGAAATCAAAAATGCTATAACAAAAATGAAGAATGCCTTTGATGGGCTCATTCATTAATAGACTGGACACAGCTGAGGAAAGACTCTCTGAGTTTGAGGATATCACAATAGAAACTTCCAAAATTGAAAAGCAAAGAGAAATAAAGACTAAAAATTAAACAGAAGAGAATATCAATAACTATTGGACAACTAATGGATCTAACAGCTTAGAGTTCAAAATAAGAACAACAATTTGACTGTGTATGCCAAATCACAAAATTTTCATACTATATTTTGACAAGTTTTCAAAGGATATTTTGAAGATCACATATGTTGATTATTTTCCCACAAGACATCAGCAAATATGTGGAGTCTTCAAACAAGGACCTTCTAGGGATCCTAGAAATAAATACTACGTCTTTCGGTCTAACCTCACCTCTAAGATCCCAAGAAGACCTCTATGTATTGTTGCCACATGTACTAAGAGTGACAAGCTTAGTCTGAATAAGAACTTGTTTTGATTAAATTTGCACAAGCTGTTCACCAGAATTTCTAGCAGATAAATCCTTCTGTTCACTTGTTAGCGTCATAATCAACAGGGAGCCCAAGTAAACACGCCGTTAGTCCCTTAGGTTCCTTACACATTGAAGAAAAGAAAGTTTGGGCCACTGATCTGGCAAAGTGTTCACCATACCTTAAAATGGGGCATATGACAAAAAAACAAAAATTTTTCTTCTCTAAGTGTCAATTTCAAATATCAGGCTATGTGGTTATTCATTTTAATGTCTATGTCAAAGAGAAACCCGTAAGCTGTTGTTCAGGGCTTTGTCAGAACAGGAGTTTCAGCAGGAAAAAACACACACATTTAAATTAGTATTTCCCATAATTATGTTTGTGAGGCTTACTGTTACTATTTACTCAATATAATTTGGTCCTCATTGACCAACTATGAGAAGGTGTCAAAGCAATCCAAATTCACCCTTTTGATAGGTTTGAGAACGTCAGAGAGAGGAAATAAAAGAGACGGAAAGAAATAGATGTAAATTCACTTTGTCTCATATTCCAGTGACCATACCCCCACCCACTAAATGACTAAAACTAAAAATGAAGAAAAAGTTTAATATTAAGTTCTAAAATAAATTTTCTTTCTAATCTTTGTGGGGCTGTTTAGATACTTGTAAGCATTATCTATTGAAAAATTAAGTCTTTACAAGGAAGAAAATCCTTGAAGAGAATCATCTTGCTTTAGATGTCTCTGTTAATATTACTGTTAATAAAAATAATAATTACAAATAGACACCACAAATTTGAGCAGCTGCTATATGCTTTACATATTTAATCTTCATTATACACTTATTAAGGTGGGATTATTATTTGCTTATAAGAAAAATGAGGGCCGTAGTAAGCAAGCCATCTTTTTCAAAGTAGCATAGCCAGTATTATCAATTTGTTTTCCTTTCATGATTCATGTTTTATGTGTGTGTGTCCTGAGAAATCTCTGCCAATCTTGATGTAGAAAATATTTTCTCAATGTTTTCTTATGGAAATTATCTTAGTTTTAGATCTTACATTTAGTTTTATAGTCCACTTGAACCTATTTTCTTAATATGGTCTAAGATAAATTGGATTTCATTATTTTGCATCTAGATTCAAATTTTTTTCAATTTCATATATGTCAAAAAGACTATTCATTCTCCATTAAATTACCTTGGCAGCTTTATCAAAAGCCGATTAACCATATATGTGCAGGTCTATTTCTATACTCAATTCTGTTCCATTGTTCAATGTGTCATCCTTAAATCAGTATTATACTGTTTCATTAAAGTAACTTTAAAGTAAGTTTTAAAATCAGGTAGTGTGAGTCCTCCAAATTTTGGGATATTTTAAATTGTTTTGGGTAATCTAGGTTGCTTTGATATCCATATAAATTTTGTGATCTGTTTTTCAATTTCTTTAAAAAAAGCCTGCTGGGTTTTTAATGAAATTTGATGTTTCACAATATTGAGTTTTCTGCCCCATAAACAGTACTGCTTTCCAGTTTTTTCTTTCTTAATTTCTCTCAATTCTGTTTTGTGGTTTTCAGTATACTGGTCTTGCATCCTTTTAAAAAAATTTTACCCCTAAATATTTTATGGATTTTTATGCTATTATATATGATAATTTGTACTTCAATTTCTAGGTGTTTATTGCTCCTATATGGAAATACAATTGATTCTTTTCCTTAATTTAAATTTTAATTTTGTGTGTTGATGTTACATCCTTTTCAATATCCATTAATATAATATTATGACCATTTCCTTTTTCTAATCTTTTAACTTTGTAGAGCCCATCAATTGCTGTTGGAATATTCAGCCAACCTTGCATTCCTGGGATAAATCCAGGTTGGTAATTATGTGCTGTTATGTTTCTGTAATGCTAGACTTGGCTTACTAATATTTCATTAATTATTTTTCTATCCATATTTATGAGAAATATTGGTCTGTAGTTTCTTATAATATCTTTGTATAATTTTTCTATCAAGGTGTCAGGGCAATATTGACTTGATAAAGTGAATTTAGAAGTCTACCCTTGCTTGTTTTCTGGAAGAATTTGTAAAAAGTTCATGTTATTTCTTCCTTAAATGTTTAATAGAATTTACCAGTGAAGCCAAGTGGAGCTTGAAATTTGTTGAAAGTTTTTAACTACAAATACTACAAATTCAGTGTCTTAATAAATATGAGAATACTCAGGTTGTATATTTCTTGTTGAGTGACATTTGACAGTTTCTATCTTTTAAGAAATTACTTCCCTTTCACTTAAGTTGTCAAGTTTTATGACCATAACATTGCTCATAATATTTCTTTATTATTTTTTAATGCCTATAGGGTCTGTAATAATGTAGCCTTTTTCATTCCTGATACTGGTAATTGCTATCTCCTTTCCTTTTCCTTTAGGTAGTCTAGCTAAATGCTTATTAATTTTTACTAATCTTTTCAAAGAACCAGCTTCTCATTTCATTAATTTCCTCTATTAGCTTTCTTTTTTCTATTTTATTGATTATGCTCTCATCTTTACTATTTCTTTCCTTCTTTTTGTTTATATTGAATTTATTTGTTTTTATAGTCTTAAGTGGAAAGTTAGATGACTGGATTTAGCCCTTTCTTTTTTATCCCACTTTATTGAGATATAGCTGAATATAACACTGTGTAAATTTAAGGTATGCAATGTGATGCTTTGATACATGTATATATTATGAAATGCTTACCAAAATTAAGTTCATTAACATATCATCTACATTACATCATTAATGTTTTGCTATTGTTATTTTTATGGTTGAGAACATTAAAGCTCTATTCTCATAACAACTTCCAAATATAAAATACAGTATTATTAACTATAGTTACCATGCTGTACATTACATCCCCAAAAATTATTCATCTCATAACTGAAAATTTGACCAACTTTCCTTTGATGAACATCTCCACATTTCCCCCACCCCTGTCTCTGGCAACCACCATTACACTCTATTTTTTTATGAGTTTGAAATTTTTGGATTCCACATATAAGTGAGATCATACAGTATTTGTCTTCCACTATCTCACTTATTCACTTAACATTATTTCCTCAAGGTCCACCCAAGTTGCTGCAATGTAAATTTCTTCTTTTTTATGGCTGAATAATATTCCATTTGGTGTATTTATTATCCTATTTTCTTTACACATTTATCCATTAACAGACCTTTAGATTGTTTCTATGTCTTGTCTGTTGTAAATAATGCTGCGCTGAACATGGTTATGCAGATATCTCTTCAACATAATGATTTCATCTTTAGATATGCACCCAGAAATGGGTTGTTGGATCATATGGTTGTTTTATTTTTAATTTTTTTGAGGTAACTCCATACTGTTTTCCACATTGGCTGTGCCAGTTTACGTTTCTACCAACAGTGCACAAGGGTACCTTTTTCCCCACATCCTTGCCAGCATCTTTTTGGTTAACAGCCACATTCTAACAGATGTAATGTGCTATCTCATTGCAGTTTTGGGTTGAATTTCTCTGATGATTAGTGATGTTGAGCATCTTTTCATTTATTAATTGGCCAATTGTATGTCCTCTTGGAAAAATGTCTAGTTCTTTTCTGCATTTTTAAAGCTGATTTATTTTTTGCTATGGAGTTACATGAATTCTTTATATATTTTGGGTATTAACCCTTTATCAAATACATTATTTGCAAATTTTTCCCGCAGTCCATAGGTTGCCTATTCATGTTATTGATTTTTCCTTTGGCTGCGCAAAAGATTTTTAGTTTGATGTTGTCCCACTTGTTGATCTTTTGCTTTTCTTCCTTGTTCTTCTGGTGGCATATTGGAAAAAAATCATTGCCTTTATTTCTCTTCTAATATAAATATTTGATACATTTGCTATTTAGCAACTCTTTAGTTTCATTCTCCCAAATTTAATGTCATGTTTTTATTTTCATTCAGTTAAAAGTATTTTCTAACTTCCTACTTAGGTTTTTTTCCCAGATATCTGTCTGATACAAAATTCTAATTTGGTATTACTTCAGCCTGATGCTATAATGTATATGATTACAACTGTTAAGCATTTGTGGCATTTTGAATGGCCCAGAAAATGTTTATCTTCATTAATGTTCCAAGTATACTTAAAAAGATAAGTGTTTTTGTTTTGGATATTGTTCATTGGGATATTCTGTAGCTGCCAGTGTGGTAAAGATGATTGACAGCATTGTCCAAGTCTTCTTACTATTCTCTTTGTCTATGTGAGCCATTTATAAAGAAAGGAATGTTGAATTCTACAACTGTAATTGTGGATTTGTCTCTGTTCTGTCAATTCTATCAGGTTTTTTCTTCATATATTTTGAAGCTCTATTATTTGAAGAACATGTATTTAGCATTGTTAAAGCTTCTGGATTAAATGAGCCCTTTATCATTATGTAATGTCCCTTTATAGTTCTCATAATGTTTCTTGTTCTGAAGTCCACGTTGTCTAATGCTAATATATCTGCTTCAGCTTCATTGGACTAGTGTTTACATGGTATATTTTTTTCAGCACTTAACTTTGATCGATGTCTGTGTATATAAGGTAAGTTTCTTTTGACATAATATAGTTTGATCTTGCTATTGTTAATCCAATTTGACAATACTTAGCTTTTAACTGACATGTGTACACAACTTACATGTTATATAATTACCAATATGAATTTAAATCTACCTTTTTACTCTTTGTTTCTTTATTCTTTTTTTCCCTTTCCTTCTGCTTCTTTTTTGAGTTAAATGGGTATTTTTCTGATTAAATTTTATCTCCATGACTGGGCCATTAGTTGCAGGTTTTTGTTTTACTCTTTAATGTTTTCTCTAGGGTTTACAATATTCACCTGTAACTTCTCATCAACTACTACATTCCAAAAATTATCACTTCAGTATGTTGGCAGAATCACACACATCATTTCCTTTTACTAATTTCTTGCTATTACTTTCATATATTTTACTAATCATGTTATAAATCCCCCATGTTAGTATTTCTGCTTTAGTCATTCAATTATTTTTTAAAGCATTTCTTAAAAAGAGAAAATATTTAGTCTCATACTTTTATCATTTACATCATTTTTCAATCCTGTACATCCAAACATTCATGTTGTATCATATTCTTTCTGTCTGAAATATTTCCTTTAACATTTCTTATAGTGTGAATTCACTGTCAGTGAATTTCTCATCTTTTTCATTTGCTGAACAAGTCTTCTATTTCACTTTCATTATTAAAAGCTACTTTTGCTTGGTATAAAATTATGGGTTAACAGCTTTTTTTTTCTTCTTTCAAGACTTTAAAGATATTAATCCATTACCTTCTGCCTTTTTTAGTCTCTGATGAGAAGCCTCCTGTCATTCTTACCTTTGGTCATCTGTATGTAATGTGTCTTTTTCCTATGGATGCTGTTAAGATTTTTACTTCATATTTGATTCTCATATATTTGGCTATGATGTGCCTAACTATGTAATTTATTTTAATGTATCATGCTTGAGAGTCTTTAGCTTCTTTGATCTGCTATTTATGGTTTTTCATTCATTTTGGAAAATAATTAACCATTATCTCTTTGAATGTTTATTCCTTACTATCGTCTCTATCTTCTCATGAAATTATAATCATACATATACATATATACATATATATGTTAAATGATTATATATTATCCTACAGCTATTGGATACTCTATTCTGTTATTATTGTTGTTTCTTCCTTTCTTTCCTCTCTCTCTTTTGTTAAAGTTTGGATAAATTCTATTGATCTAATTTAAAATTTACTAATTCTTTCCATGCTATTTCCAGGCTGCTGATAAGCCCATCAATTGAAATTTTTTTCTCTGTTAGCACACTTTCATTTCCAGCATTCTCATTGGATTTTTAATCTCCACATGTCTGCTGAAATTTCCCATCTGGTCATGCATGTGTTCCTCTTTTCTATTGCTCCCGTTAACATATTTAGTATAGTTATTTCAAAGTACTTCATCTAATGTTTCATAAACAGGGTCACATATTGGTTTGATTCTGTTGACTGTTTCTCTCTGGTACTGGGTTATTTTTGCTCCTGCTTTTTTATGTATTATATCATATTTGATTCAATGCAGACATTGTGTATACAAGAAAAATAGTGAGTTAAATATACAATAGGAAATGGGCACATTTCTTCTTTTGTCAGTCTCTTAGTGAAGAGACTGGGTCACTTTAAGCAGTAGTTGAACTCAGTTGGATATGTTTGTTGCTCTAATGACCTTTAGTTCACCGTTGACTTCAAATTCCTCCAGTGATAGATTGCTACTACCTTGTACTTAGTTTGCGTCCTGGACAGCTGAAGAACTTTGCTCAGCTCTTCTGCCCCATTCTCACCTTTCAGCAGTCTGCATGCCTGTGCCACAGAAGAGATGTCGCCCCGGAATCTTTCTCCTCCTCTAGAGGTAGCCAATCTGCTTTAGCTTGTTACTAAGTATAAGGCTTATATAGGTCCCTGGAGATTTTCAATGTCTTATTCTAGCCTTTGCATTCCTTCTCCTGTCAGCATGGCCACCAAAATCTGCTTCATATCAATGGAGGATCTTGTTCAAAATTGAGGTTCATTATCCTATCCTGTAACAGAACACTGCTTGTTATGAGTGCAAGATCCTGGGCTCAGTAAATTTCCTATTCTATTCCCTAGTGGTAGGCAACTTTTTCTTCTATTTTCATACCACTGACAGCCATACTTTCTGCTTGGTATCAGAGGTGAGAGGCTGTGGAGGGTTACCTATCTCTCTCTCAGAGGCACGCACATTTGTTTCATGTAAGAAAACAATTCAGAAAAAGGATAGATCCTGCACCTTTCCCTCAGCAACAGCCAGTTACCATCTGCATGCCTGCACCACCAAAGATTTCTCTCAGGTCTCCTAATACACCTCTGGTTCTCCTCATGAGCATTCAGTTAGGGCCCATGGGCAAGCATTGTTGAGTGCTAGCAGGCTCTTCTTTGGGGCTTTCAAGGGTTCTAAACTCTCATGCTGGCCCATATTTAACCTTGAAGACTTTGTTAAATTGTTAGTTTGTATTAGTCAGTATTATCCAGAACACAGAGCCAATAGTGTGTGAGTGTGTCTGTTGTACTTATTATAAGGAAATTTACTATAAGGAATAGGCTCATGTGATTATGGAGATCAAAGACTCCAGGCCCAGCAGAGCTGATGACATTTGAGTCTGAAGGCCTAGGAAGCAGCAGAGCCAATGGTACAAGTTCCAGCCCAAGTCTAAGTCTGAAGTCAAGGAGAAGACCGATGTTCTAGTTCAAAGACAGTCAGGCGGAGAGAAAGAACACATTTAAACTGTTCAGGCCCTTATGGATTTGATGAGAACCACCCATGTCACAGTGTACATCTGCTTTACTCCATCTATTAATTCAAATGTTAATCTTGTCCAGAAATACTCTTACAAACACACCCTACAAGAATGTTAATAACAATCAAACTCAATAATAATCAATAAGGTTAAACTGAATATCCGGGCATTCCATGGCCCAGTTAACAAATAAAATTAACCGTCACACACTGATTTTCTTCTTACCTAGTTTGATGGCTTCCTCCTCTTTTTACCAAGCTCTCTCAAAGGCAGATCTGGTGTAGGCCTCCTCTCCTTGGAGGGGCTTATCATCCTTAGGCATTCAGGGATACTGGCCGCTTTGCACCCTTGGCTCTCTGATGAGCACAAGTCATGATTTTATTGATTATCCCATGTTTTTGTGGTTAGAGTAGGAGTGATCGATATCCACAGTAGAAGCAGCTTTCTCAAGCATCCTCACATCCAGAAGAAAAGGCTTTTAAATCAAGGCACATTCATTGAATACCTGTCAGCTTTGTTTGCCTTTTTACAATCATTGAAAAAATAAGTAATAATGCAATGTCTCTACTTTTAAGGCATTACAAATCTAGTGCATGGTAATGATGGGTATGTAAAAATAATACAAATAGTTCAGTAAGAATAATTTAATAATAATTTTTTTAAGCTAAGAACCTAGGTCACCAAGGTATTTATAATGTACAAAAGTAACTATACTGATTCAAATTTTGCTTAGAGCCAATCCTATGTTGCATATTACCAAAAATAATGGTAACATTGGCCTGATTGCTCATTTGCAGTAAAATAATAATAAATAATAATAAACAGATGAAAAAATAATCTTTTATCTCTAGATATTTTTTTACATGCAAAGTGTTTGTAATAGCATTCTTCATCAAATGATACCTGTTACCATTTGTAAGAATAAAACTCTTCAAGAAAAACTGCTTCATTTTTCAAATGGCCATTTTAGGCTCCCTAAACTTCAGTCCTAAATCCTAACGAGCTAGCATCATGCTTGTCTTTCATAAATTTACTGTTTTGTCTTTTATTAGAATTGAGAGCTAAAATGTAATGACATTAAATAAGTGGTAAATAGGCACCTTGCTCTCTTTGCTGAATAACCGCATGGAAGTATGAAGAGAGTTTGACAGAGATTGACTGTGTTTTATATGAAAGCTTTCCGTCTAGCAAGCAAACAAAAAGTGGACCCACTTCCCACAATAAATAACACTTCTATATTACTAAGAGTTCAGTAAAATAACAATTGGTTATTTTTTTTAATTACATAATGTAGATAAGTAAAACCTTATTAACTTCAACTTTTCATTTTTTGATTTCATATTATAAAAATAATTTTTTCGAAGTTAGGGATGCAAACATTCTCTGGGACCTTTAAAAGTTTGAGGGTTCTTGGCACAGTACCTGTAAATGTATTATGAATAAAATGATCTTACTTTTACTTTCTTTCCCATGTCCAAGTGTGATAATAAGGGCAGGAAGGTGACAAAGACCAAACCACTATTAAGTATAGCTCTGTATATCCTAAATCAAACAATTTATAAACTAACACCAGCAGAAAGAACCCCACTATATATCCTAATAGGGGAAAGGGTAGCTGTGTCTTTAATATCATTCAAGTTTATACTTGTCATTCAGATTCACATGGGTAAACATGATCACCCAAAACTCACTTCTAATATGTTTGAAAAAAAAATCAATCTTAGAAAACATTTATATACTGATAGCTTATTTCTCCGCTTCAGCTACAAATTAGAATATGTATTTAAAAGAAAAAGTATGTGCCTTAAAAAGAAAACACAGAAAAATATTTCTGTGGGCAGGGATAATAAATTGTTTCAAATCTACATAAACTTCAGCAGGTATAAACCATGTAATATTCACCTAATGTTTGGAGAATCCCCCTAAACACTTTAGAATGCCGTCACATTTTCTCCAATACAGGAACCACGTTTCCACCAAAATCTCCACTGTCTTTGACTATTTGTTGTTCATGCTACAGGTGCTGGTGCCAAATTCAAATCTACAAGAAGTAACCAAAGTAAGTACCTGAAAAATTGATGCCCCTTTCCCATCGCCAGGAATATAGGCAACAATGCCCCAAGCATGAAAATTATCACAATTTTGATACCTTAGATTTCTTCGAACCTTACTGAAGATGTAATTGTTTTATGAAGTTGTTTTGTCCAAAGTCTCTTTCAGTTCCTCCAAGAATTATTCAAGGATTATTTGCTAAGAGGCAACAGCATCGAGGAAACCTGTGGGCAAAGGCCAACTTACACTTGCTCTTCTCCCTCTGTTCTCCCTGTTGCAGGCAGCGGAAAGATGTCCGTGCAGTTAGGATTCTCCAACGGGACGATTTCCCGCCCAGTCTGAACCATTTGGCCCACTCAGCACAGAGCGAACTGGTGGTCATGGGTTAGCACCCAGGCTTCTTCGCTGTTCGTCTTGTTATTTTTTTAACTGTGCTCTATGACAATTGTACCCAGAATTTCAATTTTTCCTGAAGACAAAACGACAAAATTATTTCAACAATTCAGATGTGGAAAGCTAATTAAATATACAAGTTCAGCAACTGATCACGTTCCACTGATTTCAACCATCTGCCTCAACATTTGTTCCTATGTGTACCAGCTTTAGTAGCTCCTTTCCTCTAATAGCAATTAATGAAACTGTCAATAAGCTACATCTCTCATGCAATGCTGTAACAATTTACCAAAGGATAACATTATGAGATATATTATATTTAACAATTGTAGGAAAATGACTCTTATTATCAGATGTTGCACAATGTCAACTAGTTTTCTTCTTAACTCATGCTTCTCAATTAACTCTCTAATTAATTTAGCACATATTTTGTGTATGATTTGTAATTTTAAACTCTTGGTCAGATTTGCTGTCTATTTTTACATGCTGAATGCTTATACGAGAAACATATTAATGAAACACAACCTCTGTGCAAGTTACCGAGCCTTGATTTTATTTTCATTCACATTCTGAAGTTCACTGGACATTTTTAATAAGAAGTATTTTCAACAGCTGTGGGATTCATGAAGTGGCAAACCATACTGTTACCCAGTTTTTGTGCTGTATTCAAAGAATAGCACAAGCACAAACACAGATTTATATCATTATTTTATTTTTTAATGAGATTAATTTGTAAATACCTTCAAGAAAACAGTGCACTGAGAAACAAAATATAAATGGTTTTATAAAAATAAATCCTATCCAATTAATTTAATCTTTTGCAGTAACTGGAGAGATGTGGTACAACACTCATACAAATGAAAAATATACAATATCATTTGACTTTGCCAGGAATTCGGGGGTTATTTTCATTGCAATGCAGAAAAAAAAAGTGGAGAAAAATATATTAACACTTCTTTTTTTGTTTTCCTAAAACACACACGTAAATGCTGAAAGTCTGCCTCATTGATACTAAGTAGGCTTCTCTTTAGCCACTTCTTTCATTCAAATGTATATCTGTATACACTCACCCAAACCTAAAACTGCTTACGTCTCTATGGTGACCACCATCTTCTGTTTCCATACCCAAAGTTTAAAATGCTGTTATAGAGGAAAAAAAAAATCTTTCATATCATGACATATCCAGGATGTCTTTACAAAGCTGCAAAATATAGACGATCCTACACCTTCACCTTTCTCTTCTATTAAATTATTTGGATAATATAGACCTAAGCCAAGAATTTTCAAAAAGTTTTGACTGTCTTGTAGTGAAGGATATGAACAAAATAATGTATCTGAAAACATCATAGTGAAAATATACACCCAGTTTCTAAACGAGTTTAATAAAAAGACAATTTGGAATCTTAATGAATCCTAAAATGGATATATGTGTAGTATTATTCCCATCCTATACTAAGCTATGCTCATCCTAGGACTCATTGCAGAATCGATTGAGTACTTACCAAAAGTGTGCTTATAAGAAGTATATAAGAATCTTTTGAGAAACAACTCATTCTAGAAGAGAGTAAAACAACACAGACTTGGTTCAAGTATAGAAGCTCAGCTTTGTTAAGGCCTAGTAATGGGTGAATTCACCACTCAGGTTATCTCCAGCTCAGTTTCCATCAATGTGTCCCATTTAACCCATGAGGAGATTGAAGTTTAAAAAATTTTGATTAACAATATAAAAGTCAAAGTATGACTGTTAAGTTACATAGCAACATAAATAGAGAAATAACTCGTCTTTTCTGTGCCCAGCTCACCAATTATATTCATAAATCCTTCCCTGTTCCTCAAACAACTTTTGGGTTATGTCTGTCTGTCCCTGCCCCCCAAATTTAAAACCAAACTATTGAAAACACCTATACATACATCTCACAAAAAAAATTCCTTAGATTTTGCTGGATATTATCCTTTATAGACATAAATAAGCACAAGTTCATATAGTGGAATTTGGAGTAAGGGTTGAAGGATACAATGTGATGCTAAGCAGTCTTGTTTCTCCTGTGTTTTTATATTTCTGTTTAATTAGCAATTCTTATTGCAACTATTGCTATTTTACTACTGGTGTATACAGAGAATTTAAATAACCCAGGGAAGAATAACTAAAGCAATTCAAAAAATAGGAAGTAGATTCTTGGAGGAATGATGAAAAGGAATTGGGAGTTACAGTAGAAAGATTAAGCTCAGCATGATAATCTGGCCTCCTATAAACAGGACCACTTTTATTATGTAAATATCTTCTATTTTAAAACTGATACTCCATTGGTTAATAAAAATAATCATGTGCAAAATCTCCTAAACCAAAGGGGGCAGTGGAACCGAGAAATACTGCCATCTTTGAATCACAGGAGAATAAATCCACCCCAGCCAAGGATTCACTGAAATTACCTCATCAGTAAGTTACTTAATCAGTTGTATCTATATTAATTTCACTTTTTAAAGTAAAAAATATCTAATTAAAGTCATCATTTATATCTTGCATTTCATCCTAAGTAACATTCATTCTTAAATCTACTGCCTACTATAACCTAAGTGAAACACACTAATGACAATCCTGCAATTTCTCAGTAACTCAATGACAGAACTAAAATTTCATATCATGCCCCAATGAAAGAGCCTAGACATGGGCCACAAGGAAAGACAAATTCTCTTCCTTATGTCAAAAAAAAAGGCAGGAAGGAACTAAGGGAGGGAGGGAAGGAGGAAAAATCTTTGTCCTGATTATATATTACACAAATATCACAGCCAAAGTCATACAGCCCACTCATTCAACATGTCACTGAGAGCCATGTGGGTGATGAATGAGTGAGAAGGCAGCAGTCCTACTCAGGGCGGTATTACCGGAAACAAACCACAGTGCCTCTGATGGTTGAATGTTATGATGCAAAGTGATTTGTGCGGGTTAAATGGGCACAGCTCAAGTGCCTTTTGATATTTATTAAACACATATGAGAACTTCTAAGTTTCGTTTGCCATTTTCTAACATTGTGCATAACCACAATCCCTCCATTGTCTGAAATAGTCCACGCTTTTTTCTTTTGGAATTTTCCTAACTTTTTTTCTTTCTAGTTCAAGATGCCTATGGAGTATTTCAAGTTACATTTCCGTCAAGTTTTACTATACAAGATATCCATAAGAAGGGAAAGAACTAACCTACTAAGACCACAACAAAGAAAAAATCTAGGCAATTTGGCACAATCTGAAATAGTTATAATTTTTTTTAATGGGGCAAAAAGTGGTTGCAATATCAAAGCACCAAATTTAGCTGTGAACTCTCTTGCAGCCAAGGCAAAAAAAAAGAAAGAAAATAGATGGAAGTGTTCATTTCTACTGCCCCCTCTTCAGAGTCCTGAGACTGGAGCCTCCCGTGGTAAGAACCAGAATGCAAGCAGCACCAGCAATCATAACAGACCCTCCTAAGAACTGACTCCTGAGGTAATCTCATTGTGGCTTCATTCCCCTTTCCTAAAATAACCTCTTCATCTTGACGTCTATCATCTGGGCAGTAGATAAAGATGAAGACACACACCACAAAATTCAATGTACCACTCAGTGACTTGCAACAGAAAATGATTTTGCTCATTAGTAACGCTCCAGTCATTTTCCAGGCAAGTCTAAAAGATTCAAATGCAACATCTGGAATACAAGTAGCAAAATGCAGCATGTCTAGCATTATCAGTAAAATTAACTTCAGCATGGACGTTTTCCACTTAACTGAAGCAAACCCTTTCAACAATAGTTTTGAATGCATCTTTTTTAAGAAAATTAGCTAATCTTCTTTAATGATGAGTTCAGAGTTATCATACTGGACTGTATGATGAAACAATGCCCTAGGGACTCACAAGGCACAGAGGGCTCCTTCTCCTGCATAAATTGTCCCTAATCTGCTTCTCTTTTGCATGAGGAGTCCTTCCTTGGATATCTATTACTTCTCACAGTTGTCAATATGTTACTGTGTTTCATCTGCTCCCTTATTCTATATACAACTGTCTGCATAATAAGGTTCTGTAAGTGTGCCAGCCTCTCCTCTGCACCAAGGCTCTGAATTGTCTTTCTCATTTAAAGGGTTTATTCATTTAACCCTGGCTCACAGTTTGGTTTCAGATCATGGGCTAAAATCTGCCTTCTGGACCCACTGAGGTTCACCATATTGTATTTGCTATTGTTATTTTCCCAGAGAGCATCACATGTTTAAAATAGATTGGTTTCTGTTACCATAAATTATAAACAAGAACTTGCTAGGAGTTTAATATATATGACTTAATAGCCTTAGAGAAATGCAAAGAACCTTTAAGTTTCATTCTCATAAGCATCTTGAGTTTCCACACACAAAAAAATGACACTTAAATAAGAAAAATGTATCTATTTCCATCATGGTTAATGCTGGCTCTTTAAACAGGCCAACTCAGATACAGACATACACCACAAACCCTTAAAGCACACCTTAAATACTCACCAAGGTTATGGTTTTTCTCATGGACCTCCTCTTATTTATTCTCAATCCATTCCTTCATTTCATCTTTACCGAGCCCCAGTCTTCTGCATCTGAGATTCTTGACTTTATTTCTGCTTCTGGTATTTGAGCTTGAGCTTTTCCAGTGAACCTGGCTTGGATGTTTTTCTGGCTTTTGACTCTATAGGTTACCTGTGGTAGGAATTCCTTGTTATAGCTTACGGGGAAAAAAAGGGAAAAGAAACAAATGTAAACCTACTCACAGAAGCTCAGGCAGCCACCCTTCATGTTCTATCAAAAGTATTTAGTATCCCAATTTCAAGGTCATTGTGAATTAAAGCAAGTTCAATCCCAATTGATATTTTGCATCAGTTGGAGGTAAGTTATATTTCCTGGCATAGTGAAAGACAGACATATGGAATAGGAATGTGGAAATAATTATTTCATGACTTGTTTCCTTTTCCAAATGCATTTAACAACTTTATAGGATTAAGTATGCAGAAATTTAATCAGAAACATGTGACTAGAAAGTTAGTGATTGCTTAATAAGAATGCTTAACTCAATACCATGAAAATTGCTAGCCACAATTTTCAACAACCTGCTGACTGTTCTTTAAAGTAATGCAGCAGAAGGTTGAGGGTACCTTTCCTATTGTCTTGGAAATTCATGTGAAGCTCCAATAATGAAATCAATAGGCTGCAAGTATATTCACCTTCTGAAAACAAACAAACACACCTATGCTAGACTTAACTGAAAGAAAACAGAAACAATCCAATGATTTTATCAGTCACAGTGACTCACTTCTTGCCCATATAGAGTAGAAAATAAATTGGAAAGGAGAATTGAAATGTATCAATCAAATAGAGAATGCTGTGCCATCAATTCCCTTTCCCCAACCCAAAGGAAAGAAAGGCACGGCTCCCCTGATCCAAGAGAAGAAAGATTGGAGTGCCTGCCATTCAAACAGGCATTTAACTTCCCAGCTAAATATTTGCTAAGCTACAGAGATCCTGGTGAACCAGAAATGAGTGAAGTGATGTGATTGGACAGTTTATAAAGTGTCCCACTGAGACTGGGAACATAGATAAACAAAGTGATTGGCATCTGCTTCCTGCTTAGAACATTTCAAATGCAATGAGCTGGGTGGGTTGTCAGAGGTGGTTCATCTGTGAGATCAACCTGGCCTTTTAGCAGTTTATGTGCTTAGAATTTCTGTCTCCTTAGGCCAAGTGGTCACCACTGAAAGTAGCTGACCTTAAAGCAAGTCTATAGCATTCTGTCCAAGAAGGTTGTTGTTGGGTTTGAGGAGCTCCACTAGAAGTGGCTAAGGGACTGTTCCCCTGGGGTCAGGAAGGGAAGGAGGTCAGGCAAAGTTCATAGTTGTGTCAGAGAATGGGAAGAGACTCTGAACAAACTGAGTTTGCCTTACTGGGACCCTAATCTTCTGGCAAAATGATCAAGTGTTTTGGACAGGGGGCATATGGCCATTTGCCAAAGGAGTTTAATAATTCCAAAATATTTAGTACACATTTCAGATGATAGGTTATGACCAATTCTAAAATATAATTCTTGAAAACAATGCATGATGTGCTGTGCTGCAGAAACACATTTATGCTTAAAATAATGCCCAAAATTATGTATTAGAGCATTCTGGCACATTTTGTACTATCAATATTCTATGCCTGATATGGCTCTGAAGGCTGTTCCCTGAAAAGAGAGAAATGTGAGTAAGAAAACCCTAAGTCATTTTTAACTTAATGAAGTAGGACTTGGATTTAACGTTAACAAACAGAAATATTTCAAGTAATAATTCAGTCTTTTGAAAACAGCTATTGAGGGGGGCCCTTAGGAAACAGTATGGTAATCTTGGCAATACTCCCAAATTGTTAGACTGTCCCTACGGAAAGGAAGGACCCAACAGAAGTGATCATCCTCACTCGTCCACCAACAATGGAATGCTTGGGGTTTATGCCTGGGTCCATCAAGGCACTCAATGTGAATCTCTCCTTTCTAAAAAACAGCCCCCTCTGATTTAATCAGCAAACCCATTGAATAAATGAAGAGACAATCCAAATCTGGTATTTTAAAACAAAAATTAAGACCTATGCTTTTGAAACTAAAGTAGCATTCAGTTCCAAACCTGAAAGCAGAAAGAGATCAAAATGTACATTGTTTGGAAGAGGGGCAAAGATTTGAATTTAAACAAGCAAATTGATCATGTGGTAAAATCTTCCCTTATGAACCATGTGCCTTCCAAAACTTTCAAAATCTACTATATCTTTTCTAGACACAATGCTGCCAACTTTAGCTCCTCCTCAAATGTCACAATTTTGATTTCTAAAGTGATCTTGTTTAGATATAACACATCACACCTTGTTGTTCTCAAAGTCTTTTAAGTTTATTTAACCATAATGAATGACCTTTTGGAAAAAAAGACCTAGGATATTCAACTGAAAAATTCTCCAAATCTTGAAATTCACCTTAGATTCAACAATTTGGAAAAATTAAGAGGTAATAACATTCAAGGTTACACGTTTGGAGTTTTTTTTGTTTGTTTGTTTAATTCAGGATTTCACCCAGGATCCTTCCAAATCCCAAATGGAGGGGGCTTCCCGGTAAGAGAAGAGATCCTTAAAAAAAAATTCTTTATTAAAATCATATTTTCCTTTTCCTTTCTTACATATCTACTAAACCTACAGGGGTGCTGCTAGGTAATTAAAACAAGTTTATATTTTCTGAGTCCTAGAAGTCAGTTTTAAAATGTTTCTGTGTTAGAAACAAATAATATCAACCACATTTTTAATTAACATAAGAGTAGAAACAAATACTGTACGTGTAGGTCTAGGTTCCATTCAGGAATCTCTTGCCCTCCTGCACCTTTTGCTGGTTAGGTATGTGTGCAGAAGCACGAAGAGGCACCAGTGGACCGAAATGAGCTCAGAATGTAAGGCTCGCCCCGTTCCTTCTCTCTTCCAAGATCTATCCGGACACGCCGGGCGGGGCCGGGTTGGAGGACAGCCCCAGCAGCCTCTCTCTCCTAATCCTGTTTCACTAAGGAATGATTTTTTTTCCTACCATCATGTCCAAATGACAAAGGAAAAACTCAAAAAAATAAATAAAGTTTGCATCTGTTAAGTACCACCTACATCTGCCCACAGATCTTCGTGACGCAGATTGAGAACACTGCGCGTATGTCACTAGGCAGAGGGGGATGGAGTTCGTTGCACAAATCCCATTGGCAAGGATGTATTTAAGTGGGTTGAATTACACGCATCTGATAAACAACATTTGGGTTCACCACAGGGAGGGCTTGGAAAGAAAGCGGCTGCTCACGAGGAGGTGCTGACACTTGGGAAGCAACCAGTGAGGAAATGTAGCAGAACAAAATCCCATTTAACTACTGAAGGTGGCTTCTCCAGCATAAGACTTTGCTGGTCATTGCTGTCTTGGAAGAAGGCACGCAGATATTGATATGCCCAGATAAAAGTAAAGACTCCTTCTTCAAGTAACTTCTTTTATTTGAAGTTATTCCGTAATACTCAGTAAACCCATAGGATTCTGCTGCAGAAAGACTGCTGTGAAAAAAAACAAAATTCAGGGAATTTTAAAGTCATTGGGATAAACTATTCTTACAGATTCAGTTGAATTTACATTAATTCCACTTCTGAGTCTGTGTAAAATTTGGCATTTGGTTAGGTACAGTGTGCTATATATATGAATGTAATTGATATTTTTTCGACTGACCTCTTATACAGCAATCTTGCTAAATTAACCTATAAATTTTAATAATACATCTATAGATGCCTCAGAATTTTTGATATGTGCCATCAAATCATGTAAAATAAAATGACAATTTACTCCTTTCCAATTCTCAGAACTTCGTTCTCTTGACTTAATGCATCAGTAAGGCTCTTCAAGACAACACTGAAATGAAATAAATATTAAGCCATATTTTTCCATTCTGTGAATCAAAAGGAAAGCTTTCAGCATTCTCCATTAAGGATTATATTTCTGGGTTTTTTTTGTAAATACCCTTTGTCAAATTAAGAGTCCCCTTCTATTCATAGTTTGCTAAGATCATGAGTTAGGATTGAGTTCTGCCGTATAAGCTTTTGCTCCATCTATTGAGATGGTCACATGTTCTTCCCTTTGTGAGACACACTGATTGTTTTTGTAATGACAAATCAATTTGGCATTCCAAATAAACTTAATCATGATGTATTCTTTTTGGATATTACTGCATTGGGCTGGCTAGCACTTTGTTTAGGGGTTTTATATTTATGTTCATGAATAAGATTGACTGTAAATATAATTTATCATGATGTCCATATGAAGTTTCAGTGTCAAGGTTATACATGCTGCATAAAACAATTTGAAGAGTGTTCCTTCTTTACTCTCTGGTAGAATTGATCTAAGTAGATTTTTTTTAACTGTTTGATAGAATTTATCAAAGATGACAAATGGGTTAGGTGTATACTTTCGTGACAGATTGGATTTTACTTGGCTTGAGTTTTTGTTTTTTTCTTAATTAAGGATTCAATATCTTTAATAGTCAAAGGGTCATTTGTTTCTTTTATTGCATCAGTCTTGGTAAGTTTTGTATTTTTAGGTATGTATCAATATTCAAATGTACATTACTAGCTAGTTGTCCATAATATCCTCTTTCATATTGTTAATTTCTAAGTATCTATTATGATGTCATTTTTTTCCATTTTCTGTATTGTTTACCTGTGACTTATTTTTTTTGATCATTCTACAAAAAATTTATTTATTTTATTGGTCTTTTCAAAAAAATAATTTTTGGCTTTCTTGATCTCTATTTTATGATCATTTCTATTACATTATTTCCTGCTTTTATTTTATTATTTACTGCCTCCTACTTTCATTGGGTTTGATTTACTGCCTTTAGTAATTTTTTGAGATTGATGCTTGCCTTAATGATTTTCATCAATTCTTGTTTTCTGGTATATGTACGTATGTATATCTGGTATATGTATGTGTAGTATTTTCATCATTTCATTCCTTTGAATATCTGAGACTCAATTTGCAGACTAAAATAAGGTGCTTCTTGTAAATATCATATTGTTGAATTTTTATCATCTAAAAATATTGGAAACATTATTTGAAACATTAATCCCTTTCCACTTAATGCAATCACTGGTATTCATGGTTTATATACATATATATATTAGTTCACTATCTGTTTTCTGTTTGTTTTACTTATTCACACAGTACCTTCATTTGGGTTGATTATTTTTTTCCTTCCACTTTTATCCTTTCCATTAGTTTGAAAGTTTTACTTATTTTTACTCTTCTTTTTGTGTTTACCCTAGACAATACAAGGAGCCTTCCTGCCATATCAAAGTCTAACATAATACATTTACCAACTTCTGAACAATAGAAGAACTTTGGATGATTTTAATTCAAGCCACTACCCCCCATAGTATATGTCATTCTTGTTTTATAGTGTAATCTCCATGTATTTGAAATTTCATAGCATTGCTATTATACTTAGATTGTATAATTTCCATTTGGACTTAAATAAATTTTACAGTTTTACTATTATCAGTGCTCCCTGTTCTTCTATGAATCCCTAAGCTTCTATTTAGGATTATTTTTCTTCTCTTTTCTCTGAAGAATATCCTCTAGCACGGCCTTCAGTGTGAGTGCGAGTCTGCTGGTCATAATTCTCTTGTGCTGTTCTTTCTTTAATTTTTTTCTACAGATATCTTCTGAACATATTCTTTTGAAGGATATTTTCATTAGCTATAGGATCTTATGTTAGCAATTATTTTTCTAGTGATACTTTTAAGAAATTATTCTTTAAATTTCATTGTTTTTGCTTTCCTGCTTTTGTTTTTATTTTGTTTTGCTTTCTGTGAGCTAACTGTTGCTTCTTTGAAGATAACCCGTGTTATTTCTTCAACTACATTTAAATTTTCCTTTTTTCCTCAATTTTGTGCTGTTTAACCATGATTTGCTTAGATGTTTTTTCTTTCTTTCTCATTATTATTGCTCAGGGTTTATAGGGATTCTTCAATCTTTGGCTTAATGTCTTCTATTAGTTTAAGAAATTATCATCTATTATCTCTTCTGTCCCATTCTATTCCTTCTTTCTTCTTAGACTTTGGCTGAATATATGTGAGCACTTCTCATATTTTGCTACAGCCTCTAGGTTTTTTACTCTGTCTTCTGTAGATTCCACTCTTTACTCCCTCTGAGCATAGATGTCTAAAGTGCTGCTCAGCCTCTAATCTTCTCTCTAAATTTAGCAAACTCCTCTGGGGGAAAAATCACCTCTAAATCCCCCCCCCCCACTGACTTCCTGACCCCCAGACCCAGTCCCACTTTCATTCTTCACTCATCCTGCACAGATTTCTCTCTATCTCATTAGAGGCCTAAAGAACTCAAGTGAATGTTACCCTTTCATATTTTATCTAAATTTTGTTTTTTTCTCAGCAGCTGGATGGGTCTGAACATCTTGTCCCTTGCTCCAGTACCTATAATATGAAAAAGAATAAAAAATGCATTCTTAGGCAATACATTCCCACAAGCTGATGCATCATCCTCAAAATTTGAGAAGACATCCGTATTAGGGAACTGGAAAAGCGTCCGAGCAGTGTTTTTGGTCAATACGCTTGCTTTCTCAGGTTAGGTCTAATACCTGCCATGTGAAGAAGCAGAAGCAAAAGGCAACCATCTTTCCAAAAACCTGAAATAGGTGAAGTTGGCCTTAAGTGCCTCTTTGGATTCTCTTTCCCAAGGCCCCAGTGATCTTTGTCAATCATGAGAGAGGAGTATGGAGTACACTTTAAAGTATCACTAGAAAAATAATTGCTAACTTAAGATCCTATAGCTAATAAAAATATCCTTCAAAAGAATATCTTCAGAAGATATCTGTAGAAAAAAACACTATGTTAAGTACAACATCTGGAATATCCTGACATTAAATAAGTGAACCATTTCTATATTAAAATGAAATATGAAGCTACCTTTGAGAAGAAAGGAAAAGCCTTGGGTCTCAAACCAATCTTCTTTTCTCTCTGCATATAAGGATGTTAACAGATTAAAATACCAAATGTGGGAAAAGCTCTAATTTAGACTTAAATTGATTGAAACACAATTATTAGAAGTCCAAGATATTATACGCTTGTGGGAGAATATTTCTGACATGTTTCTTTCAATTGTTACAACACCCTGGGTAACCCACAAGTCCAACCCTGAGCAGAAAGAATGTCCTTTAGCAGCAGGGACAGGATTACAATGATGTCAATCGAGAAGTTATAGCAGCTCATAATTACCAACACTTACGCTATGACTAGTAATTTGCTATATTCTTTAAATACGTTATCTTCATTACAAAAACCAGATAACAACCTACCCAAAGTCACTCAACTGCAGTGTCATAACTAAGATTTAAATCAAACCCATATCACCTCAGGGTTCATGCCCTCTGAATGGGGCCTAAGGAGTGGGAAAGTGACTATTTCTTAGAGTGCAATGTTTTCCAGTCTTAAGTCTTCACTGGTATTCTGTATTTCTTTTTGTAACTTAGTCCATAAATTCAGTCAGCTCCATATTTGTTTAATTGGATCTTGATAAAGAAAATGATGGCTAGACCACTGCATTCCATGTGCTAATGTCCGGCTAAGCTTTGGGTAATAGGTACTTGATAGAGGACAGTGTGTTAGAGCCAAGATTCATAATACCAGGGAAGAACTCTTGGAAAAAGAGTAAAGTTAAGCTTCAACAACTCACAATCAAGAATGATTAAGAAGCCCTTAGTCAAAGAGCAGGTAGAAAGGTAAGTCAAATATTCAGACACAGTACATCTCTCTCCCTTCCTCAGTGGTTCCAGTGAAACAATTGATGCCCAGTTTCCTTGATATTTATTTAGGTATTTTTAGATGCCTGCTTTACCCTACTACTAGAGAATTTCTGCACTGGTGGGCAAAAACTTATTCTATTTTGATATCCCAAGCATTTAGCACCACACCAGGCACATGGATTGTGTGGATGAAGAAATGAAAAAAAAAAGAGCGAAAGGAGGGAGGATTCTCCAGATACTTGAGGATCATGGAACTGTCTCTGTAAGATTCTTCCCTTCTTGAGGGGGGTACTACACGGGGGTTACAGGCTTAACACCAGGTTAAGTACAACATCTGGAACATCCTGACATTAAATAAGTGAGCCGTTCCTATATTAAAATGAAATATGAAGCTACCTTTGAGAAGAAAAGAAAGGAAAAAATGCATATTTCTGCCAATTAAAGATACCTCAAAATTATTTCTAATAGCTCTTAGTTATTATGCCCCTGCCTTTTCATTTTTAAAAAAATACTGTTTTTGCAAGAGGTAAAGTAGAGGAAGGTTTTTGAATAAATGAAGTCTGGTATTTGACACAGCTCAGTTGGGTAGCTGGTCATCCACAGTTTCTCCAAGACAATGTTTCATGCTTTTCAATTTGGTGCTCTTGGTCTGCGCCCTGAAAATCATCACTACTAGCCTGGCCAAACATTCCCACCGTGAGCACCGTAGACCGAGTCTCTCTGCAGATACACACATATTCCTGACTATTTGAACAGAATTTCTTCCACTCAGAAAATAGTCACTTTTGTGTTTACATAAATTGACTAGCTAAGACCACACCATTCCAACCGTAAAATAGCATGAGGGGCTATCTTTCAACAAAGATGAGGAGTTCTTCATTTGAGCATTGAGTAACCCTTCAAAGTAATGACATGACAAGACAAATAATTCAGTGTGAGTAGGAAGCTCCTGCAGTTAACAACTGGAAGGAAATCAAAATGGTGACCAAATATTTTATATAACACAGAGCGAAGAAAGAAAGAGAGACTTGGTCTCGTGATTTGAAGGGTTTAGGGACATTAGGAGTTGTGCTTATAAACTTCTGTGCATAAATTGTCTGACTGCAAGAAGGATCAGTGTGTTCAAAAGATTTAAAAAGCAATAGGGATAACTTTTAATCTACATGTAGAATTTACTTTTGTGACAAGTGAAAGCATGTAATTGGGACAAAATTATCAGATGACAAATAGGCCCAAAGCTCTCCATTCACCCCACTGAACCCCCTAGAGCTCAGCCCTGACTGGCCTTAAGTCAGGAACAAAATCTCATTTTTTTCTAATTAACCTGGACAATGTTATTGTGGTTTGTCAGGTAAAATATTGAGCTGAACAGGGTGCATGAGGAGACAGTGAAAAGCACAGGTTAAAGAAGAACAGAGTAACAGTCAAGCCAAAGTCAAACAAATATTGTGTACTTGCACACTCCCCAAAGCTGTGGTATTGCACAACTCCAACGGCACCATTCTCAAAGAATAAAATTATGGTGACTGCCAGGATCATGCAATGCACTTCTTCTAAGAACTTTGCCCAGTGAGGATATATGAAATCATGGTCAAGAGAGTAAATGTTGTACCTGGTTCATCATGTTTTGGTTCCCTAAAAACTGGGTAAAACATACAGAAATTCTCATATACTCAACATATAAGATGAATCCAAAGCTCATTCCGAGACATTTTAGATGAATCAGAATTGTAGCTGATACTGTGCTGAATGTGTTGTGTTTCTGCTATTCTAAGTCTTGGCTTATTAGATGTCATTTAATCTTCATAAAAAAAGAGCAAAAATGAGTGAGTATTCATATTTTAATAAAATATAAAATGGCTCCATTCCTTCCATGGATTTGGTGGCATCCAGCATATGCAGGCAGCATGTGCCAAAGGTAGGCCAATAAATGTATCCAGGAAAGGCAGGAAAAGATTTAACACTTCTCCATATACATTCATAGGAAAATACAATTGTCACATCATTGGGAACTCATATGGTTCAGTCCACATGCTATTATATACACTTGTGTTCTCCTCCAAATGACCTGGTCAAAATGTAAAGAGGAAATTATTTAAACAAATAAGACAAAAGTCAATTGGAAATATTGTTAATCATACCAAAGTACATACTATTATGAAGAATCTTCTCTGTTTCCTAAAATAGATTAAAAATAAAAAGTAAGTAAGCTAAAGTCAGGGGCTTTTTTAAAAAGCAATTTCTATGGCATTAGAATGTTTTCACATATTCTCCTTAATCAGATGCACCTTCTAGAACTGGCTTATGACAGAATTATTGTTAAAGTCCATGATTATGACCTTGGGATATGGTAATCTTGAAATGCCATCTGAGTCAGTCTTTAAAAAGATAAAAACAATCTTCATTATCAGTGTAGTATTAAGAATGGTATGTTTTATGAATCACAGCCTTTTCAAGCATAAGGAATTAAAGGAAAATCTTTTTCAAAATTCCATATTCCCCACATATTGTAAATATATTTTTTTGTATCCACTTTTGAGCAAATACATACTGACAAAACTTCTAGGACTTTAAATGAATTTTAAAGTTTTATTAATTACAACTGTGTGTGTGTGTGTGTGTGTGTGTGTGTGTGTGTGTGTGTGTGTATTAGGGAAATGTGCAAGTTGGGTGTATATTTGCATATGTGAGAAGAGAAGAAAGAGTAACTCATGCCAATGCTTATTGCATGTGTGCAGGATAATATCAAAGCAGCTTAACAGCTTCAAGGGTTCCATAGGCCACACTTTTGTAATTACTGGTTCATTATGTTCTAGTTCCCTAAAAACTGGTTAAAGCATATAGAAGCTCTCATATACTCAATATGTAAAATAAATCCAAATTGCCCATTCCTGGCCATGTCAGAAAAATAAAAATCATAGCTTACACTTGTTGAGTGTGTTTTATTTGTCCATGCTCCTCTGAGCACCTGTCTTGTGAATGCAGTTACTCTTCACAACACTGTGAGGTAGGTGCTCTCATTATCTTCCATGACACAGATAAGGAAACAAATGCCCAGAGAGGTTAAATTATTTGTTCAAGATCACAGAGCTAAAAAGTGTCAGAACCAAGATTCAAACTCAGTTAGCCCATCTCCAAAACCTTCATCTCTGGGGTGAATGGGGCTCTTTTATCACTTGGGATGGTAGAAAATTCGATTAGATGAGATTGCCTCACATATTGCAGGACAGTGACCATTCCTTTCCTTCTCCCATTAAATGCTAATCACAGACCCAAGGTTCTGTGACAAAAGTGGTTCTCCACCCCAGTTCTTCCAAACATTTTCTTGGAAGAGGAATTGTATAAGTTAAAAACATGAGAAGCCTTATTTCCCAGGCAATACCACAGCTCACCAAGGGTCTACACACACACACACACACACACACACATTCACATACTCATGCACAGTCAATAAAATAAAAGTTAACTGAATTAAACATTTGTCTTACTTGTTTTACTTTCTCACAAACATTGTCTTCACTCCATCCCTGATGTCTAGAGGAAACAAGCAGAATGAAAAAAGACAAGGAAAAGAGAACTGAAAACACAAAAATTAAACGTGAAGAAAAAAAAGTGGGGTGAACAGAAAGCAAAAAAGAATTCAGAAAAAAGTCATCTCTATAACCTATGGAGAAAGGAGTTAGCTGCTGATAAAATAAAAGCACTCAGAAAGCAAAAACCATTGCTTGACTTGACTTGGCTCAACATTTCCTTATATATTTTAGAGAACCCTTGAATTTCAGAATGGAGATGGCCCAGCAAATGACTGTAGACCAAACCCCCACCAAACGGAAGAAGTCCCCTGGCAACTTCTGTGACAGATGGCCATGCAGCCTCTACCACATGCCGTTTCCAAGAGCAGGCAGATCATTATCTACTTTTAGGAGGAATCCATGTCTCTTCTGTATAGTACTAATTGTTAGAAAGTTGTTCTCATTTAAAACAGAAATCTGCTATGCTTCAGCCTCATTTCTACCCTCTGGAACCATATGGAGTGAGTTAAATCTTTCTTTCATATGATATGGCTCCAGAATTTTGAAGCACTTATTATGTTGCCCCCAGTCTTCTCTGTTTATACCTAAAACAAACATATGCAAAATATATGATATGCCCTCCAAAGAGCTATATATCTGATAGTATGACCAATCAGTGTCCTCAAAACCCATCTCATTTCTTTCTCAACAGTAATTTTTTTCATACAGAGCTCAAAATCAGCACATCTGGTGTGTATTTGTTTTGGTGTGCTCTGTGAACTCTGCATATACATATGTATATAACTATGAATATGTACACACAAATATAAACTGCACATGGAGTTTGTGTGTTTGCATATAAATATATAGACACATTCCCTGATGAACATAGATGCAAAAATCCTCAACAAAATATTAGCAAACTGAATTCAAAAAATGCATCAAAAGCATCTTCCATCACCAGCAAGTGGGATTTATTCCTGGGATGCAAGGATGGTATAATATTCATATATTAATCAATATCAGGTACCACATTGACAAAAAAGAAGAATCAAAACCAGATGATCATCTCAATAGATTCTGAAAAAGCATTTGACAAAATTTGACATCCATTCATGATAAAACTCTCAACAAAATGGAAATAGTGGGTACGTACCTCAACATAATAAAGGTCGTATGTGACAAACCCACAGATAACATCATACTCAATGGTGAAAAGCTAAAAGCTTTTCCTCTAAGATCAGGAACAAGAAAAGGATGTCCACTCTCTTTATTTAACATAGTATTAGAAGTCCTAGCCACAGCAATCAGACAAGATAAAATGCATCCAAATTGGTAAGAAAGAAGTTAAACTGTTATTATTCACAGATGACATGATATAATATATAGAAAACCCGAAACCCTAAAGAGTTTAGCAAAAAACTGTTAGAACTAATAACTAGATTCAGCAAAGTTGCAGAATACAAAATTAATATACAGAAATCTGTTGTGTTCCTATGTACTACAATGAACTAGCAGAAAAAAGAAATCAGGAAAACAATTCCATTTACAATTGCTTCAAAAAGAATAAAATACCTAGGAATAAACCTAACCAAGGAGGTGAAAGACCTGTACTCTAAAAACTATAAGACACTCATGAAAGAAATTAAAGAAGACACCATTAAATGGAAATCTATCCCATGCTCACAGATAGGAAGAATTAATATTGTCAAAATGGCCATTCTACCCAAAGAAATTTACAGATTCAATGCAATTCTTATCAAAATACCAAAGGAATTTGTCAATGAACTACAGAAAACAATCCTAAAATTCATATGGACTACAAAAGACCCTGAATAATGAAAACAATCTTAAGAACAAAGCTGGGGGTATTAGACTTCCTGACTTTTAACTATACCACAAAGCTACAGCAATCAAAACAGTATGGTACTGGCACAAGAACAGACTCATAGATCAATGGAACAGAATAGAGAGCCCAGTTATAAACCTATGCATATATGGTCAATTAATATATGATAAAGAAGCCATGAATATAGAGTGGGGGAAAGATAGTCTCTTCAATAACAGGTATTGGGAAACTGGAGAGCTACATGCAAGAGAATGAAACTGAATTAGTTCCTAACTCTATACACAAAATTAAATTCATAATGGATGAAAGATCTAAATGTAAGACATGAAACCATAAAACTTAAAATAAAACATAGGCAAAAATCTCTTGAACATAAGTATGACCAAATTTTTCCTGGACACATTTCCTAGGGCAAAGGAAACAAAATAAAAAATGAATAAGTTGGCCTACATCAAACTGAAAAGCTGTACAGCAAAGGACACCAGCAGCAGAACAAAAAGGAAACCTACAGTATGGGAGAATACATGCATAAATAATTCATACAATAAAGGGTTAACACTCAAAATATATAAAGAACTCATATGCCTCAACACCAAAAAAACAAATAACCCAATTAAGAAATGGAAAGAGGATGTGAACAGACATTTCCCCAAACAAGAAATACAGATGGCACATGAAAAGATGCTCCATATTGCTAATCATCAAGGAAATGCAAATCAAAATCACTATGAGATATCACCTCACACCAATCATAATGACCATATCCAAAAGACAAGACATAACAAGTGTTAGTGAGGATGTGGAGAAAAGGGAACTTTCTCACACAGGTGGTGGGAATGTCAATTGTTGCAGCCACTGTGGAAAACAGTATGGAGGTTCCTCATCAAACTAAAAACAGAAATATCTCTCAACCCAATAATTCCACTTGTAGGAATTTACTCAAAGAAAACAAAATGCCTGATTCAAAAAGATATATGCACCCCTATATTTATTGCTGCCTTATTTACAATAACCAAGATATGGAAGTAAGCTAAGTGTCTATCAATAGATGAATGGATAAAGAAGATGTGGTACACATATACAATGGAATATTATTCAGCCATTAAAAAAATCCTGCCATTTGCAATAACAGGGATGGATCTAGAGGGTATTATACTCAGTGAAATAAGCCAGGCAGAGAAAGCAAAATACCATATGATTTCACTTACTTGTGGAATACAGAGTCATAGACACTGAGAAGTGACTGGTGGTTACCAGGGGAAGGGTTCAGTTGGGTGGATGGGTTGTAAAGGGATAAAGGGACACACAAATTATCAATCATAATATAAGTTGGTCACAAGGATGGCAGTACAGCATGGAGAATATGCCAAATTATTCTTTAACATCTTCCTAGATTGACAGATAGTAACCTATGGGGGAGGAGATAGCGCTAATGGGGGTGAGGATTTAATAATACGGGTAACTGCTGAACTGCTTTGCTGCATCCCTGAACCAATATAAGATTATATATCAACTATACTTCAATAAAAATATATATATATATTATATATACACATACATGTGTATGCATATGTGTAAAATATACACATAGCTCATCTTTCCTTCCTTCTTAAGTGTTTCTTCTTCTCATGGCTCTAGTCCCACCTCAGTACATATGGAGAGTTCACCTATTTCTGGCTTATCTCATCCCTCTAGAAATAAGATAGCTTTAGAGCTATATTTACATTTTTTAGCTCAACCTTGAGGGATGCTTGCATATTCCTGACTCCTGTGTGTCCAGTCTTGAGTAATTAGTACATCCTCAGCTTCTGAAAGTAAGGAAAACATTTAGACGCTCCACATCAGAAGAGCTGAATAACTCTGAAAACATGTGGCAGTGTAAACAAGATTCAAATCCTGTGATAACTGCAAGCCTGACATTAATCTGAAAGCATTTTTCTTCTCCTTCATTCCGTTTCCAGTTAGATATTTCTTCCACCATTTTTGTTAGTTTAATACTTGTTCATTTCCTTTCTTATTTTCAAAGAGAAGGAGAAAAATTCCTTCTTTGATATTGAAGGAAATGTCTACAGGGGTCTGAGTTCAAATCTGCTTAATTTCTCACATTGTAATGTGTGTTTTGTGGTTCAGTACTTTAGCAGCCCTAAAATGGAAGGGTTGCTCCCAGGTTATGATAATGTAATCGGATCTAAGTCACTGCCCTCGTTTCATCCCACAGAAAGTTATTTTGATCTTTCTCCTGGGGGCAGGAGTTGAGTTGGTTGGTTGGGGGGTTGGGGTGTGTGGGGCAGCATCTAGCTCTTTTTGAAAGGCTTTCATTTCATCCCACTGCTTCACAGCTCATAAAACCTGCCCTCAGATGCCCTCCATGGCTCCTGCTGTCTTCTCCTCCCACGACACTTCTTTCTCTCCTCTTCCGTCTCTTCCCTTTGCTAAAATGGAGATCAGAGAGAGAATATTCTGGTTTCAGAGTAGGACAGATGAGAAGAGGAAGAAGAGTCAGGAGATGCTCTGAAGGCACTGGTGTGGGCACCTGGAGCACCACAGAGGTGCCCCCAAGCTAGGCACGAGGAGCTCCTTGGGAATCAGGGTGGAGGGTTGGGCGCCAATCACTCATTCCACTTCACCTGACAGTTTTGCTCTGGCCAAACTCTAAAAAGACTCACCCTGGTTTTGTTCTCTTAACTCAAACTCTGCATGAGTCATTGAAGATTTCAAGTGAGTGATGTCAGAGAGCTACTGAAGGTTAATCCAGTTTCTACCAAAAGAGAAGAAGGATATTTATATCTTCAAGATCCAACCACTCCACTTCCTACAAGTATTCCATGACATCCCACTCCCCACCAAATCTGGTCAGAAATCATCCCTCCACATTTTCTCCGCCACCCTTCCTGTGGGACTGTCCAGATCCTTGCCCTGTTCTGTTGACATTCAGTGAGTTTTCTCCCAGCTTACAGGCATTGATTTAAACATCAGCAGGATTCACAAAGCTCTCTCATAATTCTTGCTCTTGATCTGAGTTGACAGCATTTCTTTCTCTTCCTAACAACTGAGTCCAACCTGTACCAAGTGCATTGACCCTGTTACCACCCGCCCACAACTCTTCACCACCTGCCTTGTAATTTTTTTAAACATTCCAAAGCACTGGGGCACAAATCCCTGAACAACCCTTCCTTCCATCTCCACTAGTCTTATCTGCTCTGGAGCAGGTACAATTTCAAAATGAAACTTGCCCCTAGTCGTCTCTAAAATGAATTAAATAATCCACCTGTGTTCTTAAACCTATTTCCTGTCTCCTCTGGGACCTTACTTTTTATCTAGTAAGGCCTTATCCACTCTTTATCTTCAATCTTACCACCTTTATGCCTTAGTCTTCAAAACATTCAGGTCTTCACCATCCTCAAATACAAGCTGCTGTCTTATTCCTTTTATTTCTCTTGTTTGTAAAACAAAGTTTATAATCAAAGTATTTATTTGTAAGACACCATTATTTCTAAGAAAAAGTATTCATTTTATTTACAGGAAAAATTTTCTATCAATGATGTTTTTATGAGAAACACAGTGTAGTGCATGAATTTTTCTCAATTACATGATGCTGTCCTCAAGGGGCAAAACTGGTTCTTGATGGGCAAAAAATTCTAATATTAGAATGTATTCTGGCTCTCCAAAGTTCAACTGTACTCAATAAAGTCGTATTTCTTTGTATTTAGTTCTTCTATCTTTAGGGAGAGTTTTAATTTAATTTTCTCCTGAAAAGTGGGTTACAATAATGAAAAAAAGATTGAGAAAAGCTGGTGTCACAGATCCAGACTACCTGGGCTCAACATCCTGGACCTGCCACTGCTTGGTTTGTTGTGTGAGCTCTGGCAGGTCACCTAACCTCATTGCACCACAGTTTACTTACTTATAAAATGGGGATATTAACACCTGTTTCACAAAATATACTTTTTTTAAAAAGACTAATTGAAATAATATATGCAATGCTGACTCTTAGCTTGCTCTTCAACCAATTCAATTATGCATACAACAAATCAGCTGTGAAATCTCACCCCTGCCTAACTCTTCAAATTCTTCTCTTTCCACGCTCCTCACTCATTCTACTCCAGCTACACTCACGTGTGTACAGGTCCTCGGAACACCAGGCTTATTTCCCATTTCAAGTCTTGGCTCTTGCTGGTTTCTCCATCTGGAATCTCTTCCCCCAGATGTTCCCGTGGCTCACTCCCTCACTTTATCCAGGGTTCTGCTCAGATGTTATCTCATTAAGAGGTTTCCCTGATTTTTATCCCCTTATTTTTTTCTCTCCTTAGTTCTCGTATTTTTTTCACACAGCATCCCTCTTTGAAATTACACTCTTTGTCTGCTTATTTAGTTACGAATCCTTCCCTAGAGTATGAACTACAGGAGAATGGAGCTTTGCTGGTGTAGTTATTGCTCTATTCTCAGTTCCAAGAACATTGTGAAAGGGCCACATACTGTATTATTCCACTTATATGAAATATCCAGAACAGGTTAATCCACAGGCCCAGAAAGCAGATTAAGGTGCTAGGGTCTGGGGAAGAAGGGATCGTGGGAAGTCACTGACTAAAAACTATGCGGTTTCCTTTAGGGGTGTTGACAATTTTTGGAACTAGAGAGAAGTGGTGGTTGTGCAGCAATGTGAATGTATCAAATGACGGTGAATTGCTCACTTTAAATAGTTCATTTATCAGATTTTTTAAATACCAAAAACCATAATAAAAGTAGGTATTTTTGTTGAACTCCTTATGAACATCCGGTCCTGATGACCATCTTCCGTTCTCTCCTCCTTGGGATTTTATGACACTATTCTTTCCCGGTCTTCCTGCTCTCTCTGTTCTTTCCCATTCTCTGTTTTACCGGCCACCTACTCTACCTTCCTTATACAAAGTTCCCAGCCATTTTCTTGTCTTGTGCTCTATGCAGTATCTGAGTAATCTTATATATGTAACATCAAATATATGCTTATGACTCCACAAGGCCTGGAAATCTAGCTTCTTTCTTAAAATCCAAGCCAAAGTGCTTTTTTTTGACTGAGGGTATCTGTAATCGAACATGTCATTGGTGCCTCAAGCTTAGCGTGACCACAGTTAGAATTATCATCCTCATCCACAAACTTATTTTTCCTCTAGGCTCCTCATTCTCAGCAAAAGCCAATGCTCTTAAAGTGTGGTCCCCAAACTAACACAATTAACCTCCTTAGGGAATTTGTTGTAAGTTATAAGCAGATTCTGGGACTCCACTCCAGACCTACTCAGTTAGGAGCTTTGGGGGTGGGGAACTGTACTCCTCTGGGTGATTCTGGGGCAAGCTAAGGATGGAGAATCATTGGATAAAGATATAATATTCACCCAGTCACCCAAGTAGGAATCTTGAGTTTCTTTTGTACTCCCTGACATTTTTCCACATTTCCTGTCTAATTCACTGAGGAATCTTAATTGATCACCAAACCCTCCTAAGCAATGAGATCTTCCCCTCCTTTCCCCACACACATTTTCATGCTCCTCATACACTTCTGAAGCCTTCTGCAATATTCTTGAAATGGGTCCCTGGCACAATCTCTACCCTCGGCCTGGGTCTAAATTCCCACCCCCCCTAAATATAAGGCGAAGTCACACTCAAGTGTCATTGCCAGGAAACCTTCTCGACCACACCCAAATAATTCATTGCTTGTTTCCCTTCTTTCATTTCAATATTTAGTATTATGTTTGCTTCTGTAACTGAACCAATGAGCCCCAGTGTGATTCTTGGTCTGCCTATATCAGAGTCAGATTCCTGGACCCTACATCCAACTTCAGGATTTCTGAGAGTAGAGCATAAAAATCTAGATCTTAACAATCCCGCCCCATGAAATTTTTGATCTACAAAAAAATTGAAAATAAGTACACTGTTTTCCATTTTTATAAAACTGTAGAAAAGGCATACTAACATACAGTGACAGAATGGAGATCAGCATTTGCCTAGGAGAGAACAGGAGAAATGGGAAGAATTGAAAAGGGGCACAAGGCTGTTTCTGGGGGTACTGAATATTTTCACTATTTTGGCTATTGTGATGGTTTCAAGGCAGTATAGATATGCAGAATCATATCAGATTGTACATTTTAAATATATGTGATTTATTGCATGTCAATTATAACTTAATAAAGACATTCATATTAAAATTGATTAATTAACTAAGAAGAAAGTAACTACACTAATATATGAGCTTCAGTTTGCTTGTTTTCCCAAAGTCTAGTGCATGATTGGTAATCAATAAATATTTGTTTTATAGATACATACATGTATATATAGTTACATAAACTGTATATATTTCAAACACAGCATTTAAATCTGAACTTGTCTTTTCTCTCAAATTATCATTGTTCCCCTTACCTTTCTTGTCTGAGTTAATGAAGCCTCTATCAGAGTATCCCTGAGCTATTTTCTCTTTTTCTCCCCACATCTATAATTAACCAATACCAATGACTCCATGAAAAGAATTTAAAGTTACAAGTCTTGGGGTCTTCGGCAACTTGTCCTTTGTATTTTATTACTCCTGGTAAACAACCCAGTTCTTTATCCAAGGAACACAATTAATGTTTTACTTTTAAATATATTAACTTTTTTCCTAATCAAAATAAAACATTAAAAAGTTAAAATTGGCCAGGAACTCATAAAGCACAAATGTTAGCTCGGCTCCACCTTTCAAATGTCAATGAAAACTGAGGTCTAAACACAGTATATTATCTTTCAAGGGTAGAGGCCTTCTTTCTTTAATCTCAGGCTTAACTGTTATACCACTAATTTGGGGGACCCTTCTCAAGAATGACTATCTAAGGGAAAATCTAAGAGCAGTCCTCAATCTCTGCAGTTTATGGAGTGAGGCCATTTCTTACCCAGCTTGCAATCTTCTAAAAAAGGAGACATACAACAATACTTAAATGGCTGCTAGAAGTTATATTCATCCATCATCATTGGAAGAACTGGTTAAAATGGAATAAGAATCTCATCTGAATTTTTATTCTAACCATGAATTTTGCAATAACTCCAGACTTAAAATTATAATTTTCAATCGTCTCTGTATTTGTAGATTTTTCTCATTGGATGGTGTTATCCTGTTAAAAATAATTTCTCTTTTTCTCAAAAATAAAAGAATTTTGAAGTAGGAAAAAAATGACGATATAAAAATAAGAAAGCAAAATAATATTTAATATATACTTCAGTGGGTTTTCCCATTCAAATTTTCCAAATGAGTAATATCTTCATCCCACATTGTCTTTAACTGGAATCCCCAAATTTAAACCTAAATTCAAAATCAGTGATGCATCCATAGGTTTTTATTTTTTATGAAATACATGTTTAAATATATATTTCCTTTTATATCTTTTATAATTAGAGATAAGCAGTTGAACAAATATAAAAGAAAATAGATATGAATTACTCAGAATATACTCACATAGTCAAGAAACATTCCAATGCCTTGAGAGAGAAACTTCAGATATAAAGTGGGAGATCTGGAACCACTACTTCTAAGATTCTGTATTCCCATTTGAGAAGGTTGAGGATGGGAATAAAAATATACTTATTAAAAGCCTACTGATTAACAATAAAGATGATTCAGAGAGATTTGGGAAGAACAAGGGTACAGATTCCACTCAATTATACTCACAGCTGTCCAGCTAAATATTCATGATTCAGCCTGTGAGAGTTTAGTGGCAGATACTCAGTAAATTCTCATTAGTAGTTGTATTAAAATAATTATCCTGACAGCAACCGAATAAAGGACAGGTCCTTCAACTAATATACCAATTTTACAGAAGAAGGAACTAAAAATGTGTTTTAAATTTTTTACTACACAGGTGGACTCAGAATAAGAATTAGAATAACACCTACAAAAGCCTCCCAAAGATCACTTCAAACTCTAGATTTTTTAGGCTGATACCCATTCCAACTAAGTATGTGCAGATTCTTGAGAAATTTGACCAGCTAAAGCTACCATTTGGGATGATAGCCTTAAATAGCCTACCTACCTATCCATTTAGTTTTCTGCTGGTTGTATGAAACTAATACAGCTAAAATTTAAAACAGCATGATTTGATGACCACCTGAAAGGTCATCTGTTGGATAATGTATGTGTTGACTTCTATTAAATTAAATGTAGAATTTCTCAATTTCTTTGTTTTCTATTCCTTCTTTATCCACACTTTGTCATTAGTATGAATATCTATGTGTCCAGACAGAGAGGGAAAAGAGGAGAGATGTAAAGCTGGTGGGGGCCACCAGAAATTATTGCTGGGCCCCTGAAGACCCATAGAGTTGAGTCTGTAGTGTTGCTTATAACCAACTTCTGTCATCCTCACAGATCCTCATAGACTCACCTGGGGAAAATACCCAGAAGAGGTTGGGAAGAAACCTTTAGATCTGCCATGTGTGTGGTGTCCATGGTCATGTCTATTAATGTCTGAATCAGTACTTTAGACCAGGACTATAATCTATTCCTCCTTTTATAGGGACTTGGTCAAGGTTTCCTTCCTCTCTTATGTACTCTTCATGATTTATGCTGAATTCTCTATTAGCTCAAACTGAAGAATAAGGCAGAGTTGGTAAGTAACTTTAGTCAGTGCAGGTAAGCCAAGACAGTCCTTTAATTTTCGTAACATTTTTCTATCCTGTTTCAAGTAACTGATGTTTTATTTGGAAGGGCAGACAAGAAAGAAATCATTGTTCTTAGATCAAATAAATATAATGGACTCAGGCTATTTTTCAAGCAGTGCTTCAAAGCCATCAAACATAGTAGGGATGTAACAAGTGTTGACTTTGCTAAGAGTTTGAGTCATTCTATCTGGCACTTGGGGTGGAGATGTGGTTGGACAAAACATATCTTGTGTAGTAAAATATTTTCAAAGCATTCTATTTGCATATTGAAAACAATATTATAATGCAAACCCCTTACCCATGATACTGAAAACAAAACTTCTCACTTTATTTCAGAACATGGATCCTAAATAGCTGTGGTATAGTTTGTGCTCCAGGTGTTCTCTTCAGTAGAGTTTTAAGGTCATTAGGGGCAGAATGTCACCTACTCTATGGTTTGGGCTTGCAGTGAGTTTTCAGTGAACAATCGTTCATTGACTGAATCTATAATAAAAGGAAATAGGACCAGCAAGCAAAAAGTAAAATAATACTCAGATATTATTCTTGCCTCATGCCAAAATCTTGTTAGTCATCAGTATTCTATTTAATTTTGGGGAAGAGCTGCTACGTTGTCTCCTACATGCACCCCACACTCCCATCACAAGGCATCAGCAACAGTGTTAGTGGCAACAGCTATCATTTCTAGATTACATTCATTATAACAAGAACTTTAAATCATTTTCTCTAACCTTTACAATAATCTGAAAGCAGAAATTATTTTCCTCTTTTTACTACTGAGTAAACACAAAGTTAAGAAGCTTACAGGTCATACAGCTAGAGAAGCGGCACTGTGTGCTGTTTAAGCCATGGGCTGTATTATCAATGCAGTCATTTACCTGAGACCCAATTCTTACCATCTCGCCTGCAAGTTGCTTCACCTCCTTAAGCTTTTGTTTCTTCAATTCCAAAGTGATAGTTATAACTGTATCTTGGCCATTGGATTGTGATGAAAATTTAGTGAGACACTCTACAGAAAGAGCTTAGCAAGTGTTTGGGACATACTGCATGCACACACACACACTCACAAGCAAATACCAAAGCCTGTGTTTCCAATCATGCTTGTTCTCAGAAACTTCCCCTAAGGTACTATACACTCTTTACTTCTGTGCTTTTGCTAATTTATTTGCCTTTCTCTATACAACTAATACTCTTTTCTTGGACCGTAATTCAAGCAGAGATAATTACATTCTCATTCATCCCTCAAGTCTAAGGATAGCTTCTTCAAAAATTATCCATGCATCCCAAAACTAAGCCACGTTCCCATAGAATCGAGGATATTGATCTCTCACATTACTTACTAAGCCAGGGGGTTATTCTGTCATATAACTGTATTGTGCATTGTGTATGTGCCTACCTGTCTTGTGTCCACCAATAGATTGTCAGAGCTCAATGACAAGAACGATGTCTTTTGACTCAGGATCCCTTAGCATCTAACAAAGGTCCTGAGCTGCATGCAGATCATACTCAACAAATATTGGGAAGATGGATGAATCAAGGCAGGGGTGCATGGAGGAAATGGCTGAGCTACCAAGGCCACCAACCATGTGGATCTTCCAAATCAGAGTGAGCAGACACTGAATGAAAATGAGAGTCAGGGATTCAAAAAACAGAACACGGAGCTGCAGTGAACTAGGTTCCCTCCTTTGGAACAAAACACAAACTTAAAGACCAAATGCTGCAGAAGGCAATATATAAGTATAAAGATTTCAGAATCCTTCCTTCTCCCCTTCCCAAGTCTTTGGGACCCTATGTTTATCTCAAAGCAGGGACACTATACTCCCCCTACCCCCAGAGTAGTGAGTGCCATCAGAGTCTGCAGACCGCTGGAGGCCCTCCTGGACAGCGCTTCCCAAACTTCATGGACAGCGTTTCTAACAAGGTATATTAAAATGCAAATTCTAATTTAGTTGTTCTGGGAATGTATAGTTTTTACTAGGTGTTACTGACCATGTCTGAGAGGAAGTATCACAAGAATTATGAGCAGTGTTCAAAAACCAAACAAATAGTGAGGCATTTTATTCTAAACCAGTGTTTCTCAACTTTGGTTGTACATTAAGAAGACCTGGGCAGCTTCTTAAAAACACAATACCAGACCAATGGCCACCTCTGCCCATTTTCCCCATCCATTAATCAAAACTGGAGGACTTTGTGCAGAGTGATTCTTAGGTAAAGCCCGTAGCCACCAGTCCACCAGTGCCACTCAAAGTCTGGTCCAATCCTGATGCAATATGTAAACTGTTTGCCACTGGTCCTGTGATGAGATAAATCCCCAGACTGACGGTGTTTAGAAACTCTTACAGCAATATGACAAATTATGTTTATGTTTAGTGAATCTAATAATAAAAATAGATGGACGAGTTAAAAAAAAAAAAGCTGGCTTACCAAGAAACATTTTTACATCCCTTCAAGGAAGGCTTCTGAATAATTAAACGTCCCCCTGTTGAAGTTACATTAGACACCTGGTTTCAGCTGTTACTTCTCAGAGCTGAAACATTAAGGTCGGTGATAAACTGCCGCGGCAGATCATGCCAGAGACCTGGGTACAACAGGGTTAAAGAGCAGGAATGGGGTAGGTGGGGTTACAAACCAGGAACACAGGCCCTCCAAGTTAGGTAGCTTTCTTTCCCTTTAATTGCCCTGAAAACACACAGGCTCTCACATAACACGGAAGGTGAGAGCTGAATGAAGTTTTCTGGGTAATGGCTTGAAATGTTTTCCTTATGAGAAGTGGTGTTGAGTTACAGCGTGCAGGCTGAGCAAGGGGAGGAGAGAAGGGCAGCCTCAGCCTGGCCCCCACCTTTTCTTGGCTTCTAAGAAGGTGGACACAGGCTCTCAGAGATGAGACAAGTGATATGTTGAACTATCTGGTGGCTGGAATCCATTGCTTCCAGAGGGACCGAAGGGCAGTGTTTAAGAGGGTTTACAGGGGCCAGCCCAGCAGGCACAGATGCTCTGCTGTGAAATGCCACGCAGGCAGAGACTGACAAGCGGCAGGAGCTGAGCTCTCCCTCAGCCCGTCGGCCGTTTCCTGCTGTGTTCAGGGGAGGGGGCGCCTTCTGGCTACTCCGCTGCCTCAGCTCCCTCTCCACGCAAGGTAAGCAGGCTGCAGGGGAAGCCCTGGGACCATGAACAAGATTCGAAAGTTTTTCCGAGGAAGTGGGAGAGTCCTGGCATTTATATTCGCAGCTTCTGTCATCTGGCTGCTCTTTGACATGGCAGCTCTCCGCCTCTCATTCAGTGAGATCAACAGTCAGGTCCTCAAGGAAGACATCGTCAGGAGGGAGCGGACAGGACTCAGAGTGCAGCCGGACCAAATGAAGATCCTGTACAGCAGCATGAAAGAGGCGAAGGCCCCACTGAGGGGACACAGGAAAGGCATATGGGGAAAAGAGAACTTCCGAAAGACTGAAGGGAGTATGCTCAGGGCTGAGGGTGATTTGGTTCAGACCCAGAGAGAGAGCCAGGTGCAGAATACCCTGGGAACGGGCAAGGTTCCCCCTTTGTGGCATCCTATGGCTTTTCCCAAGGGGGAGACAGGCAAGCAAGATGTCCAGCCTGAAGCCTCCTCTCGCCATGTGGCGCCAAAGGAAACAACAGCTCAAGGGGCTCAGAAAACCCCATTCACAGCAGCAAGAGGAACGCTGTTGGCCAAAATATCTGCACACTCAGGCCCTGTCAGTGCACACTGGGGGACTCTGAAGAGTCATCATCTCAGCAGTGACACATCAAAACAAGCAGCTGTAAAGAACCTGAATGTGACTGTAAGTCTCAAAACTGACATAGCAAAGCGGCGATCACAGTCACTGGGAAATGAGAGGACTCTCCCTGCCAGCCCCCCAGTGCCAAAATCTAGGGAAGGCATTGCCTTGAATAAAACTGAGACTCAGAGCAAAGAACTAAATGCAAATAAACACAAAACCAAGAAGAACCTTCCCTTTTCCAAGCTGGTTGCCAATTCGAATCACTCTGAGAAGCAACGTATCAGTGAGACAGAGTTGGGACACTTGCTGGAGGATGATGGGGCCAAAGTGGCTGGTGGGAAGAAATTCAGTTTCTATGAAAACCATGTTGTGATTGTAACCAAGGAGGAGGAGCTTAAGGCAGATGCCAAAGAGGTCCCCGGTCCTAAGACCAACACTACAGCTCCTATTGTATTGGCTGAAAGCCAAGAGAAACACATTTCCAGGAACAGAAGTGAGATATCTTTCTCTTCATTTGCTGTGCAGAGAGCAAGAGAGTCTCGAATCAATCAAACCTTAGCTGGGGGATTACAGCCAGAAGGAATCAACTCAACAGCCAAGGCCCCACTTGCAGCGCTCAACCAAAGTCACATAAAAGCCCTTTTACCTGAAAACCACGGAATGCACCACGTGCTAAGAATCGATGTGACCCTTTCTCCAAGGGATCCCAAAGCTCCAGGCCAGTTTGGACGCCCTGTAGTCGTTCCACCTGGAAAGGAGAAGGAGGCAGAAAGAAGATGGAATGAAGGGAACTTCAATGTCTATCTCAGCGATTTGATCCCAGTTGACAGAGCGATTGAAGACACAAGACCCACTGGGTAAGATCCGTTGCTCTTCCCTTTTCTCAACCCAAAGTATTTGGGTGCTTATGGAGAAATTAAATTCTAGATAATTTGTGTGATTCTTAGTCACCTAGAGAATTAAAGCAACAGTAATTGTTGGGTGCAATCCAAACAGTCTACCATTTACACAGAGGAAAACTCCAATATGAGCATACCCACTGTGTTCTCTGTCTACACTGATTTCTCTGAGGCTTTGGCCCTCATTCCTGTCCATTTATATTCCATTTCCTTTCCTCTATTGAAAACCTATTAAAGTGATTCGACAAACTTAATTCCTGCAAAGGCATATATGAAAGGTAGAGCTGAAAATGAAATTCCATTAAAACAATGACAATGAAACAAATTCCCAATTTCAGAACTTTTCATTATTAGAAAGCCTATCAGGAATATATTTGGGGAAGTAGCACAAAGGAGGAGCCTCTAGGCTCCCCTGGAATCATCTGAATCAGCAGAATCTTGCCCAATCGTAATGATCACCATAATAACAAGTTAAGAAGTGACTTTACTCCCTAAGTTTAATGTCCTTTCCAGGTGGGGATGGTGGACATTTCAGGAATTCAGTAATACAGGAATAATAATGTTGGGAAAAGTTAATAAGCCAATAACTAACAAACACCCAAAGAACAGGAAAAGCATATTAAAAACCTCTTATATTTCTAGAATGTCACTGTTTACTAAGAGCCTGCATACATAGCACAGGAACTTCGTAAGAACCCTAGAAAGGAGGTGGCAGATATTATAAGTTCAAATTAACAGATGAGGCCACTCAGAAATCATATCACTTCCCCAAGCTTCTTAATGAGACTTCATCAAACAGTTCTTCAGAGAATTAAATTCCCAAACTATATCACTAGAAGATGGATCAAGTCATAAATAAGTGATCTGGTTCAAATATACCTGGGTTCCCAGCTCTTTTCGGCCTACTCATAATTTGAGGATACTTTGTTTCTATATATTCACCCTTCAGTGTGTGATAATACAGCTCCACATATGTCTTGGCATTCAACTCCTGAGCCAAACAGTGTTTGCCTAGGGAATGTCAATATTCAGGCTTGGCATATGTGGTATGTAAACAATGGCCTTATTTGGTCTCATAGAAAACTTCTGTGTGATCAAGGTAGTCAGTGTTACTAAGAAAAAGGTGGATATAGATGTGCCTATATTCATATTAGTAAGAGGAGCCCCTTCACTGTGATGTCAGGAGAGGCTGTTTGCAGCTCTCTGAGCCACTGGCAGACGGCTTGAGGAGAACACAAATATACCCAAAATAGAGATAAAGAAACTGAGGCCCTGGGGAGTTATATTGTCTGTGGTGATAGAGCTAGTGATCATAGGGCAGTGGTTAAAATCCATGCTCAAAATTATGCTGTGCTGTTAATCCCCCACCTCTTGCTGAATACCACCCCCTAAAAAGGATCCTAAAAATTACATTGGGCCAGCTCTGATCTGAAATCCTGAGTATCACATTGCATATGTTTGTGTATGATATATAGATATGTTATTTATTTATTCACTTCTTTGTTTTAAATACACCGGCTTTGAACACAAAATGCCAGAGAATGAACGAGTAAAGTAGCTTTGTCTTAACATCCCGTTAGAGGCCCGGCAGACTGCCATGGAGCCTGGGGAAGAGTCAGACACTGCACAGAAGCACAGGCTGCCCTTCCAAACAAGAGAAAGGGCAATTGTGTGAGGGCCAAGAACAAGTAATAATGATGTTATCGTCCAAGTGATTTATGGAAGGCTCGGTGGCTCCCAGTGCTTGTTAGTTTCTGAAAGTTGGTCTGTGGGAGTTAAGGGATGCAGCCCAGGAAAGTCAGGCAGGCTCTGTCTTGTGAAGGAGGCTGTCCCGACTGTAGAAGAAACTGACACGTGTGCTTGGGAGGATGAGTCAGACGGCATGTGGCCCTCTCCCTGTTATCACACAACCCACCTTGGCTAAATACAGGCGCTCTCGGCAAGCTGCCTGCCTGATGCTCCACCCCACCGGCAGGATGGAGACGACGGATCAGCCACCAGGAGTCCTATGTACAGGACCCCCGGAAATGTGTGAGCCATTGTGTGTCTCTCTTCCTTGACACAGGATAAAATATTTTTCCTTTACCCAAACACTCTGACCACAAATATGTTGCAAGTTCTCTGTTCATATGGGTAGAGATTGCAAGAAAAAACAAACGAAAAACATTTGATTCATCAGGTTGGCAGGTTCTCTTCATTTGCTGTGCTGAGAGCAAGAGAGTCTCGAATTTGCTCTTTCTGCAAATTTGATGTTTTCTTACCTTGATTTTGTTTTCAGGCTTGCTCAAAAAATATATGAGATGGCTTCTAAGAATACACACTGTAAGGTTCTTTAAGATAGTAGATTTTAAGAGTCAGCAGAAGGGGGAAATTGTTATAGAATATAATAAAACATCAGAGAGAGGAGGGAGGGAAGGAGAGAGGGAGGGAGGGAAAGAGGGAGGAAGCATCTGTGAGAACACAGGATGGCTGGCCTTAAAATTAGCTACAGTAGTGGCCCACTCAAACCTTTGCATTTTAAAAGTTCTAGGAAATAATCTCTTAATCCACTATTATGGATTGATTAACACAGTAACAGGCATATAAAAACTGCCTATTGAAAATACATTGAACCAGAAAAAAAAGGACAAAAAGCATAAATTTGGTAGTATGCTTGTTGAAATTCAATTCTCCCCAGCAAAAATGACAACTAGTTGTTAGTTAATATCTTCTTAAGGGTGATTTCCCTGGCTGCCAGGCTGCAGTTGACATCAAGGAGACACAAGCCCAGGACAGCTTTACCTGCTCTGGTTCTTAACGCAGATTGTCGTTTCCAAACCCACTCTTCCCTTCTTTTTTCCCGAGTCCCAAAGAACCATTTCTAAGATGTTGAGATGCAATCATAGCCTTTTTCAAAAGCCCCAGAATTCCTTTCTGTGATGGCATTATTCTGACTATCCCTTTGCAGGGCCCCCCAGGTCGCTGCCCAGCCAGGGCAGCCGTACCTTTCTGTGTGTGACCTTCTCTCCATTGCAGCCTCTGCAAAAGGAGAGCCAGTCCCTTGAACCTTTCCTAACATCGTGTTCACGGCCATCGGTGGTATTTTTCTTAACTGGTCCCTTCCCATGGCTCCAGCCATCCTCACCTTGCTTAGTCCTTGCTATTTGCTCCCACACATCTTAATCTGCTATTGCTCAAAATCCAATGGTAGCTTATCTCCACCCAGACCATGATTTGACTGTGACCTTTAAATTCCAATGAGCCTTAATGCACATGTGGTCACCCAAACACTCCCTGCTGTGTGCAGTTCGCTAACCGGAGCCTTGAGGATGGATGTTTTGCCTTCTCAGTGAAAATAAAAACTTCTAAAGAAGACTCTGTTGTTAACTTTCTATTACCTCTTTAGCCCTGAGCGCACTGCGGTGCTCTCAAAAAATGCAAGTTTACACAACATGGCTTTAAATGTATGGTTCCCTGAAATGGTTTTTGAAAATGTACACTTAATGAATGAGAGGCAACCATTCAAATGAGGCTTGTAATAAGTCTTTTTATAAATTAATAATGACCTCCTAATTTTTCATTTTGATTAGATGGAATATGTTAGTCTCTGATTTAAGGTAAATGCCTCCTGTTCTACCATTATGATCTATTCATTAATTCATGTTTATTCTTTAGTTCATACTTTTGTTGTTTGGTTTTTCATTTTAATGTTTTGACTTTCAAGTGAGGAAAATCTCCTTATTTTATGTAAGAGAATATTTTTTGTCAGTAATAGAAATTCATTTTTACCTATAAAATATGCTTCAAGTAAAATGCTTTTTTTGACAGTCTTTGGAGGGTTCCATATTTAATCCTTTATAAAAAGCTAATCCTTGCAGTTCTTGCTCTTAATTATTGAAGTTTGTTTCAGTTTGCAATAATCAACACACACACCCAGGCTTTGCTAAAACATGGTCCTAGTCACTGAAAATGCAGGGCAATTTCACATAGAGAAGTCCGTCTTCTGGCCTGCAGATATAGTTAAGATGCAACTCCAAAAATGAACTTATTTTACGAGGGTACTTCTGAAATCTTTATTTAGAGAAAAATGACTCAAAGAAATTTTTACTGCCAGCATTAAGTTTTTAAATTACAGTAAGAAAAGCATACTGTTCTACCACTCTACATTGTCCTGATGTTACTCGACTGCTTCTGTTAACGCTTTGCTTCTCCTACAGAACTCTGGCAAGCCCCTCAATAAGGCAATTCAAACCAGTCTTCATTTTCTTAGCCCAGAGCTGGAACTGCCAACCAATAATCTGATTCCTTCCCACACAGCGCAAGAGAGTTTTCTTTTGGCACATACAAAAAGCAAAAGAAAGCGCTGTGCATTTGCCACGAACCAGTGTAAATAACTGAGGAGAAAGAAAAGCCTTCCTGGAACGTTAATTTCTATCTCTTCCCTCCCATACTGATTCTAGTGAAGTAAAAAGCCACAACTAATGAAGAGCAGCAGCTAAGAGAGAAAAAAATAAACCGGCCACATTTTTTTCCAAACTCCAGGCTTCTAAAACTCTTTCAGGTTGGGAGAAAAGAGACAGTAAAATTAAATCAAGTTCAATTTTGTTTTTTTATTTTTATATGGGATGGATATTCTAACTGATTGAAGTGAGACTGCTTTTGTGACCGGTAGTGATAGGAGAACATTACCTAAGTTGACTAGCGAAGCTGTGAGCCCTCCCTGAGAAAACAAACAGGAGCAAGGAAAAAACATCTCCAAGAAGGGTCTAAAGGGTTTTCGCAGGTTTCCCCCCATGGTTGTGCACAATGCAATGGTGCTTTTGAACTGTGCATGTTCATGCATATTTGTGTGTGGTGTGTTAGAGCACAATATGCTAATTCACTGAAAAGTCACATTGGAGAGCAGGAAATAAAAAGCAAAATTTGTTTAAAAGGTGCAAACCAGATCATAACATAACAAAGGCTAAATACGCCCAAAAGAGATTACAGAGCCCTTGGATACTTTTATTTACCACACTCCTCCCATACATGGGGAATAATAAAGAGAAAGATGATCAGAAGACCTAAAGCACATTTCTTCTAATGCAAAGAGAACAAAATAGTTAAGCTGTGCCTAATTAATGTAAAACTGAGGAATGTTGAAGCAAATCAGTGACTTTTTCTTTTGGAAGAGGGTAATCAGTAAATATAGGAATTCAAAACTGTTTACACTTCTATTTTACACATCTAATCCAGGACCCAATTTAACCATCAGCCTAATTTTATCAGATTCTTCCTGTAATAATGCCCCAGGAACTCTTGTTCCAGAAAATAACTTCCTGTTGGGCTATTCTGGGGGACCCATCCAGAGCACAATTTCTCCAAAAGGAAATACTTTTGCTCAGGGTTCAGAAAATCTGGGGAAAACAGCAGTGTTTAGAAGCTCTCTTTTGTTGCTTGCTTTCAAAATGAAAGGAGCTTTTCAGAGTCTCCTGTATGTTTAAAAAAAGTCTATATTCTTCCAAACTAAATTATCTTCTAAACTGTTGCTTCTAAAATGTTGGTATAATGGCCATGTGGGAGAAGGGGTGATACGAAGAAACTTAGTATTTATAAGGGCTTTGATGACTTGGTCTTCTCTTTTGATCCTTAAAAGGGTTCCTCAACCTCAAGGCAGGTCTCGTAGTCCCAGCTTTACCTACAGAGAAGCTGGGACGTGAAGAGGGAGCTGAGGTTTCAGGTTGCAGTAGAGATGGTGGCAGTTCATTGCATCCCGTGTGCTATCTGCTCGCTACCTATTGTGAACCGCACACACCATGCCAGGCAGCTGGGACCTTTCATCATTCACATGCACCATCTCATTTGATCCTTACAAAAGCCATGCTGGATTGATAAGAATCCTTACCAACAAATGAGTAAAAAAAAAAAAACAAAGGGACCCTGTGGGTCCACAGCTCACAGAGGACAGCGTTGGGGCCCAAGCTTTAATCTTCTGATTCTTCCTCACTCAGTAATGCTTCTGTTACCCCAGGCTGGTTCCCTCCCTGATGCAGCTTCTCCTCCCTCACTGTGGCCACCATCACCTCCACCTCTCCTGGGTCTGCCAAGGCCCTCTGCATAAGGGGAATGTCCCCCTGGCTGAGCCTCTGATGTGTGTGTGGGTAGGTGTATGCATGCATGTGTAGATTTTATATGTGTGTGTTTTTATGGTAACCCATCACAGCAATACTGTGCAATCTCACATGATTTACAGATGATAAAAGTAAGGCTCTAAAGGAGCAGATGATGTAGCTACAGTCCCAGCAAGCCAACAACATACTTGAGAGTCCAAGGAAGATTCCCTGACTTCTAATTCTAGTGCTCTTCCCATAGGATACAGTTCCTCCTCCCTTCATTTCCTTATAATCATGACTGAGGCAGAAATTAGAACATTGCTCCCCCTCATACCTGCAGGGGATTTAGTTTTGCATGCTAGGTACCTTGTCTGAGAGAAAACCTGCAGGAAACCCTTTTCTATTCAGCTATGAGCAAAGGTGAGTCTTTAAGACTGCCCAACAGCCACAGCTTTGCAGCGAACAGATCCCTGGGCTCCTACTGCCGACAGCTGAGCGTGGTCCTGCCTTCGCAGCACGTAGAGCAAAACATTATGCAGAAGCACCGGGTACAACTGGAGTAAGGATGAGAAGGGCAGAAGCTGGCCAGACAGGGCAGAAGTGTTTGAGCTGTGACCTGAGTCCGAGAAGTCAGGCAAAGGGCTGTAAAGGATGATCCACTGAGAAGCTGAAGGAAATTGGGCCCAGGGTCGGGCAGAGCAGTGAGGGTGGAGTGGAAGCAGCATCCAGTGCTCAGGACCTTGTTGAGGTTCTTCTAAGAGCCAGCAGGAAATAATGCCAAAAGATCTAAAGCCACAGGAAGAACATTTAAGTAACCTTTCCTCGGGGATCTCATGACCCAGAGGGAAGCACTCACAGGTGAAGGAGGCTCATGTTGCCCAGAGAATCACAGAATGATATACCGGACGACGCTTCAAAAGTGATCTAATCCAGTCCCGTATGGTACAAAGCAGCCAGGAGGGAAGTGACTTGCCCAAGGTCATATGCTGCAGGCGAGACAGAGTCCAACTCCCTCCAGAGCCATTCCTGACGCTTGGCACTGCCTTCTTCTCCTCTCCCTCCCCTCCCAAGTTCACTCTGACAGCTGCCTGCTAAAACGAGTATGGTTTAAGTGGTTGGTATTGATGCTGGTGGTTTATATTCCTAAACCTGAGTCCAGTGGCTTTGATGGATGTATGGTTACCTCAGGAACCCCCCCAGGAACAGCTTCAGCTGGCCAAGGCCTTAGGAGCAGAAGTGGTGAGCATGACTGAAATCTCCTAAATTAGTAGGTGATTCTGACTGAATGTCAGGGCTGGTCTACCTTAGAAAGAACAAACCATAAAAGTAAAGTTTTTATATAACTATACCCTCTTATCAGTGAAAGAAAAAGAGGCACCAATAATTCTAAGGTCTTGGAGAAAAGAATAACTCCAGACAAATGCTTGGTTCTTCTGATCCTCCCCCAGATACCAGAGCTTGGGGAGGGAAGGCCCCTGAAGGTTCACATCAAGGCGGTAGTTGAATTGCAAATAGAAGTTGAGAAAATATTCTCCTCGACCTTCTTTTCAAACCTGAGAAGACAGAGACTTGACCCCCAGAGCATATTTTGACTGTTTTGGAATGAAATAAAATAAAAATGTATAGAAATGAAAGAATGTTATCCTTCCCTCAATCTCCTGATTCAAAACCTTCTTTGTTTGATAGGCTACATTCAAATCAGGTTAGTGGCTGAGCATTCAGCACACACAGGCCAAGAAGGGAAAACACATCTCTTTCTGAGTCTCTTGATAAATAAGCCTTGGTAGATCTGGATCACAAGTTTGCCTGAGCAAAGGGCAGTGCACCCAGTCAAAATGTGTGCATTTGCACTGGGGGATATCGTAGGGCTTCATCACAGGGGTTAAAAAAAGCACATGGGTTTTTTGCAAAGTATTTTTATATCCATTTTCCATTATCACAAATATTCTGTGATGAAGGTGTTGTAATCTTTACCCTAGAAGTGAAGAAACTGAGACCCTGGAAAGTTATGTGACTTGTCCCTGCCGTGTGGCCAGAAGGGTTAGAAAGGACTCAGGTCAGTCCGTCCTCATCTTTCTCAAGGCCACAATCGTCCTTCCCACCACAGTCATGTGTCACCTGTGTGTAGGACAGTGGAATCCCCACAATAAAGTCCCCATTTGTTTTTAGTACTTGGATTGGTGACAGTAATCAAAGTCTAGACTTTCCCCAAACAAAACAGACTGGGTTCGTTTTTAGGTATAGCATGGGGCCTGTAGATTCTAAATAACTAACTCGTGTAATGAATGGGCCTATACAATAAATATATGGTTTCTTAAACTCAACAAATCTTATAAACCCAGAAATATATTGCACCTAAATTAGACTTTACTTAGGTTGAAACTTCTCCCCCAATACAGTGGAAAGCAAGGTTTCCAATGGGCAAACTGGAAGAAAGGAAATTTGCTTCAGTTGGGTCAATGGAGTATAATTTGAAATAGTTTTTACAATCAATGGAAACTAGATGACTGTTTGTAAGAATGGTGCAAGAGTTAATAATGCTGAAAGCCTTTCTAGTCCAATGCCTTTGAAAAAATGTACGCTGGTTTTTCTGGACACCCGGAAACATGTTTAACCTGTTTAGTAATTCAGGAAACTTATACCTATAAATGTTAGAGTGGCCTGACATCTCAGCCACCCAAATCAAGGCACACTGAAACTGTACTTGAAACCTCTCCCATCTCTTTCTGTGACCCTCCTCCCCATTGTTAATGTTGTCCCTTTTTCCAGGCACTATATAATCTTCCACAGGGTCATCTTTAATGTGATTCCTTAAACACATCTGCAATATGTATTTGTCAATAATTGGATATTTGTATCTAATGGAATCCTTAGATTCCTAATCACTATTTATAATGGTGAAATTAGTGAATAAGGTAAATAAGGCACCAGGACTGGTTGGGGGAAATGGAAGATCAGATATTCGGTGAGTGGAGGTGACTTCCCCAAATCTCTCAAATCTCTGAGAGCTCCTTCTACCTCCAGTTTCAGCCTGACTAATATTACAACATTTTGTAGAACCTCTTTGTAAAAGAGACTAATCTACTGATTCATAATACAAGAATATTTATCTGCATTAGCCTACTTGGTGAACTCTCCCCAGTGTGTTTTCGTACGTCACTAGTTGTTTCTAAAGTCAACCAAATATCAACAATAGAGCAACTCTCAGAATTTCACAGCTGACTGGCTGGTTTTGACAGCTCAAGCAGAATATGTGCAGCTGACTCTTCCTTTTTAGAATGAATTTTTTTCAAGTGTTGTAAAGAATATTTAGGTGAGAAATGTGCACTTTCCATTAACTTACATTATAAAATGAGAAATGAAGAAGTCATAGGAAGTCGCTGATGCCTTCTGCACCCTCACGTTCACTCAAGCTACTAAACTCCTCTAGCTTGGCCTCCTCTTTCCTAACCTAGAGTCCACGATGAAGTTGACCATTTCACACCAGCACCCTCAAGAACCCCTACCTCTTTTCTTTGTCCTACATTTTCTCTGATGACCGCTAGACTTAGATTAGTCCAACTACTGCTTTATCTCCTCTTTCACTCAGGCTGACAGACCCTGTTGGAGCAAGTCACACCTGTATTTTAACTATAATTTTGGGGTCTCTAAACTGAAGAAAGTGCTCAATGCTCCTCAGAAATCCTGTGTTTGTAGCTGGCCTGGCCTGGCCCCATCGCTCTCAGTGTCTGTCCCTAATATTCTCCATTTTCCACAAGCCCCTACCTTATTACATTAACAAATAACCTCTCTTCCAATATGAGCTACAAGTTTTTCAACTTCATTCCTATACATAAACTTATCTGCTTGCATTATTATTTTATGTTCTTCTTTTCTCAAAAGAATATATCTCTTTCTCTATCATTTAAACTTTTGGTTTAAGCTCCATTCCATCTCCATTCATTCATCCATCCATCCATTTAATATGTTCAGCAAATATTCATTATGTGCAACTGTGCTAGAAACTTGTGACACTGTAGTAAGCAAGGCAGATTTGCCCTGCTTCAGGAAATTTTGAATACAGAAGATAAAATCTATAAATTAATGCTATGGCAGAAATACAAGTGTAATAGGGAATAATAGGAGGGTTAACTGTCAGTAGAGTAGTCAGAGAAGGCTCCTCTGGACATAATATTTATGTAAGCAAAGGCCTAAATGAATAGAAGAAGCCATCCATGAAGGTATGGAAGGGTAGAAATAAGTGCCAGAAGTTAAGGAAACAATAAAAGCTGGAAGGGGGTTAACATCTCTCAAGGAACTTAAAGAAGGCCAGTGTAGTTATCTGGAGTGTGTGAGGGGACAGCGGCATGATCCACAGGTGGTTGGAAAGAAGAACCGGGTCACATCATATTGTCTATGGAAAAGAACTGAATTTTTTTAAACTTTATCCCATAGAATTTCACTGAAGGATTTAGTACAGGAGAGTAGTGTGGATACGGTGAAGAGTAGAAACAGAAAGCCCTGTTCAGATACCTCAGCAATAATCCTGAAAAAAAGACGATCAAAGCTCAAGCATCAGGGGGCAACTGCAGAAGTGTAAAGAAGTTGGAATTGACATATACTTTGGCAATACAATGGACAGAAATTGATGACAGATTGGTTTTATTGACTGTCAAAAAGAAAGGTAACTCCAGGGTGACATCCACTATTTTTACAGTGACATGGATGATGACGCCATTCATTCATACAGAGAAATCAGTTGTGTTCGATGGGGTGAAATCAATATTCTGTTTCACTTATAGGTAAGATGTTTACAACACATTATAAGAGGAGATGTCAAGAAGTTGATCGGTATGTCATTCTGGAATTGAGGAGAAATCTGACTTGGATATAAATTTGGAAGTTAGATTTAAATCTGTGAGCATAGATGAAATCATACCATAAGACAGTACATAGAAGAAAAGAAAGCCCAGAACCCAGCTCTAAGAATCTGCTGTTTAGAGATTAAGAGGAAGGGAAAGCTGAGAAGGAGACTGAAGGGCAAAAACCAGTGAGTTTTGGTGAACACCAGGTGAACGTAGTGTTTTATGGGACAGAAAAAAAGGAATGTGACTTAAGGAGGCAAGACTTGTCAATTGATCAATTGCTGCTTCAAGGAGAGGGATTCTGTTCCACCAACAATCTAATCACTAATTCTATCAACTCTCAACCCTACCTTCTCTGAAGTCCATAAAAATGTTCTGTTCCTTCTTTCTCAGGAAAGGGAGAGGAAATGGATATGGCAAATTTTGCCTCCCTTCCCACCTATCTTATCTCTTTCTTTTCTAGATTTTCTCTCAAAATTATCTACAAAATAGTTTCCACTCCCTCATCCTTTTACTCTTTAATTCATTGTATTGTATCCCTACCCATTTCCCCTTATTCTCATCATTTCTGGTCTTTGATATTCACCACCAAAATACTGATGATTAAATTTTCATATTAGTGATTTTTCTGCTGTGTGAAAAAATTCCAGAGTTTGTCTAATATCAAAATTGTCCTTCAGTTGTTGGAATTGTTGGTAATTGTGGAACCAAATACTATAATATTTTATTTAATGCTTGGAAACCTCTGTATCCATATTCTTTCTTCTTTTCTTCTAATCATTTTTCTTTCCTATATTGAATTTACATATTATAATTCATAATTTGGTATCACACTTTTATGGTCTTCCATGTGTAAATTCCTAAACTCCAAAGAAGCCACAACTGTAGTAAAAAAGAAAAAAAGAATCCAGGAAACTAATACAGATTTTGGTTTCAGGTAAGGAAGTGCTGCTACAACAAATACCTAAAAATGTGGAAGTATTATCCCAGTAAAATCCAAAGAATTTGATGATGGTACAGTCTAGAAGAATTTTTAGAAGCATGATGGGCAAAGCCTAAATTACCTTAAAGAAATTTTTGGTAGAGTATGGTTGTTAAAGATGATGATGATGGCTTAGAAGGAAGTGAGGATCTCAGTAAAGAAAGCTACTATCATCTTTGAGAATGCATATGTTGTCTTAGCAGACTGTTGATAAAAATATGAGCATTATAAGTTCTTGTGAGGGACCAGAAAGAAATACGGAATACATCATTGAGGGCCGGAAGAAAGGTGATCTATGTAGTAGAGTGGCTTAACTAAATTGAGTCCTGCATTCATGTGAAAAACAGAATTTACAATGAACTTGAGTATTTAGTTGAGGCAGATTACCAGCAAAATGTTGAAGGTGTGACCTGGTATCTTCTTTCTGTTCATGAAGAAATATGAGAGGAAAGAGAGAAATTGAGGAAAGAACTGTTAAGCAAAATTTCTCATAATTTATTATAATAACCACAGAAACTAATAAAACTCTGAAGGGAAATCAGGAGATCTCATACTATTAAGCTATGCCAATAAACGGATCTTTGGTGTAGAACCAGATTAGTTTAGGCTGCCTGCTCACTAGATTAAGATATCTGATCAAGACTTGTTATTTTGATTTTACATCACTTGAAGATTCAGGACATGCTCCCATAATTCCTCAACTTATTCTTTTAAGATTGGTTACAAATGATAGGGAAAATAAGTCTACTTTGTTGTAGAGCTCAAGTTCCCAACCTGGCCTATCAACAACTTTGGGTCACTCTATTAGTTGTGTTGTAATTTTTCATTTTGTTTGTTTTTTAAGACACAAGTTCCCAGGCCTTCTTCCTAAGTTAATTTTCTGGGACTGCAAATAGGATATGTTATGTTTTTCTATGGTTTTATACATTATTATGATAACTGACCATTTCAGTAAACCATTGAGATTGCAGACCATAGCTGTATTTGCCTACCCTTTCCTAAGTACCTGGTATGTGTCAGAGATATACTAGGTGAGTTTTATGTAACATCTGCATTGAATCAGACAACAAAATTCTTAATCTCAGCTTTGTGCCCTGCATTCATGTGGAAAACAGAGCTTACAATGAACTTGAGTATTTAGTTGGCAAACTGAGTTTCGAAGATATTACACAGCTTATCCAGGCGAGTAATTAAGGGAACTCATATTTGACCACATATCTATCTGATTCCAAAATCCATGCTGAGTGCAGAAAAATCAGCACAGTGCAGTGGAATGAAAACTGTTCATTCGCATTCCCATATACAGCCTTTCTAAGGCAATGATGTTAGATAGTTCATTTAACTTCTCAGACACTACCTTCAGTTTGTCCTATTTGAACAAAATCACAATAATATGTATCTCAAGCAGTTGTTATAAAGATTGAATTTAATTATGTAAATAGTAATACTTAACCAACTGTAAAGTGCCATGCAAATATATTTTTACTATAGTTTTTACTTTTACCTGTTTCTTATTTACAGCTTAGCAAAATATGATAATGTTATATTGTAGAAGCACTTGCTCTCATAAGATGCCACATCTGCTGCCAGCTGCTTTCATTCTTAAGACTAAAGACTTCCTGAAAAGTTATTTCTGGAGCCAGACTGGACCAGAATTTGAGTCCCAACTCTGCCAGTATATTTACTGACAGTATAATTATGGACTAGTCTCTGTTTGATTTCATTATTCACCTATCAAAAGAGGAAGAGATGATCTTGGCTTGAGGTCTAAATTGAAATAATAATACAGAGTGCCTATAATATTTATTTATGATCATTATGATTAATTATTGCATTACTAACAGTAGCTGTGTTAGAAGGATGGCAAATACGCCATGAGGTTCCCTGGGCACCATCCTGGGAAGAGTAACACAGGCGGAAGATGGAAGAATGCCAGCAACAAGGCAGCATACACTGCAGGGCACGGCAAACAACGAAGACCAATTATAACCCACCAAAACACCAGCTCCCACTGTAGCCTTGTTCTCATTTCCATGCCTGAAAAATTATTCAACTGTGGCTCCTCTGTAGCACGAAGAGTCTCAGCAAGGAACCCCTAAACAGATAGGAAAGTGAAGATTTAAATTTCACATATACATATATATATATATATATATGTACATTCACATGCAGAGTGGGAAGAGTGGGAGAAAGAATATTTCCCTTGGCACTTGGCAAAAAGAAGGGTAATCATAAACTAAGCAGTTAACTAAATAAGTCAGAATGTTCTCTCGTGGTATATAATCTGATTAGAATAGCAATAGCAACCATTTGGTGAATTCTTGAACTAGGAATTGTGCTAGACATTTTATGTACGTCTCACTAGGCTGTAAAATGCTGTTAATTAAGGAATCATGACCTCATTTTACAGCTGAGGAAACTGAGGCACAGAAAGATTAAGTAAGGTATCAGTGGGTAAAGATCTGAGAAATGTTGATGGTGGAATTCAACATAGTGTCTAACCATCTGCAAAGCCCGTGTCTCATGTGATGGCTCCACAGGAAGTTCTTGTGTCTTACAAGGCTAGTCCTTTCATAGCAACGACTGTTACTGGTTATTCTGCCTCTGCTCTTTTACGTTGTTTATACCCCTTTCCAGGAAAAAAATGCATGATAAAATCAGCATTGATAGGTAGGTAGATGACACAGAGAGAGAGAGAGAGTGTGTACATGTATATGTGCACAGTTGCCATCTGTGACTTTAAAATGACCTTGTGGATCTTGTTAACATATTGCCTGTGCTCTGCTTGTGTTCTGACGCAGGTGTACAGAGCAACTCGTTCACGACGACCTGCCAACCACCAGTGTCATCATGTGCTTTGTGGATGAGGTGTGGTCCACTCTCCTGCGGTCTGTTCACAGCGTCCTTAACCGCTCTCCTTCACATCTCATCAAGGAGATTCTGCTTGTGGATGACTTCAGCACCAAAGGTAAGAAAACCACTCTTGGAAAATCAAAGTCTCATATAAGGCAGTAGCAGTTTGAATGGATGGAAAAAAAATTGTAGCCGAACTTGATGAAATGTAAACATTTACAAAGTGCCAAATCATTGTTGCATGTGCCTTTCAGGCCTAAGTCCAAGCATTTCTGGGATACACGAAGGCCCCTCTAACTGTCCTCTGGGGCCTCTTCAGTTAGCCACCTCAGACTTCCCTTCAGCTGTGATTTCTCTTCCATGTAGGAATAATTTTCTAACTCCAGCTCCCTGGAGATGGGCGCTTTGAAGTTCCAGAGACCAGAAGATGTTCTCTGCAATTGCACAAATACCTTTTTATGGATTTAATAAGCGAAGACCCCACAATTAATGCAATGCCTTTCCTAGTAGTAATAAGTAGAGTTGGAGTTAGACTGTATGGAAAACAAGAAATGGAAGGCCTACAGCTTCTTCCCCAATAACAAAGCCTAGTATGTGTTCAGTTATGAGCTGAAAAGACAAATTGACAGTAGGACCAGAGAAGTGAGGTTCTAACAGAGTTCAAAAGCAGAATCCACCAAGCTCTTTCTTTTTGTTTTTATTATGGTGAAGAAGAATCTTCTTTGGATTGTCAAATAATTTGTGCATGGACATGATCCCACAACTGCCAGAGATCCATTACTGCCACATTAGGAATTCCTTATATGCAACGCACTTCAGAAAATTTTAAAAAATAGCAAAGAGTTTGTGATCTTATTTGAGCAGCTTGGACTTGACCATGCCCACAGCGACATGAGCCGGTTTCCTTAGCCTCAGGGTGCCTTCCAGGACCATACTGAGCCCTTGGAGCAGTGAGCACTGAAGGAAAGCTGCTTGAAAATTATAAGAAGTAGCCTGGAAAGCATAAACAGAAAACCATATCTAGTTACCAAGCAGATAATAGTCCCTTTGGGAATGGCATATCCAGATTTTGTGGGACTTGAAGCTTTCATTGTTTTTTTTTTTAAGAAAAATAACACAAAATTAATAGGAAATTGAGCAGAAGAAGTATTCCTGGAAGGCATTCCTAGCTGGGATGTCTGTCAAAGCTTACTTAACACAGAGAAGTGACTTCAAACCACATAAATATACCCCCCACCAAAAAAAAAAAATGTTCCCTTAGCTGAATCCCTCTACAGCCCTACAGCAAGAGAGCAGAGGTATGATGGAGGGGATGTCATAGTAGGAAGTGACAGTGATCTTAACTGATTGCAGTTGCAATATCTTTCTTTTGTAAATGTTTCTATTTGCATGCAGTGCTTAGCCTCCTCCCCAGTCTTGGAAGGTCCTTTGCAAGGGAAGAAGGTTGGACAGAAAAGTGACCCTCTTTTTTTTTTGGGAAAATTTGCCCCTGCCCTGACAAATACTCAGAAAAAGTGGCCTTTCTCTGTGTAACTTGGCAACACTGAAAAGAAGGATTTGGGATTTAGAAAAATGGACAGTTTAGAGTATTGAACCCAGATTAAAACCCACCTAAGAAAATGACCTCCAAAAATAAAATTACGGCCCAAAAAGAGTAAACTTTAGAGACTATACTAGATGTCATAGTGTTTGGAATTTGAGGAGGCATTTCTGGTATCATCCAGATCTAGTCAATTAAAGTGTTTCTTTGTCTATTCTTACTCTGATATAGATTACCTAAAAGATAATTTGGATAAATACATGTCTCAGTTTCCAAAAGTTCGGATTCTTCACCTCAAAGAAAGACATGGCTTAATAAGGGCCAGGCTGGCAGGGGCACAGATTGCAACAGGTAAGAAGCTGTTAATTTTTCTGTTGTGGTTACATTTTTATTTTAGTTTTTTTCTTCAAATATATAGCAAATTTGAAATAATACTACCATAAACACTCATATCCATCATGTCCTCTTACCAGTTTTTAGCTCTGCAACATGTCATCTTTCACACACACAAACACACACTCGCACGTACATTTGTATAGATACACATTTTCTCTGAGCTTTGGAAAGGGACTTACAGATATCATATCACTATACTTCTGAGTCCCTCAGTCAGCATCTCGGAGAGCAGACACTCTCACACATGAGCACAAACTTCATATCTAAATATTATCTAATATATGCTCCTTTCAAATTTCCTCATTGAAATTTGAATAGCTGTTCAAAATTTTATAGCTGTTTCTTTTGAAATTCAAGATCTAATTCAGTTCCATCCACGACGTTTGATTGTTTGGCCTCCTTAGCTTTCAGTCTAGAGTGGGCAACCACACACATTGCTTACTGTCCACTGACTTTTTTTTTTTTTTTGAAGAGAACAGATAAGTTGTTAAGCACATTCTGAAATGTTCTCAATTTTCCTCATGTTACCTACAGGATGAATGTTTTTGGCATGAGTGTATGTAGAATTCTACTACATAGGGGATGGGAACTGTGGACTTATTGCTTCAAATCAAGAGGCACATGATGTCAAGTCATCCCACCCATAGCGATACTAATTTTGAGCACTTGGCTAAGGTGTTGACAGCTAGAGCTTTCCTTTGGAAATAGGAAGTAATATGTGGGTGATACTTTGATCCATGTGAATAATCTGTTTCCTCACAACATTTTATCCAAAAGTTTAGCAATCATTGATGATCATTCTTTAGATCAGTTATTACAATGAAGGCTGCAAAATTGTTTTCCTAATTCTTTCCTTCCTTCTTTTATGAGCTGGCATTCACTTGTAGAGAAGAAATCTCTCTTTGTCTCTTTCTCTCTCCCTTCCTCCCTGCCTGTCTCTCTCCCTCTTTCCTCCTCATCTCTCATGCCCCCATCACTATGGATTTAAGCCTTAACAATTCAATGTGTATATTTTTAGCATCATTTTTCTTTTGGTGCTCAAATTGTCACATTTTTGGCCTCTAGGAGCTTCTTCAAACCTGTGCCTTTTTGACCTGATGCCATCAGTATTTGAGGACTTTAGAATGAATTCTCTCTTCCCTGACCTTTGTCTTCATTTCCGGTAGTCCATTCTGTCTTCCCAAAGAGCAATATGCCTTCTTTTCCTCTCCTCTTTTTAGTGTGGGATGTGGTGGGTGAGGGAGGAATTAAATTTTTCGATTCCTAAGTATTCTAAAAATAACATCAAACATTGCCTTTCATTTTCCCATCCTTCTATGAAAGGACCTATACCATTCTAAACACTTTCTATGCTAATTGATTTAGTCCTCACAGAAGTCTCCGAGTAAGTACAACCATTTTCTCATTTTACACATGAGAATATGCAGGCACAGTGAGGTCATGACTTGCCTAATTTCTCCCAGCTAGTGAATGGTAGAGCCAGGATTAGAACCCAGAAAGCTTGACTCTAGGATCTGCACTCTTTTCACTACATTCTGCTGCATCTAGACACTTAGCCGCCACTCTGCCCTTGTAGCCATGGCATCGCAGGCCTCTACCAGCTTGGATTCAAGCATTTTCTGATGGTGAATTACCCTCCCATCTGTGTTTCACTTCCTTGTAACTAGACCCCAAATTTGGAACTCTTCTCATCCCACCGATTTGCTAACACATTTATTCTCCCTGTAATGGAAATTTTAAATTGTCAACAAACACATTACACCAAAATCGGCATTGCAGCAAACAGCTAAATAGGATTCTTGATGACAGACTGCATATGGAAAAATTGAATGATAGTCCATGTCTGATTTCCTTAGGAGAGCATTTATCCACAAGTGATGCAAAAATAGGACAGCGAAGAAATAATCCAAGTAGGTAACTTTTGAGCTAAGATCTAGGTAAAGAGCATTCCCTGACCAATAGAACAAGAAGTGCAAATGTCCTGGTACAGAAACAAGCTCTGTATATTCAAGGTGGAGACAGAAGTTTATTGTGGCTGATGGGTGCTGACCATGGAGACAGCCATAGGTGATTCATTTAGGGTGAAAGGCAAAGGCAGTCTTTTGTAAAATTTTATAAGTCACTGAAGGAATGTAGGCATTATTCTTGGTATAATGTGAAGAGTCTCTGTAATCAGAGATCAGCAGATACCAGTTCAGAAATTTTCTCTAGAATGCCTCAGCCAAACAAAGAGATCAAAGATGAGAATCTGAATATAGAACCTGACAGGCCTTAACAGCTCTTGCTCCCTAAAGATCTCCTCTTTAGGATTCAGAGATAAGTGAAGGGAAGTCACAGGCAAGGACAAAATCAGAGATCCAAGGACATGCAGAAAAAGAAGTCAAGTGGCCCCATTTTGGTTCCAGGGTATTATCAGGCTCTCTGAAATTCTGAAGCAGTCTTCTACAAAACAGCAAGGGCAACACAGCAACTCTCTTACCACTAGCAATGTCCACTCTGCATTCAGGTTCCAAGGCATGGGAGGTTGTCCATCTGAATCCGATTCATGCAAAAAGATCAGGTCCAAGCAGTTCTGTACTGGGGATGAATTGTCAGAGAGGTCAAGTGGGGTTCCAAAATGTGAAGGGTTGCCTGCCATCAGTGGATCTCTAACAAAAGTCCCTTATTATAAGAGCAACAGAAGTAAAAAAGATGGGGTGATTGAATTATAACTGAACAAGCTGACCACACAGATCAAAGTGTATTGACAAGCCAGTTATTGCCCTGCCACGAGCTGCCTGCAGTTCAGTCAGTGGTGCAGTCTGGAGAGTGAGAGAAAAGATCAGATTCTCCTTTTCTTCCAAACATGTCATTTAGCGAAATGCTTGATGTTGCTGTGAGCATTCCAAACAATCCTTTGCTTAACTTGAAGTACATGGACAAATGATATTTAACTCCTAGTCAACTCTGAGGTCTGCTGAAGAGCCACAGTCCTTCTCCAAATATCTGCAACTTGTTTCTAAAACAGGTGGTTTCCTCTGCATCATTCATAAATCATGATGTAAAATTAAATGGCCAGTCATGCCCACATCCCTCAAAGAATCCTAATATAACACTTCAGCACTAGTTGGTACTGGCAACAAGTACCCATGCTGGTTGGCTAAATAAAAGTAGGGGTCAGTACTCAGCAAGAAGCCGAAGCTGTCAGACATATTGAGCGTCTCTGGGTTGGCCAAAATATAAATAAATAAATAAGCTACAATCAAATCCATCTGCAAAAATCCAGCATTGCTAGAACCTGCTTTTGGAAAAGAAAAAAGAAATCTGCCACATGGTCATAAAAATTAGGTTAATTATTTAGAGCTATAAGTTTAACACTTATTGAAAAACAGTAATAATACTAACCATTTATTAGGAATTTAGGTATTAGGTACATCTTAGGTAAATAAAATTCAAAGGGGTTAAATAACTTACCCAATGTGGCTAAGAAAAGCAGAGTTATATGACTTCAACCCTACGTTCATTTAATATTGCCTCAGCCTCTCAAGGTCAGGAACAGTGAAAGATCCACAGACAATAGCCACCACAATTAGATATCCCACCCATCAGCTCCCTGTTCTAATTCCTGAGATCTTATTTTACATAAAAACGTCTGAAAGTGAAGGAATGACATTCATACATGGAAGATTCTCTCTCCCAAAATAAAATAGCATGAAGTACCATCCTGTGTTTTGGGCAGATGCTGCTTCCCTCGGATCCTGGCAACAAGTGAATGAAAACCTTTGTGGGGATCTAGGCTAGGTGGAAAGTGAATGCAGGTTTGGGGACTCATCTTTCTGCCCCTCGGAATGGAGGAAGTCATTCCAGGCCCCTGTGCCCTAAAACCTGCTGTGGGAATGGGGACCAGCAGCCTAGTGAATGCTCTTTGGTTTGCATGGGCCATGAAAGAAGGGAGACTGTGTTTTGCACATCCTCTACCACTAGCCAGGTAGGACTTTAACAAGCCATTCTTACATACCCTACACATTTACATGACCCCTGTGAACCCCCACAACAGGGTAAGGGCTGTGCAAGATGGCACACTTAGGTGATAATGATCTTTCATGATTAAACAAGCCACAATTCCCTGAAAATAGGACTCTCACAGCAAGATCAGGAGATGTAAATGCTGTCTCCAAGAGTAGGGCATGATGGGGCAGGGGATTTCTGCTTAGCACAACTCAGTTCTGACTAAATAAATTTTTCAAGAACCCTCCCCCACCAAGATCTTTGCTAAGGTCAATCCCTTTACCTTCATGCAAAAATTCCATTGTTGGTCAGGTAATAAGATATTGAATCCATAGTTTACAGATGTCAGTAGGTAATGATGTATCATCCAGATATTTTTTTCACGTTGCTCCTTGCCTGCTGCTATCTTCTGCTTTTACTTTAAGCCTTCCTGTACTCATAGCTCTGTCTCTTTATGTTGTTTTTTTTTTGAACACAGGCAATGGAATGAACTACCTATTTCCTAGTATCAGCCTCCACTTAGTTATGCGAACTTGGAAAAGTTGCCCAAGGTCTTTGTTCTTACATGGGAATAAAACTTAGACCTATTATTTCTTTATCTCTTAAATGGGAATAAAAATTTTACCTGTACTTCAGGTTTTCTGTAAGCATTAAATAAAATGACCATGTAAAATGCTTAGAACAGTGTCTGGCATAGATTAAGCACTTAATAGAAGAGAACTGATGTTATCATAGGCTTGTCAGGAGCTGAGGGGAGCAGGCAGGTGTCAGAGTGGTCAGTTAAAACCATAAACCAAAATGAAAGCAAGAATCAGATCTTACTCACTTCCTGCAATAGTCTAAGAAGTGCAGGAGAAGAAAGCCCTGCCCCCCACAGCGGTCCACTTTCCCGGGGACAAACAGTAAGTGTATCAGAATAGATGTGAGGATCATCCGTCTCACTTTCTAAACAACAGGGCTGTTGCTTCCTCCTCTTTTATGGCCTGGGGACCAGGGTGAGAGTAAAGGGGAAGGACTAGGAGTGGAAAAGTACTGAATAGTTATCAGGAGTGAAGAAAAATGCCCTGAAGATCTATCCACCCCCTGTCAGGTGAGGCAGAGGTCTCGGCCTGAGAGAGGCCTCCAAATGGAGGAACCTGGGATAGGAACGCAGCTGTGCTGCAAGCAGGTCCAGCCAAGACGGGGCCAGGGGGACCTGAGTCCCTGACTGTAACTCCCTGCAGGGACTGTGGCTGCCAGCTAGTCTGGTGGAGAAGCACAACCTTCCCCCAGGAGGCTGGCCATGAAAACCTTTTTATGGCTTAGAGCCAGGCCTGAAAGATCACACGTAGGATTTTGGCCCAGATTCCGCAGGCTATTATTGTTAATCATACACACATACACACACACACACACTCCATTTGTATAAAATTACTTGGAACAATGTAGATACTGCTGAGATTTTCATTAGGGAGAGTTACTTCACACAACTAAAAAGAAAAAAAAAAGAATTTTTAATATTTCTAGCTCCCAAGTTTTTTCTTTTTTTCTCCTGTAACTTATTTAATTGTGATAAAATACACATAGCACAAAATTTACCATCTTGACCATTTTTTAAGTATACAGTTAAGTCTGGTGAATCATGTTCACATTGTTGTGCAACCAATCTCCAGAACTCTTTCATCTTGTAAAACTAAAACTCTGTACCCATTAAACAGCTCCTCCCCCCTCGACCACAACCCTTTTAACTCTACCTCCTAGTCTTGCTGTAGGTTAGTTCTTCCATCCTATTACAAGGGAATAAAACTTAGATCTTTATCTCTCTCTTTTTAATGGGAATAAAAATTAGACTGCTAGTTCAGGTTTGTTATAAGGATTAAATATGACAACCACATAGTCTCTTCTTTTCTTTAATTTCTTTTCATCCCTACTTCATGGGGCAAGTCTTCCTCTTGACCATTCCGAAGTCCACACTTTGAATGCCAAACTTGTCCTGGTCTGCAAGACAAAGTCCCAGTCCTCCACCCCCGAGGTGATGGGATCCACCCTCCTTAGAAAAGACATAAGCAACTGCTTTTAATATCACGGATTCCCTTCCAAGTCTTGACTACCCATTCTAGGAGGCTTCTCATTGTTTTCAATGTGTAAGTGATGCTTGCCCCACAGGACTGCTAGAAACAAAATTTCTTTCATTTCATTATAGAATGAAATTATAGGGACCAGGAATTGAGTATGAAGAAAAGATTACTGCCTTCAGGACCACATTTCTGGAGCAATCACCAAGACCTTTGAACAGGAAGTACATACACTTAGTAATATCACATTTTTTTTTCTGGCTCTCCAGGTGATGTGTTGACATTCTTAGATTCTCATGTGGAATGTAATGTTGGTTGGTTGGAACCTCTTCTGGAAAGAGTTTATTTAAGTAGAAAGAAAGTAGCCTGTCCGGTAATTGAAGTCATCAATGATAAGGATATGAGGTAATACTGTCATATTCCTCAACATATTTCTAAGTAGGACTTTATCCAGCAGTAGCGGAGAGTGCTGGTCATACTTCTAATAGGTACACTTTTACAAGTCAAAGAAATACAGTGTATCCACTTGAATAAATGGCAATACATGATAGATCTCTTGGGATTAGAGCAGAGTTTTTTTGATCCTCACAAATTCTTCACCCTTAATTCCACCCTTAATTCCAATAAATTTTAATATTCATTGACCAGTTCTTTCCCCTTTCTATTCAATTGAACTCAAAACTATTTATTTTCTTAAGAACTAAAATTGGATCTTCTGTATATATGCTCCTAATTGATTTTTTCCCTACAAAAAGGGCCAGAATGTTGTTAAAAGAAAAATATAAATGAAAAGCAAGCAATCCAGCTAATTATTCACTAGTGCAAATTATACCCATAAATTTTCTTGAAATGTTAAAAACCGTGAGATGATCTAAAATCATTTGCAGAGGCACTTTTTCATTCATTTCATCAAGACATGGTGTCAGGTTGATTAGGTATATATGTGTAATCTCAGGTAGCTCTTTGTCTTTTTTTCTGGATTAGTTACATGACAGTGGACAACTTTCAAAGAGGCATCTTTGTGTGGCCCATGAACTTCGGTTGGCGAACAATCCCTCCAGATGTTGTTGCAAAAAACAGAATTAAAGAAACTGATATAATAAGGTAAGGGTGTGAAATTTAAGATTAGGAAGCCATCTTTTCATAGAGGCATAGGAAGCAATTCCACAAAATGACTGTATCCTGTCATTGTACAGAACATCAAAAATTACAGTTCTGGCCAATAGATAACCAAAGCAAACAGAGTTTTCCTGAAAAATCTAGCTTCCCTTTATAGAAACTCACCTTTAAATGGTCAGTTGCACCCTATTCAGCCTGAACCCAGAGAAATTCATTAACACACTACTGCTTCTTTCTGGGACTTACAACCCAAGAAACATAAGCTAGTTTGATGTGCTGCATGAATGCCAAATAAACACACATAATATTAAAGTCAACATGAGTAAAAATCAAGAGAGTAATGGTAATAAAACTATCATTATAATAATAGCTACTGTTAGGATTTTCTTTTCAGAGTGTAATCCTACCCCTTCCATGGGAGGGGTGCCAAATTCTGTGCATGAATTAAGATAAAGACACAGAAGCTGGATAGGAATTTAAACTGGGGTTTTATTGCCAGAAAAGCTGGACTGAAAACAGAGCTTAGACCTGGTGCCAAAGCGGGCACTTCCTAAGGCTTCCTCCAGGGTCTAGACCTGCAGGACAAGCACATAGCTGACCTCAGTCTTAAGCTGCGGGAGTCTTAAACCTTTCCTAGCTGGAGAGAGAGAATGAGAAAGCACAAGCCAGCAAGTCCCAAGAGAAAGCCCAAGTCCAAACTGTGCTTTGCAGCATCTTTCCCTGAACCTACCCCTCAATAAAGCACTGTTCATCCCTTGCCCAGTGTGATACTTTCACAATTGCTACTCCTACCCAGTGAAGTAGAAGCACCATTATGCATTAAACACTATGCAGTTATCCTTCTCTGTAACGCTAGGCAAGAAATGGTAGACTCCCATTAGAGAGATGAGAAAATGGAAACTTAAAAGATTTAAGTAATTTTCCAGGGGTATACAGCTAAGTAAAACAATAAATTGGGATTCAAACCCAGATCTGCCTAAACTTAACACGCTTGCTGTTATCCCACATCTCAAGAACCTCTTTGCATTTGTTAGACTCCCAGTTTGAGGGTCAATGTTGTGACTCAGTGCAGATTATATTCAACATAATGTTAGGAGGAGAATGCATTCAGCATAGTCTGGAAAGGATATCTGGGATACAGATAGAATAGGTACATAAAGGGTTGGGGAGCAGAGAAAAGAATTACTTTACCCTGGAGATCACTGTGTACCACAAACAAAAGGCAGGCTCTCCACACAAATGCTTTCAACTGGCTCAATGGTAACCACCATGAAAAGTGATTACTGCTTTGACTGAATGCTGACTCAAATGTAGTCTCTATCAATAACAGTAGTGAAGGCTCTGGAGTAAAATGCTTTGGATTTAAATCTCAACTCTACCACTTACTAGTGGTATAAGCTTTAAGGAGTTACTGAAACTCTCTGAGTTTCTGTTTCCTCATTTTTCCATTAGGACAAATAGAAGTAGCTACTTCTATTATCTAAGAATTAAATCAAACACAGTAAGGTGCTTTAAAAAGCATTTCCCACATAACAAGCTCTCAGTAGTTTGTCTACAGTTGAGGCAGTATAGTGGACTGAGAGATCGCTGAGACAAGCCAGACCACCTAAACTGAACCCCACATGTACATCACACTTGTCCGCAACCTTGGGAAAGTTTCTTTTATTTTGGTGTTGTAGTTTCTTAATGGTACATGGTCACAGGCTTTTTGTAAAGTCTGAGTTAATATGTATACAGTACCAACAACTGTGTCTGGTCCTTCCTTAGCACTAAGTAAGAGTTGTTAAAAATAACATCTCTGGAGAGTTCATGTCAGAGACTAAAGGTCAGCTAAGAATCCCAGGCCCCATCTTAGCTGACCCTAAACAAACTCTGCCTCCATAAACTATGGAACTCATCACTTAAATGCTATTTGTGACTCCATCCCAAGACTTCTCCACATTTGGTAGCAATTCTGAAATGCCTCCTAACTCCACCACAACCTTATGGGGGTGCGTTCTCAAAGTTGAACTCCCAAGACATGAAAACTTAACAAACTATTTTCTTTCTGTAGGTGCCCTGTCATGGCAGGGGGATTATTTTCTATTGACAAAAATTACTTTTTTGAACTTGGAACATATGACCCTGGCCTTGACGTTTGGGGAGGAGAAAATATGGAACTCTCATTCAAGGTATTACCAAGTGTTTCTGAAATTCTTTTTGCAATTAAGAGTTTACAATTTTTAAGTGGTTTCATTTTACTAATATAATCAGATATGTGACTGCCTCTGGGAGGACATTTCGTAGAAATGTTAGGGCCTCTGGATTAATGTTTTTATATCCCAGATTGACTTTGGAAGAAGTGATAGCTCCCATGTAATTTACGAGCTGTCCCTTATATTTCACAACACTGTTTCTGCATCTGAATGGGGGGTGGGGGGAATAACTGTCTGCCATTTATAGTAAATGCTAATACACAATAACTTTCCTGGAACATTTTTCTAACATATTAAAGTAATGACATCATTCAGTAATGGGTACTCTGGGACAGCACAAGTGACAGAAACACAAGTGCCTCTAGAGCAGGTCACCAAGAGGCTGTAGTGCTGCAACTTTGGACATCTCAGATAATCGTGATCATGCAATCGTGATTAACATCTAAGGAAGCTGCTATCAAGAAGAACAGCTTTCACACTGTGTCCCACAAGTCATATGGATCATCCTGAGATGTGAGAAGGGAAAGTCAAAAACATGGAAGCATACACTTCTTTCCTTGATTCAGTGGAAGCAGGAACTCATGTGTTATACACTGAGATTCTATAAGGATATTTTTAGAAAAAAAATTATTTACAGTGCGGGGTTGGGGAAGAAAAAATATACATTTTACTAATCCTAAAATGGTCCACAGCAATAAATAAACCCGTTGAGTTTCATTTGCTACGGTATGGGAAAGGATTTTGTAGGTTGAGCCTACTGCTTTCTCCAAGAGGGAGAGAGTCAGTCACCAGGTGGTTTCTCGTTGTTCACTGCCCATGATTTGTGGACAATCACTTGATAATTGATGCTGATCATGAAACTGTTCCAGGTATGGATGTGTGGTGGTGAAATTGAGATCATTCCCTGTTCCCGAGTGGGCCACATATTCAGAAGCGACAATCCGTATTCCTTCCCCAAAGACCGGATGAAGACAGTGGAGCGGAACCTGGTGAGGGTTGCCGAGGTCTGGCTTGACGAATACAAGGAGCTCTTCTATGGTCACGGGGACCACCTCATAGACCAAGGGTTAGATGTCGGAAACCTCACCCAACAACGGGAACTCCGAAAGAAACTAAAATGCAAAAGTTTCAAGTGGTACTTGGAGAACGTTTTCCCCGACTTGAAGGCTCCCATTGTGAGGGCTAGTGGTGTGGTAAGTTCCAATGGCAATTTAAAATCTGACTCTGTAAAAATAATGCAAAATCGCTTTTGGAAATGTGTGGGAAAGAGTGGATTATTCCATTATAAATGAACCCCTAGGATGAGGACAGGTGAGACCAAGTATGGCTGAGGATTAAGCATAGCTAAGCTCGAGGAAGGCTTCCAGGCACCCAGTTCATTATTAGGTCAGCAAATACCTAATGAGGATCAATAAACCCAGCAGTACTTCAGAGCTGGATTACACGGTGATGAATAAAGTAGCCTGGATCACTTCTTCATGAAGCTTAAAGCTAAGTAGAGAAGGAAAATTATAAACAAATAGGCAAATAAAGGGTAAGGAAAAAATATCATAGCTCTCATGTAGGCAACTGGCCACAAGTGATGAATCCTTCCAGTTATGGGAATAAACTCTGAGGAGACAGCGAAGGCCAGGGGTCAGCCAGAACTAAAGGGAAGAGCCCTAGACAGAGTGTGCAAAAACTCTAAGACATGTGACCGTGTGAGGCTTCAAGAAGTGGAGAGATGACTGATGTTACTCAGGATGTGAAGGAGGGAAGAACGACACGGATGGAGGAGAGGAGGCAGCGAGGAGTCAGGGTCACATAGGTCCTCGTAGGTACAGAAAGGATACTTGTTTTTTTCTTTTCCCCCCTTTACTCTCCCTCCCTCCTTCCTTCCTTCCCTCCTTCCTTTTCTCTCTTTCCAGCTCTCTTTCTTTCCTTTCTTTCTTCTAAATTAATGGGAAATTACTGAGTAGTATTCAGCAATGGAATGACAGCTGTATAAACTTCAAAGATGGGTTGAAAATAACAAATTGTCAGACAATCAGGGAAAATTCCAGGCCACAAGGTTTTGTACCAAAAGGGAAGAATCCTCACTAGACAGGATGAATAGAGTACACAACTAAGAAAAACCTCAAGGAAAAGGGGAAACTGGACAAAAGCCATTTCAAACCCATGCTAGGAAGGAGGCTTGATCTGGAAAGGATCGTGTTGCATGAGAACGTTTACCACAGACCTGGTTTAGAGATGGTTAGTCAAGCCTTGACCTAGAGCTCTTCCCAAATGGTGCATATTTTTAATCTCTTTTATTGTGTTATTTCTCATGTAAATTTTACAATATTCCCAGAGTTGTTTCATTTTTATTCAGAATTTCCTTTCTCTTCATGCAAGAGGTTCTCAAAGTTGAACATCCATAAGCCTGCTCTTTTAGGCTATGTTTTTTCAGTTCTCCCTAGAAAGTGAATTGCACAAATCAAGTACTCTCTGCCTAGCAAACCTCCTGATGACAAAGACGTAGTAAAGCCATTCTCCTTGATGGCATAGGGAACTTCTGGAAGAGTGTGGGAGGAAATGAGTCTGAAAATATGTACTCTTTTTATAAAATTCAGCTGACAAGTATATGTGATCTGTTTATTATAATATAGTGTATTATAAAATTACCATCTTTATAGGTCAAAATAGCCGCCATGTCAGGCGATTCTACCTGATATTTGCCTTAGGTAACTCATTATCAAGAACACCCTGGATTTATACACTGTTCAAATAACATGCTTGTAAAATAAAATTCCATCTCCTGATCGGGAAAAAAAGAAATTCTCACCATAGTAATTTTTTTCTGTCCAGCAACACAGAATCTCAGCAAGAGCATTACTGAACACTAACCACCAGAGGGAACTAAAAACTACCTTTTGCCTCTTCTGTGAGCCTAACTTGCATAAGTTTCCGTGAAATTTTTGAAGAACTCTCCTAATAAAGAGCCCCTTGCTGATGATATATTAAGTACATTTAATATAACACATTAAAATGCAGAAAATATTTTTAAATGATTTTAACAAATTTTATTTGTTGCCTTCCTTAGACAAATTTTAATCAAGATGTCGTTTGCTCCTTCAGAAGCAACCAATAGGGAGCATTATTATCTTAAAAAAAAAAAAAATGGACCTGTCTCCAGGCAAGTCAAAGTAAAATTAACTAGACCATTATTTTGGAGGGACAACTTTGAAATGTTCCAAGAAAATTAACTCCACAATTTTTTGCTACTTGTTCCATGTTTTCCCTTCTTCCAACCTACAAACTTAGGAATTTAAATTCGGTGAAAGTTTTATATATTTTTTAAATGAGAACAAATCATTTTTTATTGAACCAAAAATATTTGAAACAAATAAAAGAACCTTGCCAATAATGTGTCCTTATATTGCCTTAGAGTCTTAGTAAACAGCCTAAAGCCTAATGTTCAACAATTCTGTGATAAACTATGGGGAACACCTACCTTCTAAACTGGAAAAGGAAATAATTCAAAATGGATAATTTAAAACTTATGTACTACCTGATTTTTAAAAAATTAAAATGTTTTATAATAGGAGCATGGATACAATTCTTTAAAAATAAACATTAATAAGATAAAGAATAACAATTCCTTAGCACTTCTTAGATCATTTCTATATTTAAAAAAGCAGTTTTTCCAGTAATTTTCAATAGGAGGGAAAGGAAACACAGTCAGCTGAAGTGGGGGAATAGAAGGCAAGGGAGAGAAACATTTTCTCTTTTTGTCTAATGGCTTTCAGGGCTTGGATGAAGGGACTGCACAAAATAAATACAAAGAAATTAGACCCAGGGTTCCCAAACACTGTTCTGGGCAATGTTATCAGTAGTGCTGCCAAAAATAGGATTCCATGGTCAAGTACTATATTAGGCAAACACTCATATTACACTCCTCTTAGAGCAGCAAGCTAAACATTAACATAAGGAAGGTTCTGAGAAGTTCTGGAACAAGACAACCTTTCAGCTATGTTGAAGCCAGAGTTTTCCAGATCCACTTGAAGATGGAATATTGTCTGAATAATCCTCAAGTACAGAAGCCTAAATTTACATGTTAAGACACAGTAAATTGGGACACCATTTCCTTTCTGTAAACTCCAGGATTATTCTGCATTGGTGCATTTTAATGAAATCTCTTCTCTGAGGTTCATGGTACTTGATGCCTTCTGTGTGGTCTGACTGCTCCCATTTACTAATGTGGATTGTCTCCTCCCATATTTGTCATTTTAAATTGTGCATAGATCTTTCTTGGAGAATTTCTGACAGAAGTTCTGTCCTAGATTTGTTTTGCATGCCAGCCACCCGGGAAGTGACCAACCTGGTACTATTTTTGTTTGCTTTTGCGCCTTGAGGGTCTGTCAGTGTTCCTATCCAAAGCAAGGAGTGGAAATTTGTTTCTCAAACCCAGTGAAGTTTGATATATGGTTTCGGATTGCCAAGGGAGGAAGCAGCTTCCCACCATCTCCCGATGTTCCCGGGATGCCATGCCACTGACGCTCTCACTCTGTAGTTTTCTACCCTTATGGGGAGGACACCAATTTCAAGTCTCTGGCTTATCCATGCCCAAGTTTTTCTCCTGTTCTTGTAGTATTGGTCCCTTGTTTACCGTGAATGGCAGTTTTTCCCCAGTTGCTTGTAGTTTTTTTTCCCCTGCATTTCCTGGTCTCTTAGATGCCCCTTACTTTCTTGCAAGAGAAGCTATGCTAGTGGAAGTGAGGCCCAACCCACTAAGCACCCTTGCGCTGGTGACTCTGCTCCCCGCAGCTGCCCCATTCAGGACCCCGGAGTTGTAGCTCTGTGTTAGGCACCACGGAAGAAAGTCCCCACCAACCTCCCAGCTCAGGAGGCTTTCCTGAGGGTAGTCTTGGCTCTGCACAGCTCTCCTAAAATCTGAGAAGTCCAAATTGCACTATTAACGCACCATCTCGTTAGCCCTGCCCAGGACGTCAAAAGGCAGTGAGAGAATCAACATCTTTCCGCATTAAATGGTGACTTGTACAACACAGCCTCCATTTTTAACCTTGTAAATCCATTAAAGCCTGGGGGCCTGCCAGAAAATGTCTTTACCCTTGGCTCTGTTCTAGCTTTCGTGACTTTCCTATAATGAATTGTAGCTTGCCTGAGTCATTAGAAAGATTCTGACAGGGAATCAGCTGGAATCTGCTGTTCTTTGAAGGACTCAATTTATCTATGATTCAGTGCCTAAGCAGTCAAATAGCTTGAAGGGGTCAGCCAGGGAACAGACCTTGTAACTATCGGTTTCATTAAATTGCAAGTATGTGCATTGGCTTTTTAATACATGCATCAGAAAACCTTGAGATGAGAAAATAATTACTTTTCTTACCACCTTTTGCTCATTCCCTATTCAGCATTCCAGGCAAGGGTTAATTAAACGCTTCTTTTTGTTGGCTCTGTGGCTGAATCACAGGCTAAAATTGACAGATTGAGGCTGTGCTTTAGCAAGATTACAGTATGTCTCTGTTGGAGATAGCAACCAATACAATTGTATAGTGTTAAGGAAAGCTAAGCTACCAATGTAACTATCTTTTAACTATGTTATAGTTTTATTTTCTGTGTTTTCTGAATGTCTCATTGTACTTTAAAATATTTTTTTCTTAATGCATATTTTATATTTTCTTCCTAGCTTATTAATGTGGACTTGGGTAAATGCCTTTCCATTGAAAACACCACAGCCACTCTGGAAGACTGTGATGGGAGCAGCAAGGTACAATGAGCTGGGGTTTTTTCTCCCTCCTCATGGGGGCAGTTGAAAGTTGGTTGCAGGTATAGTTGATGACTGTGGGGTATGACATCACTCACTTGAGAAATTCACTTTTGCTTATAGAAACAATGATTAATTTGTACATTTTGACTAATCATAAATTCACTGATAAGACGTCCACCACCAAATGTAAAGACACTTGACCAAGAAAGTAAAGGTGTGGGTACTGATGTCTACCCACCAAGGACCCAGTTCTGGCTCCACTGACTTTGCAAAAACCTGGGTCTTTGGTCAATAACAGTGTCTAGCCCTCAAGCTGGTGTGAGGATGGAATTACCTAATACATAGGAAGCATGCAGAATATCTAACACTTAGTGCTCCCCTAATGTTTGCTGCCCTAATAATAAAGACAAGAGTGTGAAAAATAATGCATTACATATAAAGATAAAATAATAGAGGAAATAAAGGCAGAACATATTTTTAAATACTTAAGGGAGTCATCTTACTTTCTGAGTCTGTCCTCGCCTCTCATTTTTCTACATCCTGAAGGAGTCAAGCAACTCACATGATCCATGATCCACAGTGGAAAATCCCGCAGCAAAACTCTGACACACTCAGAACACAATGGTTAGGGGAGGGTCAGGGCCAGGAGAACAGAGCAGGAACTCCACAGTGACAGAGGTGAGCTCTCAGGCATGGCACCTTCTTCTCCAACATATGTGCCCTACCCATTCTCATTCTGTGGGGACAGGCATTGGTTTGGGTGCTGAACAGGACTCACAGGAACATGGATCCACAAACAGAACTCAGCCTCCTGAAACTGCAGATCACTCTTTGGTAGAGAAGCTATTTTGTGGTGATAATCTAGGCATGCCCAGACGTACCTCTTTGCTTTGAGTTTGAGAGACTAGCCCTCTATTTTCCAGCACCTCCCCTTTCTACCTCTTAATTCAAAGCTTCTAGAAACAAAGGCATTTTTGTCATTGCTATTGCTATACTTTAGCTATGGATTTTAAACCTGAAGCAAGGAGAGCTCTTTCTAATAAGGAAAGAGAAGAAACAGTGGGAAGAGAAATGCATGCAGCATCAGCTGGGAGCAACAACTTCCACAAATTAACAATTCGAAGAGGACTTAAAACCATGAATTGTAAAACAAAAGCACAGTTAGTCCAAATTATATGAAAGTAAAATATCGAATAGTGTAATCCTTTAAGTCTCATCTTCGCAGAGACTGTCTGTGCCTGATTAACCAATAGTTTATCTGAAAACCCAGGTTCTAATCCCATAACCGTCGAGTCTTCGGAGAGGATGCTAGAAGGCAAAGCATGAATTACATAGCCCCTGCCTTCCATAAATACCTAGCTCCCTGTTTGTCTTGTTACTCATTTTTAGCTCTGCTTCTTGGGGTTTGAGTAATAAAAAGTAAATGAACATGGATGAAATTAACTTATTTTTGGCAGGATTAATGAGGCTTAATACGAAGCCAATGAGTATAGCATTCATCCAAATAAACTCAGAAAGAATAAATCCTTAGGACTGAACCATCAAGATCTACCCTTCACCTTACCTAAAAAGTCTCCTTAGTTATTAACTTTTCAATCAGTGGAGATGTCCCCTTTCCAGGTAATATCTACCTTCCCTTACTAGCCACATTGCTTCCTCATATTATGATATACCTTATTGCTTCTCAAATTTTAACATGCACACCAATTACCTGGGGAGTTTGTCATAATGTAGATATTCATTCAATAGGTCCATGGTAGGGCTAAGATTCAGCATTTCCAACTAGCTTCCAAGATCTGAATACCCTTAAGAGTGGAGAGGTCTAAACCAATGAAATCATCTAAGTCTCAATTATATTGCAAAGGATTCAGTAGATGAAAGCTTTAAGATAGCCTTAACCAGCACTCTATTTTTGTCTGATATGCTTACATTATTGGAAAACAACACATTTCCCATAGACCCAGATCCTTAGAATAAAATAACCAGGGAGGTAGTTGAGGTTGTAAATAACAGGAGAAAATATTTTTGAAAATTGAAAGTGTCGTTCCATTATCTGTATTTATTTTAGACATTGGCAACAGCCCAGAACTGGATTTCTCAAAGACAGCTGCTGTGAACTGGGGATGCTAACACAGCAGCAACCTGATGATTCCTTGTGCTATTAGCAAAGAAAGGTTTTTTTCATCTTTCTTACAGTAAAACCTGTTTAACCTCAAGAAAGATTTTTAAGCTTTCCTACAAAGCCTCTAAGACTTTGGTTGTCTAGATAGTCATAAAGAAGCACAATAATTTCCACCAAAGGATAGCTACAGGTGGTCCGAACACTTCAAGCATCATTGTTGTCTGGGGGTCAGAACAACTGAAACAACACCTAACTGTACTAAGTAATTTTTATTATTGCAACTAACATTTATTGAGGGTTTACTGTGTGATACACACTTGACAACCCTTATCCCAACCCTCTGAGATAAACATTATGACTCTACAACTTAAAAATGATAAAAATGAGATTAGGTAGGGTAACAATATACCCAGACTATCAGTATTGAAAGTGGCGGTACCAAGATTTGAATACTCTACATCTGAACAAAGAGCCTGTATTCTTAGCCATTGACAATAAAAATGTTTGACAAAGCCCCTCCCTGCGTTTACTGCCTGCAGTGACCTCCTTCTTCATTTCCCCCACAGCTTCAGCAATTTAATTACACCTGGTTAAGACTTATTAAACATGGAGAATGGTGCTTAGCTCCCATCCCCGATGAGGGCGCCCTGCGGCTGCACGCCTGTGATAACAGAAACAAAGAGCTAAAATGGCTGCATAAATCAACATCTGTCTTTCGTCCAGAACTGGTAAGCAAAATATTTGTACCTCATCTTTACCACAAACCCAACTTTCCATTAAATGGGACATAAAACCTTCACTGTCAGCTTCCTCAATCGGAAGCTTTAAATGTGTTTGTGACAATAGAGGCAGTGTGAAAGAAAGCTCGTATTGAGAGATTAATAGATATTTTTGTAAATTGTCAAGTCTTTTTTTTTTACAGTATTTATTTCAAATCTGTTATTTTAAACAGAAGTCACCAGGTTCTTTTGGTTGTACTGTTATCAGCATCTGTGTTTCTAAAAGTCATTTGCTTTAGTCAATTAGCAATGCCAAGAGTAAGGCTTATAGGCTAGAGCGGCTCTCACTGGTGACCAGAAAACTTAGAGGGAGAGTGTATGGGGAAAGCAGGAAGCAATGTGCTTCCTACAAGCCCTGAACTTTAGTATGCATCTGGTTTGCAGGCATTCTGCCTCCGTCCTGTGGAGGGAGGTTTTTCTCATTCCCTGATTCCTAGAGAGCTGGGTTCTTTCAAGGGTATTGGAGCCGGCTCCCTGCAGCTTAAAGGAGCTGATTGTATGCAGTCACCTTCAGTTATATCACATCCGTACCTTGAAATCAGCCATGATGGTGTTGCCGGGCAGCTGCATCTGGGAGGTCTTTCTCTGCGCACCAGGTGAAACCTCAACCTGGAGGGGAGAGTGTTCTTGACTCTGAAGGGAAAGAATTCTTGAGCAGGTTGGAGGAATGTAGGTAAGGAAGGAATTGATTAGAGTGAGAGTAGAAATGACTGGCAGTGGCCTTGCAGGCAGCTGAGAGCAGGAAATGCAGAAGTGCAGGGGGTAAGGTCGCTAAGCATTTCTTGGTATTGGACGATGCCCTTGTCATCTCTTAAGGCCAGGGTCACTTGGCACCCCGTGTCCACTTGGATCTGCACTGCCTGGGGAGAACCTCTACCACCCTAGGACTTGGGGAGCTGCAGAGCACAAGATGGAGGGAGATTATATTCTGAGAACTTCCCAAAGAAGGGAGATTTTCAGGCAGGCTTCCTGCAAGTTCCCAGATGATGGTAATTTGCAGGCCCAAATCTGAGCTCTCAGCAGCCCCTCCCTACTTATCAGGAGTAAAACGAAGACTTGGAAATAGAATGAAATAGCAAAAAGACAAAACACAGTAAGTTGAACAGTGAGAAAGCTTTATTTAAAGGTACACACTTTATTTCAAAGTACAAAAGAGAGAAAAAGTGTGGGCATCCTCAGAGAGGAGGCACACTAAAACACTGGGATTTTTGTCTTGTAAGAATTTTTCAAAGGGCCAGTGGATATAGACTTGTAAATGGTCTCAAAATGCTTATCTCCAGTGAGAGACATTACCCTCTTCTATTTTCAGTCCTCCAGGTAATTCCGCAAAATTAACTTGACACAGAAATTGGTCACTTCCTCACCAGGATAACACCTTCCCTCTGGGAACATATCAATCAAGACCACCCACCATGCCCCCAAAGTGGATGGAATTATTGTCCATTTGCTAAAGAATATGTTAGGAATCTTACTTCCTAATTTCTGGTTTTTAAAATGGAATCTTAGCTTTTAGATATAGTCCTTCCTGTTCTTACCATACTGTTTATGTCTCAGCATTTTTCATCATAGGCAGGAAAAGTTAGCTATGATGCTTGTCCCAGGTCCCTGGCCTACACCAATGGGAGTATTGACACCCATGCTACAAATCAAGGCAGTTTTTCCAGAGTTCTGGCTATTACTACTTACCAGAACACCCCTGCTCTTCTCTATTCATTCTCAAAGTCCTGTCACCTTTTCTCAATTCTTTGTTAATAGGACACAAAGTTATAAGCCTTATTCTAGAACCTTGAAATGGCAAGAATGATTTGGGGCCAACCTTCTCAAATTTTCTATCTTATCTTGAACAAGTAGCCACAAAATCCACTGAGTGCTGTGAATATTTGAAGACCATCACTTTGCTCAGGGCTGTCTTCAAAGTAGACACACTTTTTTCCTGGGATTACTTCCATTTCTTTTGATGTCACAGCCAGGGACTATTTCCTTTATGAAACTTTTCTCCTGGCTTAGGGTTAACATCAGGCATTGAATAGCACATTCTCTAATCTTCTCTCCTTCAATCCTCTCTATTACATTTCAATTCCTTAGGGACATTTTTTTTCTCTTCAGTGATAATGATTATTATTGTGTTATTCAGAAAAATTAGAAATTACTGGTATGTAAGCTGCTAATTTTATGTTGCATAGTCTTGGAAAATCCATAAACATCACTGAATAAAGTATATCTGACTTTTTGTTTCTTTAACATCAAAGGAAGGTTGTGATGTGCAGGGAGGGAGAAAGAGAGAGAGAGAGAGAGAGAGAGAGAAAGAGAGAGAGAGAGAGAGAGAGAGAGAACAAGAACATATTCCTCATCTCCAGGAGTGAATCTGTTAGCAGAAGAAATTTCAGACTGGTGAGAAAATATTTAGGAATAAACAGTCCTTAAATCACACAGGGCTTATTTACAAACTGGTTCGGCCCCATTAAGAACTGAAGCCTTCATTAGCTGTTTTTTTTATCGGCCCAATCTTAGTCCCCCTAAATGGCAAGCCTATTTGTGAAGAAGGTAATTTAATTAAGATGCAAACATTAGAAAGCTGTTTCCCTACCTTGTTTGTATCTAAGACTTTGTAATATGTCATATAGCTATTTTCTGCCTTGGGTTCCCTCTTTTCCATGCTGCTAAATGTCATGGTGATGAATATCTTAACAATTGTGTTTCTTCTTTTTTCAGTATTTTGGTATTTTGGTTGTTTTCATACTATACCTCCTAAGTCCCCAAGACGCGTAAGTCTTAAAAATAAAAAGAGAGAAATGCAGAATAAACTATGACTAACAGGAGCATGTCTCTCCTTTTAGAAAGAATCATGAGTTGAATTCCACAGAAAGAGGAAGGGTAGTAGTGAGTTTGACATTGGATACCAATGAACTAGTGAAATTATACATTTTTAAACCTGTATTTAATAGATGTTTTGTAGGCCAGCCCTCCCCAAATGCTATGGATTATAACATAATCCACCTAAAAGGAAATTATCTCATAGGGGGCTTTTAGGACTTTGGGGCATGGGATGCCCCTCCATCACAGGTTTCTTCAAGTGTCTTTAGGTTGGGGACAAGTTATTTAGTTACCTCTTTATAGTACACCAGCAGAAAATTGTAGATGATCCAGAATGATTTTCCTCAAGAACAATTATTTTACAAAAGGAGATACTCTCTGAGCATACTCAAGTATCATTTCCAGAGTCCTACAAGGATGACAATGGTCTTGTAGGAATAGGAACATCTTTAAAATTTATTATAAAATCACTCCTGTTTGATGATTTTTAAAGTATTTCAAAATAATATACATACATGTGTGTGTGTATATATAATTAAAATTATCTTTGTCATAGTCATAGAATTTGGAGAGAATTGATAGGTAAAAATTATTATAGAGTTACGAGCAAACTCTGTTGGTTATCTACCATTTCTAGGATACTAAATAAATATTAAGCAAAAATAGAACCCTCTGAAATACCTTTGATTTTTTTCTAATTACATGTGGATTTTCCGGACATTATGCATTATGTACTATCAGAATTATAGCAGGGAACTCACAAATTAATACATCATTACTGACAGTTTGTGTTCCAAATTTGCATTCTCATTAAGGTATGGACTTAATTAAGAAGTGAACTAACTCACTTTTTGTGATGGTATGTGTTTTTGCTTTACCACCATCTGTCAAATATAGAAAATGCCTTCTGGACTTCTTTTAAATAATAGTTATCAGCTATATCACCAGAAAATTCATCTTTTACTTCCTGAGGACTTAAGAGTCTTGTAACTTGGAGAAGTGTAAGAACTTAGTTTGAGATAGATACAAACTCTGTACAGTCCAAAGCCTATGTTTGTGTGACTAATTTAGTTCAGGAGAATTCCTAAATAATCAAAAATATAATTATCTTTTTCTTTAATTGGTTTTCATTTCTTTGCATCTCAGCTGTCAAATTCATTGTGTGGCTCATTCCCAGATGCCCTTTCTTTTCAGGTGAATCACATTGTTTTTGGAAACTATCATCAGTTGTTATGCCTGGAAGGACATTTTTCTAGGAAGACCCTGAAAGTTGCTGCTTGTGACCCACAGAAGCAATATCAAAAGTGGAAATTTGAAAAATATTATGAAGACTGAAGAGCAACGGATATTTTTATCTTGCAAACCCATTAGACACTGTGAAAATGGCAGTGAACGTGGTGACTGTATTTCTCCATGGTAGTTTACATTTTCAAAATTTATAGCATTTGAATGGAAGATTTAAAAAACCCACAGTATTTGAGACACCAAAAGTTAACTCAGGGAAACAGTCCAACTTTGGATCAGAGTCCTTTTTCACCACCAGGTGACCTTTTGAATTGCTTGCTTCCTGCCCTGCTGCCCTGTGCTGAAACTCGACCTTCAAATTTCCCTGTGCAATCAAACAGGTACCAGGAAATGAAGACCAGGTACTTGGGGAAGCACAATCATGATGACTGGATTTGATAATAATCACATCTTTTGGCCCATAAGTAGATATAATCAATGAGAACCTGGTCCTTTATATGCTATTTTTTCATCAGAAGAAAATTAGCTAGGTTCCTATGGATAGAAAACCTCAGAAACACCCAGCTACCACTTTGATGAAATTCCTCCCAACTACATGCATGTTCATCTAACAGTTTGGAAGAGAAATGATATAATATTCCTTGATGGCAGGGTTTTGATCTAGATGATTACATCATGTTTTTTCCCAGTCTGAATCAGTGTAAAAATTTTCAAGTGAGCAAGTGCTTACTCAATTCTAGATACAGACATTGTTTCAGCTCATTTTGTGCTTTTAAAACTACACTTAAAAAGAAAACAGTCATATTAGTAACTTCCTAGACTTATGTGGATATTTAAAAAAAAAAAAAAGGATATACAAAGAAAGGGTCTGGATCACAGCACACCGCAGTAAGCAAAAATACATTTAGTAGTTGAACACACTCCAACGCAGGACCAGTTAAGAAGAGTTGAAACAAAGCAGAAAAAGAACATTAAAAAAATATTAAGGTTCTTTTTTTATAAATGATTTAAAAGCATTCATAGGGTTAAAGTATGCTAAAAACAAAAAAGGCTTTAAAAGATTTCAAGGTAAAAATAAAATGAAGGCAACATAATGAAATGGGAAGAGAATGAGGTAAGCAACACCAAGAAGAGAATTTAGAAAAAATGAGATTCAGCCAGAAAAGAAAGGTGATCCTGATCTGTTTGGTGGAAAGGGAAACAATAAAGGCCTAGATGTGGACCTATTGATAACAGTAATAAATTTGGATTGAAGTCCAATATTTCTTGTATCTAAAATGAGCTTCTCATCTTAGTCATGCCAATACGGGTGTACCAGGAGAGATCTTAGAAATCCTAATATGCTTTACATTCATTTTGGTAAGAAAGTTGATGCTCAGAAAACACATTACTGTCTAAACATTTCATGCCAGTTAGTGAGAGACTGAAGATTAGAATTTGAATCTCTACAGACGGGCCATTCTACTGCCCCGGGCCACTGGCCTAAACAAATCTGTTCCACAGCATTCTTAAGAAAAGGATACATAAACCTTTTCGCAAGGGGTGGATCTCTGGAGGATAGCCATGCTATATGCTTGTTAATATTTAAAAAAAAACTTTTTGCTGATGGTAAAACTGGGCATCTTTAATCCTGACTACCTATTAAAAATGTAATTTTAACTCCCAATTAATTACACAAAAGCAGAGTAACAACTTATGATTGGAAGGGGAAGCAGTTTTGCATATTTGCATCATTTTAAAGATGTTTTATTTCAATAATTGACATGGCAGATGAGATAAGAAATGACTAGAAAATTAGACAATTACCTCCAAAACAGAGCCATACAAGGGAGAAAGCACTAACTGAATGGCTGGTCACACTGAATGCATGGGGTGCCTCATGCACTTCTTCGTGTCCCTGAGAAATGTTGAAAGGTTTTCTCCACCAATCTAAAAACTCTCTTTTTAGTCAAAAATAATTTCCACCAAAAACCTCAACTCTTCAGAAAAAGATGAATTATGTTTCAAATACTCTTACCTTCAGGCATACCAGCAGAAGAAATATAAATCTTTTTCTCAAAAAACCTTCTACAGTATATTCAGTGTATGCTTTTCCTGACTTTCTCCTGAACATACTTAACCATGAAGCTATCGTGAAATCTATATTGTCAATATAACAAAGGATTGTTTTCATACATCACGTTTTTGGTTTGGGGTAGAATTTTAAACACAGCTTTGCCATGTACTTGCTCAATTGCTACAGTGCGAGGAATTAATCACTAGTTAAGAATTTTATAGGCCTAACCTGAATAGTATCGACTAATCATTAAATCTACTACCAATATTTTTTAAGCCTTGCCCTCTAAATATCCTTTGCCGAGGACTGTAATAAAGGTATACATGCTACTAGGTCTTCTGCTACTCTTAATGAGAAACCCTTGGATGGGACACATTAGGATCCGAATCAGCCCTGAATTCTTCAAAGGGGGCTGTGTTACTGGGGACTTCAGTTTTCCCTGGATTGGCTTGAATTTATTACCTTTGCTGAGAAAAACCTCTATGCATCTTGTTACCTTAAACACAGCATAGACTTGATAATATTTTATAGGACTTATTTGATTGAAAACTCACTCACCAAAACATCTGAGTGCTTCTGAGCCTTTAAGTTTGAACAATTTCTTTCTTTTTTTCAAGTTACCCAGAACTTCCACCCCACTCTCTCCAAAGAATGATACGGCTGGTGTTGGTACAACTGTTTTATCACCGGGGTCAAATCTGCTCAGTTCTGCTTGCTGATAATTCGATCAGCTGTCAATCGCAGGCCAAAAACCACCATGTACCCTGATCATGATGTATTGTTAGCTTCTCCAAAACTAATTTGGAAATATTCTCTTGGATATTAAAACGCCTTGCTTCTAGTATCCCCTTGGGGATTGTAGAGGGGCAAAGATGGTGCATTGGAATTCAGTTTCCCCAGTCAACCCTGATTTCATGAATGGCTTAGCATAATTTTCAAGGGGTTCTCATGTAAGAGAATGGGGTTGAGTCTGACCAAATACTGCCATCTTTATTTGTTCTAACATGTTTAACTTCCATATTCAAACACAGGAAAGAAATTATGCCTCAGATGAAAGCCCCAATATCTTGGATAAAAGCAAGGAAATTACAAGTAATACAGGGAAAAGGGATGGGAATGAATTGTCTTTGAGTACCTACAAACTGAGTGACGTGTGTCTCATTCAAGTCATCATTTAGATGAGGAGGGTGGGTGCCAGGGAAGGCTTAAAGTCATCCTACAGGTATGAGGTCAAATTTGTTTTCTTTTTACCTGGCTGAAAAGAAGTCTCTTTCCCTGTATCATGCTACTACAGCTTAAAATCCCTTGGCAGTTGTGGAGTCAAACCCCTTAGGTCTCTCTCTTGAATGTTGTATAGACAAGACATAGAGGCTGAATCCCTCTATGTTAAACAACTGAAGTGTAGGCTGAACAATAGCTGTCCCCACATGCTTTGCAGTTTCTATCTCTTTGACTTTATGCAGGACATATATCTTTTCCATTTCCTAGAACCTGGAAAATAAGAGGGGAAAGTGGACATAGAGAAATTGCTTCTCCATGAATAATAGTACCAATTCTTCTTTCCCAAACATTAATCAAAGCTGACAGATTGCTCAATTTGAACAGAGGGAAGTGAAAAATGGAAGAATCCTTTAATTTAAAAAACAAACTAAGACTTGTACCTTTCACTTCATTGTACAGATTGTTGCCAGAGTGCTTTTGCAATTGCTACAATGCCCTGAAATGAGAAAAGGGACACTAATCAAAGTTAATGTACAAAATGCTTATTTTTGCCAATCATTCATTCCAAGGACAGGTTTAAATAAGCCATGTGTAAGTATTATATACTCCTGATAATGTCAAATGATTGGTATTTCAGGTGTTGATGGTGCCCTTGTCTGAAAGAAAGAAAAGATGTACCATCACAGATTTAATGCTTCTGCTAATTAGTTAATCCCTCAAATGGGTCAACTAATAGCATTAACTCCAGTTACGGTCTCCTTTGCAAGTTTATAGGAATCTTTACTTTGCAAAACACACATGAAAATTCTCATTTTTCTGCAAATAGAGAAAATTCTAATATACTGAGTTCCTAATGATGATAGTTGCTATCAAATAAGTATCAAATAATTTCTGTGAAAACCAGAGGCTTTCTATTTTATTACTGAATGATAGGTATCTCTCAGTTCAAGAATATTGGTCATAAATGTCTGTATAAATAAAGCTTATATTAGATGTTAAAACTAAACTTTTTGACAGCATAGATTGTCTTTACTTGACCTTCAAAACATATTGATCTTTATAAATATATATGTATATATACGTGTATATATTTTGTGCTTTGAACTGGGAAAAAGTAAAACCAAGAATTTCTGTTAACAAGAAAAGAAAAATTAAGAAATGTTTTTAGATGTTTTTAGATATTTTAGATACTTTTAGCTCTCTTTTAATTACACAGCTTTGTCTACACCTAGCCTTCTGGACAAGAGTATCTCAGGTGGACTTTTACTCTGGTTACTGTTTTCCATACTTGAAAGGGGTAACCAAACTCTAAATTATCAGATTTTTGTTAGCCGGTTTAGGATTATGCACATGCCTTAATTCTTCTTCAAACAAGGTCCCGAACATTGTAAGCTTTATATATTGGCAGTAAGAGGTGCACATGAAAGCAAGGGAAGGCAAAGATCCAATTAGTGACTCTTGTTATTGATTACCTGAAGACATCTGTGAATGGAGGGACTCAAAACTATGGAGTATAAAGGAATTTGGAATTCATTTGAACATTTTTAAGTACCCAATTTTTCTGTCTGGCCAACTAAAGTTATTATAAAGGAGGAATCAAATACAAAATTTTGTTTCCAAGTAAAAATTCAAATTATTTTCCAAATTCATTTGCAACACTCTCCCAAGCGGGCAGTTAATTACTAGATACCATCATTTGATGTTGTAGTTTGTCATGTATCAGTGATTTCTGCTGCTCACCACCTGTGCCATTGTGTTCATGTTGATTCGGTGGCCTAGTCAACTGTGCTCCACGAGCTGTCTTCACATTTTCATATTCATCTTTATTATGTCACTGTCTGATATTTTAATATTGGCAAATGTTTGCTGTAACTTTCAACATTACTTTTTTATAGCCTTCTTGTTTTTACAGAGCAATGAAAGTTCAGGCTATGAAGGCAATGCTTGCCTTTCTCATATGGTCAAATATATTTCTTATTTATGATACTCTGATGCTTCATCTTTTTCCATAATTCTCTATTATTACTTATTTTAAAAGTTTTTCCTATCAGTTTGAAAAACTTAAATGTCCATTCTCCATTTGAATATGTGCTAAAAATACTATCCCATGTAAATATACAGAAACAATTACAATAAAAGTGTCAGAACAGTTTAAATGTATTACCTTGATGACTACAAAGATATATACATATATGTATGTTGTTCAAGTTATTGGACTTAAGATGTATCTGAAGCAATAGCTCAGTTCCTGGAGCAAAAACAGAAAATTTTCATGAATGTTACATATCTACCCACCAAAGGTTATTTTTGCAATTTCATATACAATCATTTTGAGACCTTTTTGAAATAAATAATGCAAATGAATTAAAATAAGTTATACTCTTGATTTCTGAAGCAGCATTTATTGATGGTCTTAAATTCTGTTGATAGCAAGGGTTTTTTCTAAATTTTAAAAGGCAAGCTAGGGAAAACAAAGTCTAAACACCAAAAACATGGACACAAACTTTTATTGACAGCAAGCCACAAAGACCGGTTCTTTACTTAAATTGTTAACACATAGATTGATAGATAATAAATAGGCTCTGACATAGTCAATGTCTTCAAAGGTAGCATTATATGAAAGGTCAATTTGTATGGACAGAGAAATAGAGCTGTTATTAATTCCTATTTACCCAGCAACTAAGGAATTAAGTCATGTAAGAAATACCAGTATTTGAACAATAAATCAATTCTCTCTTGTACCAAGTACCAGGGTCCTTACAGCCCTGAACCTTGAATCATCAAAGTGGTAAGCCAATTTGTGTTCAGGTGTGTGCTGGATACGTTTCAAATAAGATAAATACCCCTCAGGTAATCTGAAAAATCTGAAACAGACCTTTGTCTCTCCTAGTTTACAAAGAATCCAACAGCCACTCGTCATCATCACATTACCTGTAGTCACTTAACTCTATGGTTTTAGTGTGAGATGGCAGCATCGGACAATGGACACCAATGTCAAAGAACAGTTGCAGTGTTTTCTTGGGATTATCTTGCCTCATCTGTGAGCATTAAGCATCTACTCATTGAGCAAATGCTGAGAAAGTCTCTGTTCACAGAATCTTTCAAGGTTGGTTAATTATCTGGTAAGAACACAAAACTAAAAAGGCTAGGGTTACTATATGTTGGTGCCCCTAAATACTAGTTGGTTGGTCATGTCACATGGCTATAGACCACCCACCTTACTCAGGTTCCACAGCAATTCATCACCTCTGCTGGAATAATTCAAAACACAGGCTTTCTGATGATAGGTTAACAATAGGGTCCTTTTCCACAATGGACAATACAATACTGTGCTTTGATGTTAAGTAGAAAATTGTAGAGATCATCTGTAACCCAGAAAATAAAACAGGTTGTCCAGGTGGAAATATTTTGAGGATCAAAACAAGTGGGAAATTGTCCCAATGCATCAATCTTTACATCAATGCATTAATAAAGACCTGATTTCCCTGGCTTTCTTCTGAAAAGTTGCATTGTCAAGAGTGAAATCTATAGGTTCTGTAGATTAAGGGACATATAACATGGTCATATGGCCAGGTTGCCAAGTATCTGTTTGAAAAAATAAAAGGAGCACTTCAATATTGAACTCAAAATTGACTCTTGTAAACAGTAAGTAATAGTATAAGATACTAAGGAAATATATTATATGACCAAGAAGAATTAAAGAAATTTCCATTACAATGTGTGGGATTTGTTACACATAAATAAGCAATAATCTAAGAAGGTTTTTCACAAAATGAAAAAGAAATAAACAAAGGGTTGAATAGTACAATGAAGACTGTATTACATTCAGACAATAAGGAATTGTCTTTTATTTTCAGAGCAAAAACATATCTTTATCTGTGGTGACAGAAAGTTCAGGGTAATATATATGGAAGCATGAAATGAAAATTTATGGAACTGTCTAAGAATATAAATATATATTCTCCCTTTTCATAAATATTCAGCATATTACTTGTCACATTGGTTTGAGTGAAACACAATTTTAATCATCTTGATTTGGGCTGAGGTCCAGTAAATTATATATTCCCATCTATCAGAGCTTTCTCACTAAAAATAAATGCACACATTCTACTTTGAAAATATTCTAAGATAATTATTTCCATTTTCATAGTAACTAGTACAGTTATGACTAGAGTTGTCTCAGGTTTCTAAGGAAAGAAAATTATTCTGAGAAACTGTTAATAAGAGAAAGTGTGGTAATAGGGTATTTTCTTAAAATTGTGCTAAAGCTGTCATTTTCACCTTTAATGAGTTTAACTGTGCAAGACAAGATTTTATTTTCCATCACAGAAATAAACTATCTGATATAACTCTTTAGTCTGTTGCCCACCAGTCTTCTAGCCCCTCCCACTATCAACCTCACAATGGATTTAATTCATCTTGAGAGCATAAAGCCAACATTTAGTAAACAGAATTTCCCAATCGACAGTTACTCAGCTCCTCTAGTGAGAAAATTCAGTGAATGGTAACACCTAGGAAGGGGGCCTATACAGAATTTTCACTCTGCAGATGCCATGGAAAACCACTTACATCGTTTTGGAGGATAATAGGAAAGGCCAGGTATTTTGGAAAGTACATTCCCAGAGTCTATAAAACCATGTTTAAAAGAAAGAAAAGTTTAATGCCAGACTTTTCTGTCACCCTCAGTGTATAAGAAGAAAGACACCTAAAGAAATACAGGGAATTTCTAATAGTCCTCTTTCATTTGATGACTATACTTCCCCGCATTGCTACTTTTAAAGCCAAATCATGCCAGATTCTCCAGGGGTGCCTGCTGTTTGGACTCATTTCCCAAGGTGATATTAGTGAAGTTTTAAAAAGCAAATGCCCAAGAATGCATCTAAAGCTTTTTGATCTGGGGCTACCAGACTGAATTTTGTCTAAGATTATTTTGACATTATTCTACAGTGACACAGAGATTAAGCTTCCACGTCTTTAAAAGGGATGACTCAAATGAGGCATACAAAGATGCACCTCAGGAAAAAAGAATTAGCTTTTGCTTTAGTGAGCATGAGAACTTCTCAGTTCCGGTTAGTTTATAAATGCATCAGAGACTCGAATTCATCAATTCTTTGCTTGGTGTTCCCCTTCCTGATTTTCCGGTAGGATATTGTATTGTATCTTGAATAAGCATTTCTGGAGATATCACTTTTCTTCCCAAAGGCTGACTGCTCATCAGGTGTCACAGGTTGGGAACTGGGGCTGCTCAGTGGAGAGTCCTCACTTACGTCATCTTCTCTTAATTGAGAACCCTCTTCATTTTTTTTCTTAAATTCTATTTCTCGAACTTCATCTTCATCATCGTCGCAATCATCCTCATCACCATCATTATTAATTTCTTCATCCCACACCTCTTGCTCCTCATCATGTTTAGAATGCAGCACATCGACGTGGCTAGGTTTCCGAAATCCCAGCCATTCAATTTCAGTTGCCTCATGAGCTTTGTTCTTCCTGTCCTCATCTTCTCTCTCTCCGAGAGGTTGTTCAGCAACCCTTTCCTTTTGCTTACTTATTTCCTGGTTACTGCTGCTCAGAGGAATCTTCTCCCAATGATGCCCTGCAGCAAAATCAGTTAGTATTGAGACGGGCAGAGGTTCCAAAATACCGAGCTGTTATTCTCCAAATTATTTTCCGGACAGTTATTTCACCACATATGTTTTATAGGATATTCTGTGGGTGACCAATAGGACTTATACAATAAAATAGGCCACACCATCAAATTAGTTTGGAAAATACTGGATTAAACACAGGTAAGTAAGCTTCGTCAGAATGTGTCCAAGCCCTTAACATGCTAATGAACATTGTAAATCTCCAAGGTTTGGCAGCTAAACGTCATTTGGCGATGGAACATTTTTTTTGTGTGTGTGGACTACAGATCTCGCAAGACTGGTATGCCCTGAGACACACTATTAAAAATCCCGTCTGGCCTGTCATGACTGAATACGTGAATATGTAAACTAAAACATTTAGACCAGCTGTTCTACACACACACACACACACACACACACACACACACACACTTAAGGAAAATTAGAAATGTATTTCACAAGGAAAAAAAGGCTTTCTTCCAATAGTTAAAAACAATGACTGCCCATGTCTGGGCATGACCAAAGCAATGCATTCAGTGTTAGCCACCATGCTGCTCAGAGTTCTCCTAAAGAACCAGGTGTAGGAGGAACGGGGGGCCACGGATGGTCAGGAGTCACGTGCTGGGCTAACTGAGGCACGGAGCCCGTGGAAGCACACACAGTAGAGTCTGATCGGCCATTGATTTCTACATAGCGTAGATTTAAAACTCAATTGGAAATCATATCTACATAACACTAGCTTAGGCTATCATTTTAGGCATATCCTTAATGACAACTAATTAACTCGAGTTGTTTGGTACTGTGTAATTTTTAAACCGATTAATTCATCACCAATTTTACTTTTCAAATAGTAGGTCATATCAGCATATCTTAAACAATATTTATTGAGCGTGCTAAAAAGAATTGATTATAAGAGAGTAGAGGTTGTTCTCTGGTTGTTCATCCCTAAAGGAATCATGGGAAAGCTTCAGTCTGCAGTGTGCACGACTCAGAAATACTGCCTGGGCTGTGTTCCTGGTCAGGCCTGGCTTCACTCTTGCCTTTCAACACCGTGAGGGTCTTTAAATAAAGTGAGAGGGCAGCGTTCCCCTGTACCCTTCCCCTCCAAGGCAATTTTCTTTTACTGAAAGATGTTCACAAGTCCATTTCCATTCAATATTCTTCATTACCTTTTCATTTTTTTCCGCAGTTACAGGAACCAGATTGTAAAGTTACAAAAAATAAGTAGAATTGAAGATGGATTACCACTCCTAACTAGTTGCACACAGCTCCTATCAGGTTGTTGGTGCGCAGTCAATGTTCTTTACATTTATAAATGAATATGCATTAGAATGTTTGCTATAATCTTAAGCTTTCTTTATATATATGTTTTTGTTTTGACAAGAACCAAAGAAACGGATCTTTTTGCTCATATTTATGACTTAGGCATGGAGTGTCATGCCTAATATTACTTCTTGAATTTATAGTTTTTCCTCAATATTTTTAGCATCTTCTTATTTTTCAACACAGGGTAATTCTCTTTGGAGACTTTATACCTGTTTGCCATTGTGAAAATAAAAGACACCAAAATGTGCACCTCTATCCTACGAGAAAAAAATGTTCCACCAAACACAAAAGGATTCATGCAGGGAAAAATTCCCTCCAAAAACATCTACTCGAAAAATCCAGACTTCTTTCATTCTCTATTTGATATAAATGAAAGATCCTAGAAAGCTGTTGTCTCTTGCGTACTTGATCAGAAATTTGGAAGGCACTCTAGATGGAAGACTGAGATACTGCCTCTGAGAGCAGAAGCAGCAGAATGATTAGGGTAAAGAGGTATTTGGTTCATTTCATGGGGGTTTAAGTTTATAAATTACCTGTAGTAATGTAAGAGCTTGACAATGGTGGTTGCTTCTCCCTTAAGCATCTACACAGTGGACCACTGCATGTGGCCAGCAGACAATCTGAGAGGAGTCCAGAAAAATGGACAAACTCAGGGAACCACCGGTTACATTGATGTCTTCCTTGGCATCTGCTACTTTTTGTGACATTCTAATATTTCACAGAATAATATCTTCCAGATTTTGTCTGTTAAGGTCCTAACTAAGCTAAACTGCTTAGGTGTAACAAGCTGGCTTCAATTTTGAGAAAAGATGTTTTTGGCTGCAAGAGAGGACATGAATGACAGATTTTTATCCTGGATTTTATCTAGAAATTGTTTGAATGTAGGTGTCTCCTGAGAAGAGAAGTCTAAAGAATTTTTTGTCTGTTAGTGTTTTGAGTTCATTTGAAGCATAATCACTTACAAGTAAATGTTCTTTTTATTCTCCCATTTTCTGAAAGAATGCAGTTATAATTAACTTCACTTGGAAGATTTTTTTTTGACAGGATTGAGGTGACCATTTTGTGCTTACATCTGAAGACTAGAATTTTTCTCTAGATAAATACATTTATAAGATTATTTTAAACAGTTTGTCAGTGGTAAACTTTTAGGATAAAACTGTTTTTGAAATATTTACCTTTCACGAAGTGCCTAATATACATTTGGGGATACTAAATCAAAAAGAAAAGTTGACTTAATGGACTAACTTATTAAGAGACAGATATTATATCATCAGGTCAAAGTGTGCCAATCAGTTATATCAATCCCTGCAGTCTCAGCCTTGAAGCTTCTGGAATACTTTCTAAGGTGGAACCCACAGATAATCAAGACTCCCCTTATCAGCCTGTAGCAGCTTTGGCTTTTGAAGGCATTGCCACGATTGCTTTTTCAATACCACACTCACACAACATCCCATGCAAACCTGTCATTCATATCCAGTCAAACAATTTCTGTGCACAAAACAGAAGTTCCTCTTACCTTCTCTGAATGTCATTTCATCAACGCTTGTTTCTTGGAGACAAAGATCTGTGATAGCCTTATGAACAATAAAGAGATTCTCTTCTGGTTTTTCTGGGAGGAAAACAACCACAAGATTAACATTGTAATATTTACGTAGTTCAAGTTTAAATAAATTATCAATTTAGACTCTAGGTAGATTTCTTTGATTTTTAATTATGATCATTAAAAATAGCTATATCACTCTGCTAATGTTTTTTCATTTTTCTTTTATCTATAAACAGTGATGAACTTTCCTTTAATATAAGGTATAGAACCATGAATCAGACCATTTCAGGTATATTTAGAAGGAAAACTTGAAATTCTGAACTTCCTTTGCCCAAATAATAAGGGAGATGTGCATAATTATAATAAATAACAGTAGTTAACATTTAATCAGCACTTAGTAATCCTTGCAACAACCCTGCAAATGTCAGTACTATTATTCTGCCTTCTTGCACTGAGTAAACCAAGGCTTCAGGAGACTGGGAAAGTTGTCTAGGGTCACAGAGCTATCAAATCAATATGCCTCGATTTGACACGATTCAGAGGCTTAGTCCCGACACCATGCAGCCCCGGTAGAATCAGGAGCCAGGTTTGCACAGGGACTGGGATGGGAGGATGTGCAGCTCATTCCTGTCATAGCACTTGATCAAAAGAATCTTGAATGAGTTTACAAATCAAATCAAATAAATTGAAGAGAAGGAAAATGCCTTACCTTTTAGAATCTTCTCATCTGTAGACCAGTTGAGAACCACCTTGCTTTGTAGTTTTTCACTTTCCTCCTGATTTCCTTCTGTGGGAAAATCTTCAAGACTAGGTGCCACCCTGTAGTATGGTGGGGTGCCACCCATATCACTGGCTTCCTCATTTGGTTTAGCGATTGGTTGTTGACCATTTTCAGGCGGTGAGTCCCCGTTACACTCAGCCTGACTGAACGTCCCTGGCACATCTGTCATGATGTCCAGGTGGGTCTGACTTGGAGAGAGAGCTCTGGGGAACCTGTGGGAGCAGATCCTTGGTAAGACAAGGTTCTCTTGCCTTCAAGTCCTACTGTTCCAACTCCTGCTCTAAGAATACAAATTATTTACTTTCATGCATAATAACAAGCTTCTTTTCCTGAAGGCATCCAGAGAGAGCTTAGGAAAAAAGCAATAGGATTTGTCAGATTTGCCACCAGCCCATGAGCAAGGATCTGGCCAATCACTACCTTCTTTGTTGCTTGGCCATCCTACTTGAAGAATTAATGGCAGCCTTTTGATTTACGTAAACAAACAATCGGAGGCAGTCAGGCTTTGTGTTGGCATGTAGAGGAGGACTTTCAGCTTGTCAGTCCCCCTCTGGGAACAGAGATTTCTGTCCCTTTTCATAATAGCCCTTTGTCATTTTCCTTGTAACAGGAGCCACAATTGTTCCACAGCTTTAATCCAGAGAGAATGACCACCTTGAGGCATATTAGTTCTGTGTAACCAGCTTAACATTTCCAAACAGATTTTGTTCAAATAAAACCTCAGCTATTTTGTAGGGGATAAGGCATCCTTTCTTATTTATTAAAGAGTAAAAACAGCTTATCAAAAACTGTAAACAGGACAACTTTATTATAAATGGCTCTAGGAGCAGCTTCCATGGTTTGTTTTTTCAGGAGCCCAGAGAAAGGATTTAAGAAGACAAATTCTGCCATCTTGCTAATATCCAAAATTTTACATCTCAGAGTAATTCATTTGGTCGATAGCTTCTTATCCTCTTGTTTATTTATGTCTTTTGAAGCTCAACCCATCTTTTAAGACCCTAATATAATTTCTTCTGTGAAGTTTTCCCTTCCCCCCAGTAGAATCATGCTAATATTCCCTACAGATATTGCATGACGCTGGTGAAGTTATTGGTACCAACCCAGTTTGCCCTTGAAGAAAACACAAGTGATTATGGGAAACATCTGCTATTTATAACCCCTTCCTTTTAAAGGAAAGCATTAATTCTTTTTCATTTTTGGATCTCATAGTGCAAAATGATCCCAGAACCTAGCCCACACTGGGTTGGAATGCTCTTCTCTACCTCAAGGCCAAACCCCTGCCCTTACCAGCACCTGCAAATTCTCAGCTCTTGGGCTGAAATCATTCTTTCTTTAATGACACTTTTCCCTGCCCCCAGGTTGGGATGGGACTCCTGTTCCACATGATTTTTGTCCTTTAAAGTACTCTGCACAGTTGTGATTTGACAAGTAAATGTACAATTATCTACATAATGTCTCTTTCACCAACTAGAATCTAAGCTTTATCTGGACAGGACCCATGTTTAACTTGCTTACCTGCATCCCCAGTATTGAGCATCTGCCTTGAACTAGGTGGGTACTCAATTAAAAAAAAATTACTATTATTGAGTAAATGAATAAATTTTACTCCTGAGAGAATACAGCTCAGAAATTTTCTAAGGGAAGAAGGATAGAAGTTGGAGAGTAATTGTAAGTTTATCACCTTCAAAATTGTGTCCAGGGCTGAGTCCATTAGGGTCTGTACGAAGGATGACAAATACCTGGCTTGCTGGTCTCCTCCCCATCCTCATCTCCCTCCAAGAGATCCTAGAACTCTCTCCCTTGTCACCACCAGCTCTTCTCTATCCAATACATTAATTGTTTGTATAGGGAAGAAAAATAATTTTCCTTCTACCCTTCTCAGTTCTTAGTTGACATCCTGGTAGCAAAAGATTTACAGGAGAAAAAGGAACCGGGAGACACCCAGGGACACTGAGCAGCTCCCTGAGGTGGCCCAAGCTGCCACCATAAATACCATCTTCAGACAAAAAAAAAAGTGTGTGTTGGGCCACATATGAGTGTCACCAGGAAAAGCACAGTAAATAAGGGCAAATAAAACAAGTCTCCTCCATTGATGAGACTCTCTTATGATTCATTGTCACCCTTCTCTTCCCCGTGCAGAGAGGAAGACACACTTACAACTGGAGATTTTCTTTATAAATGTCAATTTCCCCTACAAAAGAGTAACTTCTGCTTTCAGAGATTCTCTGTCTGCTGTTTCTCAAAAATACGCAGCTCAGAATAATCCTTATGTCACAGAAGCATTTTGGAGTGGAATATTTTGCTACCCTTTATTTGTTTTTATTTACTACTTCTATAGGACTTACTATAGGGCAGGAACTGTTCATATTTCTTCACAAATCATAACACATTCGATCTTCCTAACAACCCTGTAAGGTAAGTGCTATTTTTTTCCCCATTTTACAGACTAGAAAAATGAAGCACAGGAAGATTAAGTAACTCCCTCAACATCACACAGCTAGTAAACCTCTTGTTGAGATTTGGCAGCAGAGATCAAAACTGTTGGGGAGGAAGAAATTTCCTCTACCCCTTCAGGTTCTTTTATCTAGTTTAAGAATCAAATTGAAATGAGACAGATTAACAGAAGAAATGTTTTAAAGTTTACTTATGTATGTATAGGGAAGCCATAGACATGGTATGAGTAAAACTGCAGTATTTCCAGAATCTCTTACCTGACCTTAGTGCATCTCCATATCAATAGGTGTTTCCAAGGGGTGGAGAGGAGTAGGCCATCTCCATATCAGTAAGTAATTACAAGGGCGAGCAAGGGCCTATCTGGACCAACCAGAGAGGTTGGATGGGGTCTCTTCTGCTGTTAGGTCATGAAAGACACAGGAATGCAGAAGTGGACGACTGCTGGTAAGAAATAAACAGGTTTCTCCCACTTTATTTCTCCCTTTGACTGATTTCAGTTACAAAGGTATTTTGCCCAGGGATTTTCCCCTTGGAGTTATACAAGCTTTCCAAAGACAGTCAGGGAGAATGAGTTATTTATGTCATCCTGAACCAAGGAGAAGGGGCAGGGGTCTGAGACCTCAAAGGAAAAGGGAAGTAATTCACAGGAACATGAAAAGTAAATGTTTGGTAAAAAAAAATACTTGATGGGCCACACAGAAACAATGAGGTAGGGCTATTTGGGCCACAGAGAGGAATTTCAACAGACTTAGTCACATCCCTCCCTGTCTATCACACCTAGTTTACATTATAATACAAGTTATATGAGATGGTAGCCTCTGTCTAATTTCTTTTTATGCAGCTATGTCTTTTGGGCCTTAATGGTTTTCAGCTCAAAATAATCTTCATGTCACAATAGCACATATTGGGTGGCCTGCCCTTGGTCCCTATAAAACAGAGTGCCAACCCTGGCCCTAGCCCTGGGTGCCAATGTTTCCTTGGGCCAGAGGTCCTATTGGGCTCCAGCCTAATGCATTACCTGCCTTGGCAGTGGATTTAATCATAGTCAGAAGAAGGCAGGAGGGGGCCTGAGGTGGTCTCAAGGCCTTCCCAAGACAGACACCCCAGTGGCTGAGGATAGCATTGAGAGGGCCAGGAGTTTCCTCCCACAAGGAGTAACAGGGCTAGTCATTTAATTCACAGATCAAAATCTGGAGCTTCAGGGCTAATCATCCTGCCTCACAAACTTAGAACAGCCCAGAATCTGGAGCAAGAAGAAAACTAAATAGAATGGAATGGAGTCAGATAGGGAATGCAGCAACTAAGACCAAAAGTAGGAAAACAGGGGGACATACTACTTGACTGTGAGACCCTTAAGGGCAAGAGGTGATACTAAACCAACCAAAATCCCAGGAATTAACATAGAAATACAGAAATGCTCGTGTTGGTTTTAAAGATCTGTCTCCAGTTACTCTCAATTCCCTTGAGACTGCCAAGCCCTTCAATTCAGGGATGTGGCAGAGTTTAGAGAGTTTCATTTACCTTTCCTCCACCCACATTTCTGTGACCCTACAACAACCTGCAGCTTACAGTTTAGTTTTTATGGGAGTTTAATTTTCAGGGGATCATCTTTCTATTGCCTTGCTTTGACATTTTTTGCTGGCATTAGAGTTATTTCAGATTTAGGAAGATAGAAAAATGATCCAGAGTTCTGTCAGTCTTAACTAACCAGCATGTTCACCTCCAAAAAAAAAAAGTGTTTTTTTGCTGTCCTACAGAAAACGGAGGTCAGGAAAATGGATTGTAACGTATTATTTTTCCTTCAAGTACATGGCAACACAAGATATATTTAGCACAAGATGAATATAACTCCAGGGAGAAAATGTGTTCCCAGCTTGGGGCAAATAAACCTTTGAAGCCAAAATCAGTCAAAGGGATAAATAAAGTTGGAGAAACCCATTTATTGTTTAGAAGCGGTCATCTACTCATGCTCACCTGTTTCTCCCTACTTGGCTGTGAAGAAGCCAAAAAATACGGTTCCAGTACCTACTTGCTCTCCATCCCATTTGTAATCACCTGTTGATATGGAGATGAATGGATACTTCTCTCCACCCATTCGAAACACCTACTGATATGGAGATACACTAAGGCCAGGTGAGAGATTCTGAAAATATTGCAATTTTACCTACAATGAGTCTATTCAAATACCAAATAAAACACAGGGCATTTTATCCATAAAAAACCTATGTTTGCCATATTGGGGAAGAAAAATATTCCTTTAACCTGCAAGGTTCTTTTAGCTGTTCGAAGAATTAAAATGTATATGAGACAGATGAACCAGAGAGACACAAACAAAAGTCATAGCATGTCTACCTCCTGTATACACTGGAGAGACCCAGGAAAACAAAGTAACTCTCTGAAGCGGCCATAGCCATCACCTTAAATACATTCTTTAGCTTAAAACAAAAGAGGATGTTGGGGATTGGAAGCCAGTAATGAGGTGACCAGGAAAAACACAGTAAACAAGGATAAGTTTGTTATGCAGATTTAAGTCATTGCCTTCTCTATTGATAAGAGTTTCTAGAGTTTTAGGGTCCCCCTTCTCTTCCAGGTACAGAAGGGAGACACCCTTACAAATGGAGACACGTAAATGTCTCTTACAAAAGGGTAACTTCTACTCAGTTTTCCGAACTTGTGTCTGCAGTTTCTTAAAAATAACCAGCTTAATGCTGAAGGACAGTGACTGTAAGGGAGTTTGTGGGGGGGGACCTGGTATAGGGGAGAGCCTAGTAAACATAATGTTCTTCATGTAATTGTAGATTAATGATAAAAAAAAAAAAAGAAAGAAAGAAAGAAAGAAAGAAAGAAAGAAAGAAAGAAAGAAAGAAAGAAAGAAAGAAAAAAAGAAAGAAAGAAAGAAAGAAAGAAAGAAAGAAAGAAAGAAAGAAAGAAAGAAAGAAAGAAAGAAAGAAAGAAAGAAAGAAAGAAAGAAAGAAAGAAAGAAAGAAAGAAAGAAAGAAAGAAAGAAAGAAAGAAAGAAAGAAAGAAAGAAAGAAAGAAAGAAAGAAAGAAAGAAAGAAAGAAAGAAAGAAAGAAAGAAAGAAAGAAAGAAAGAAAGAAAGAAAGAAAGAAAGAAAAGGGGGATTACTCCCTGATAGGATAAAACTAACTGCAAATCACTGATTAATGCATGCTTTAAATATCCTTAATTTTGATCGTTTAAAGGGTGTCAGATGATCAGCTATGGAAGTACATTTTTCTGATAATATTCCTTTCTCTTAAAAAAAAAAAGCAGTTCCTGTGTGGTGATCTCCAATAAGTTCTTCACAATGGTATAAAGGGTATATCAAAGTGTGGGCAAAGGGTTAGTTTGTGTTTATACAGAGGATCAAAGCTTAATTTGGCTACCCAGAAAATGAATTAAGAAAAGATATGAAGAAGAACTTCCAACAACATTCTCTAGAAGAGTCATTCCAGAAGATGATCATCAAAAAACTTCAACAAAGATCCTGGTGCTGTTGCAGTTGTAGCTGCAGTCATCCCACCGGTTCCTGGACTTGCCATTGGAATGAAGAAGGAGATATCTAAGCTGGCCTGTGCATACAGTAAAACAACAAATTTGACTGGATCTATACTGTCGGAACTCAACCAAGAGTTAGGAGAAGTGCAAGTTGCAGTGCTCCAAAATCTTGCGACTAGAGACTATCTACTGTTAAAAGAACATATAGGATGTGAACAGTTCCCAGGAATGTGTTGTTTTAATTTGTCTGATTTTTCTCAAAATATTCAAATTCAGTTAGACAATATCCATCATATCATTGATAAGTTTTCACAAATGCCTAGGGTGCCTAACTGGTTTTCTTGGTTTCACTGGATATGGCTGGTAATTGTAGGTCTGCTTTGGTTATGTAGCTGTATTCCTATTATGTTTATGTGTGCACGCAATTTAATTAGTAATTTAAAACCTATACACACTTATGTTACACTACAAGAAGATATGTCAAAGAAGTAATCTATCTTCCCATATTTTCTTCCATCTGCTACTTCTATAGCTTCTCTTCTTCCTTCATAATTACAACCCTTGAGTAGAATTTGTGCCTCATATCGAAATTACTGAGTATCATAATTCTTCCAAGTGTTAAAGATACCTCAAGACAAATGCTGGGCATAGAAGCCACAGGGCATAAATCTGCAAAGAAGTAAAAAGCTAACCTTTTCAGACAATATTGCTTCTTTCTCACTTGCCAACTTTACATTTCCCTGTATGGCCCCGGAAGATGACTGGTTAGCCAGAGACAGGTAAGATTCCTCAAGGGAGGAACAACCCAAGACAGGCACAGTCGCAGGGGGGCCATCAGGTGAGAAATTGGGGATCAACAGAGGTGAGGCTTAGAACCTCACCCCCCCTGTTTTGAGAGAAATCTTCTGCATCCGTGGATGTTTTGTTACCCTTGTCTAGCTTGGATTAATACTTAGTCTATAGGCACACACCTGATCATCTACATTTGCCCTCTTCAGCACTAAACTATGTTTTCTACCTTTATCTTGCATCTACCTACCACTTCAGCATTTTATTAAAAATAATAATAATAATAATAAGGGAGAAATGTGGGATTCACATATAAATCAAGTATAAAAATCAAATGAATAATCATAATTGACCTGATTGTTTATAGTTCATGATGCGTGACCAAAACCGAAAGTTTCTGTGATATGACTGCCCTTGCACTGTTCACCATGTAAGAACTTATTCACTATGTAAGAACTTGTTCACCATCTAAGAACTTGTTCATTATGCTTCAGAAGATTGGAGACTGTTGAGAATTAGGCTTGGGATTGATTAATGATTGTGCATTGAGTCCCCTATACAGAATTTTATTGTTGTTAACAACCATATGATCAATAAATATGAGAGATGCCCTCTCAAAAAAAAAAAAATTAAAAAATTAAAAATAACCAGCTTAAAATAATCAATATACCAAAAAGTAGATCTTGTGTTAAAAAAAAAGACACAGGCCTAACATGGAGTCACTTTTGCTAGGCCAAGTCTTCAAACTGGGACTTAAGCCTAACCTAACTGTAGTTTCAAACTCTCCCAGAAAATGTCATCAGTCAGATATTTTCGGGTCAGCATGGATAAGATAATGACACAAATGCCCTCTTCATCCCCAAAGGAAGATGAGGTCATCCACGTAATGAGACCCTAACTCTTGCCTCCTCTCATACACATAGACAACATCAGAATCTTTTAGGATGCAAACTATTTGTATCCATAACATACTGATGTATTGATAAATACACCCTTCTTTCTGTATCCTTGGCTATAAAGTATTTCAGATGTCTCCAAGCTAAGGGTCTCCAGAACAGTTTATACGAAGCATGGTCCTCAGTATGACTATGATAAACTCTGTCTTTCTTAAATGAAACAATTGGGGTGGCAAAATTTGCTCCCCTTTGGTAAGCTACCTATGACTTGTAAAGTATGTTAGGATTTGTAGTAAATGCTCCTCAATTCAAATACTATTACATAATCTCCACTGCATGAAACATGACTTTCTGTTATATGACTTACTGGAATATTTGTTTTTTTCCCCTAGTTACTATTCTTAATGGTATAAATGTAACCACCATCAAATCTATAACAAAAAATAATAATGAAAGGATTTTCACATGAGAATGTAAAGTATCAAAATAAAATTATGTAAATAGCTATATTCTACTTGTCAAATATCAAATGATTAATGTTAAGGCTATATTAGGTCCAGAAATAAAATTTGGTGAAAAGTTATAAAATTCTGACTTTTGATAATATGTGAAAAACCAAGCCACAAATTAATGATACACCTAAGGGATGGCCAATGACCACTGAATAAAAACAAGAAATAACTTTAAAAGACAAGTTTTTGATCCTGGCACCTTGGAACCAATTCTTACACGAACAGAGATGTGCATGGTTGGGGGAGGGGCGTGGAATCAATCAGGGGGTTTGAAAGAGAAAAGGTAGAACTGAGGTAGGGCAGGGACATGGCACAAGCATCAGAGTTAACTTTTCTTGCCTCTGATTAAAAATGTTGCAATATAAATAGTCTATTAAGAACAGGAGGAACTCCATCACAAGGCTAAGATTCCATTTTAAAAACCAGGGTGTTGGGGGTTTGATTCCTAATATATTTTATGATAATCAACCAACAACTGACTCTATCTTAAGGCAGGGCAAGCAGTCCTAAATGATATGTCCCCACTGCTTGAAAGTAACCACTATCTTAGAAAGACACAGGATCAAAAACTTCCTTGTGTTAACTTTGTCTTACAGAATATGTAGAGGACAGTCTATGTATGATGACATAATGTCTCTCACAGGAGATAGATTTCATAAGACCAAAAATCAAGCCTACATGCTCCCCTCCCCACTGCCACCCACACCCCCCGTCACTTTGCCCCATTCCTGAAAGCCTTAAAAGACAGAATCTTAATCCCTTAAGTGCACCTCTTCTCTGAGGTTGCCACACTCCCCTTCTTTTGAGTGCATGCTTTCTGACTTAAATAAAGACTTCTCACTTCTCAACTTACTACATTTTTTGTCTCTGCACTCGACCAGTGGGAAACATCTTTGTTACTTTGCTATTTTTTCTATGTTAAAGACTCAAGCACAAGTCCTCTCTCTCTGTGTCCTCTTTCAGGCAAGTAGTGAGGGGCTACTGAGATCTCGTATTTGGGCTTGCAAGTTCCCATCACCTGGTTGACTCAGACAGGACTGCAGCTGTACAATCATGCTCTTTAGTAGCCTGCCTGAAAATCTCCTTTCTTTGCCTTGGGAAGCTCTCAGAACATAATCTCACTCCATCCAATGCTCTGCAGCTCCCCAAAATCCTGGGGTGGTAGGGGCCGAGTTCCCATGCAGTGCAGATCTAAATGGACACTGGACACCGAGTGACCCTGGCTTTAGGAGTTGGCAAGGGATGTGCCCTATGCCGAGCAGGAGTTCAAGAAGCTTCCCTTTCCTCCCTCTATTCTTCCTTGTTCTCTGCTTCCTGCAAGGCTGCTGCCATTCCTGCTACCCTTGCTTTAATGAATTCCTTCCTCACCTGTACTCAACCAACTGGCTTGAAAATTCTTTCTAGTTCAGAGTGAAGAACCCTCCTCCATCCAGGTTGAAGTGTCAGCTAGTACACAGGGAGAGACCCCTCAAGATGTTGCTGTCCAACAAGAGAACCACTAAGAGATCTATCTGTAGATCTATTTATCTATGTATGTATGTCTCTGAAGGGATTTGACCTTACGCAAATGTGAGTGCTGCTTAAGTTGTCTTGAAGTCTGGTGCTGGAGCTTGAAGTCTCTGGGGAAGGAAGTTGGAAAGGAAAGAGGGATGTAAGGACAAGAATAAGCTGGAGTCCCAAGGACAAACTGAAACCAGTCTCAGTTCTCCCTGCCTCTGACCTTAGTGGCGTGAGGGTCTTCCAGAGAAGCTGGTTCCTGAGTTATGGCCAAGGAATCAGAGAGACTGCCCCATCCAAAAAGTGAACCAGCAGATCATCAACAGTGTGTGTTACAAAAGAGCTGCAGCTTCACTTCTGCCCTACAAATCTCACATGAGAATGTATCTTTAGCCCATTGTTCTTTTTCTGGTAAAAAAACAAAATTCAAGTAAATTTGAAAATCAAATTGGCCTTATTAAGTGACCCATGAATCAGGCAGCATCAGCATCGCACCTAGCACACAGAGAGATGCTCTGAGGACCTGTGCAAAATGGAAAATTTTTATAAGCAGAAGGGTGAGGCACAACATTATCAGCCAAAGAAGTGATTAGAGATTATTTCTGTAAGGTCACCATCCCTTAGGAGAAGCAGGGCCTTCTGCCGATGACTCAGCAACGATCAGAAAATTCCAGACTGATGGGCTTAAAATTCCACTCCAGGGAAAAGTTGGAACTGCAACTACGTAAGGCAGTAAACCCCAGTCTGGTGACTTGGTTAGGCAGAAATAACCCACACTGGGCCTGTGGTTTTCTTTTTAACCCTGGAAATATTCAAGAAAGGGAATTGTGGGAAATGTAGTTTCGACTGGTCAGGGTGCTGCATGACATTGTCACCAACATGGACTTTCAGTACCTTTCTGAGCCAGCTACCAATAATCCATAGAATCTTCTTTAGGGAATAGAATGATCCCCAAGGAAATGTGCAACCCTTCAGGACCCTGAGGAGACAGGATAATCTGACTTGGTTCATTTAAGAGATTAAAGTTCCAAATTGTAAGGGCAGCCCAGGAAGAGTGAATTACTAAATACAAAATGTTGTAATATAATAAAATCTATCAGTCTCAATATATTTCACCTCAAAAAAACAGTAATTGCCACCTAGTATGAATTAGATTAAGCTGATTAATCTGGTGCCATGTTAGTGCCCTGTGTTTATATTTACGCATGGTATGAAAAAACAGCTGTCATTTTGGCAATATAAAATATTGAAGTAAAGGATAATTTCTTCCAGGAAGCCAATAGTGAAGTCTATGTGTAATATATGAGTTTTAAGAATTTAATGATACAAAATTTTAAAAGCTAACTGCATGATGCCAGAGACGTGCTTTCCAACCTTGGCAGTGACTCAGTGGTTGGGGGAGGAAGAATTTCCATCTACCTAAACATAAAGCCTTTTTTATACTCGAGGAAAAGTGTATCTCTTTGTGGTCCTAGAATCTGAGACCTTACCTCCTGGTGAATCACTGCACACCATTTTAAAGAAAAGTACTGGAAGAAACAGGCTATGTATTTGATGAGAATTAGAGGAGAGCATAGCCCTGAACAAAGGGGCCGTCCTTGTGGCCAAGAGAGGCAGCAGTTGGGAATGAGTAGGTAGAGAAACAATCAAGAAATAAGAGATCCCCTCAAACAGAGGACAAAGGAGTATTATATTCAGTGACCCCTACAGTGGCCAAGGGGATGGACTCAAGTATCAGCTCTGATACTTGAAATCTTCTCTCTGCTACTCTGAGACTCTGGACAAGTGTACAAATCAGGCTTGTTTGGGTTGCAGATTACAAAAACTGAATTGAAAAAAAATCTTAATTCCGTGAATTTAACAGATCGTTTAACTAGAAAGTCCAGAGTTGGCTCTGTACTTATTTGGATCCAAGCATTTGAACAATGCCACAGGTAACCTTCCCTCTCAATTACAAGGAAGATGAATATTAGGAAGTATTGGGTGGACCAATGGATCAGTCTTTTTCTAGTACTCTGTTAATATCGCCAGCTGAGTTGGTTGGCTCAATGGCGACCACCCCAAAAGGTGTCCATGTCCTAATTCCTGTATGTGTGAATTGCTACCTTCCGTGGGAAAAGGGACTTTGCAAACATGAGTAGATTAGGGCTCTTGGATGGCGAGATTGTCCTAGATTATCATATTGAATCCGATATAAAATCACAAGGGTCCTGATGAAAAAGAGGCAAGGAGGTCAGAGGGAGCAGTAGGAGACAGGACCCAACTGCAAGCGGCGGGAGTGATTCCAGGAGGGATCATGAGCCAGGAGACGGGGGCCGCCTATCACAGCTGAAAAGGGCAAGAAAACACGTTCTTCCCTGAGGCCTCTGAATGGAACACAGCACTGCCAGCACTTTGCTTTTAGACTTCCAAACTCTAGGATTGAAAGAGAATGAATTTGTGTTGCTTTAAGTTACTAAACTTGTTACATCAGTAATTGCGAAATTAATATACTGCGTTTCTCACTTCTCTGCCATCATTTTCATTGACTGGCTAGGGGCAGAAAACTCAGCTTTTCCAACCATTTGTGGGATACGTATTTTTGAATCTCATCTTGGATTGCTTCTTACTGGCGGGAAAGACCTCTCATAATAAGGTTATATTTTTTCCTCTCTCATCTTTGCAACAGCACAGGTTTGACTGAAACCTGTATCAGTTTACCAAAACCATGAGAAAATGGCCAGCCCTCCAGCATCCTGGTATTTTTCTTACAAAGTCTTCCAAGATTCTGTGTCCAGTAGAGAATGGTCTGAGTCAGGAATCAAGGGGACAGTGTAAGGCAGTGACGGGGAGCTTCACACCCAGGGAGGAGCGGACTCTCATTGCTTCTCCTCTCTCCTCCGTAATCCAACCTCACATTTGAAGGTCAATAATCTGCACCCCACTCTTAGCATCCACTTCTTTTAAAGTGCAATGTTTCATTAGAGGGAAGTGAAAGAGGTTCAGTTCAAAGTAAATTCCACCGAAATGGGAATTATTTTAGCTTCCAGAAAGTTTTCCTCTTTCTCTCTTTGTCTCCCTCTCTCTCTCTCTCATACATTATTCAACTTTTCTCTGTATTGGCTATTTTTCTCAGGCAAGCTCTAGGTCATAGTAAATATTTCCTCTGGTAGCCCTAAATTTACATTATGGAGATAATCACTGATGGGAGAGAGAGGAGCGCTGCTTTCCCATTAATTCCAACCAGAGCCTCTGGGGTGGACCTCACAGGACCAGTTTGGGATATGGGTTAATTCCTGAGCCACTTGTGACCAGGAGGGTAGAATCCTCCCACTGCCCAGGTCTGGGGTAAGCTTCCTCTCTTGAGCAGAAAAATGGGCATAGAAAATGAGAGGGACGAGAGGGTGAACAAACAAGCAGGAAGCAGAAGGCAGTAAATGCCTACCATCTGAAGAGACTCAGTCCCTCATCTTTAAAAGGTACATTTGAATACGATATTCCTCTTAGAATTGTTGTAAAAACTGAATGGGCTAATCCAGGGGAATTGCTTAGCATCTGTGTAGGATAGTAGGTACTCATTCCTGTCTGCTTGCATTGTTTTACAGTGAATTTTATGTATTTACTAAGTGCAGACTAAGTGCTTCGTGACACTGCTGTTATTATTACTCTAGCCATGTAGCTTTGGAAAAGGCGCTTCCCCTATCTCAGCGCCATTCCTTCACATGAACAGCGATGATGGCACGTCCCCCGTCACATGACAATGAAAAGTGGGTAAAGGCGCAGGATACCCAGCACAGGAATGTCACATGGAAGAGACCTGTGAAGAATAGATACTATTTTAATTATCTGAGCAGGAAAGTCTCCTGAAGGAACAGGACACATGTATCTCATCTACATATACATGGATTTGTTTACAAGCCAAACTCTGAAATTTGAGTTCTGAGACCTGCCCCTTCCTGGAGTCCCCAGGAAAATTTCAGTCATTGGCACCTTTACCATGGTTTGCTGGAGGGAATCATTACAATTATGGTGGCATCTGATTCACCTAATAACACACACCAGAGTGAGTCCCATGACTTCAGCCCTCTTATCTTGGATTGGGATTAGTATGTGAAAACCAGCCTATGGCCACTGCAAACACCTGTGTGCATTGACTTGGAAGAAACCAATTCTAAAAGAGTATGAAATAACAAGGTGGCTCTGTGAATCTTGACCTGTAGAGCTGTCTCTCACATGAATCCACACAGTAGAGGATGAATTGTGCTTGAGATTGTTGCAGAATAATTGCATTGGCAAGGGAGGCGACATCCCACAAAATGAAATCATTTCACTCTCTTGCCATAATTTTAAGAGTATACTACCCTAGACACATAAGGAGTGTCCCCAAAGGGCTGGGCTCTGTAGAGCTTTTAACCACACAATTATAATTCAGTCTTACTTACAGTAGGATTTTTCTTGATGCATTCCAATGGAAAGAATGGTTTCTCTAGTCACAGAAATTCCATATCTTAGCTAGAAAGAAATGTAATATATGCAGGTGCTTCTAAAACCACAGAAAGAGAATTTTTTAACTGTGCATGCATACACATTGTCTGGTAGTTTGAGAGCATTTCTTGTAATCCTCGTGGGGAGGCAGAACTGTATGAAAGTAATAACCACTGTCAGCAGCATCCCCCCTGAACTATTTTGAGTGTCACTAGGAGTTTAAGGCAACTTGTTGTTTTTCAGAGGAGAAAGGCAACAAAATAATTAAACACATTTTTCCTTAAGGAAAAAAAGAAAAAAACAAGTCATCTCTGCCTTTGTAACAAGGTGATAGTGATATGACCGTGAACAAGTACAATTTCTCCTAAGATGCCTCTGATAATTTAGCTCAGTAAGCTTTGTCTCGGCTAAGCAGGAAAAATTCACATGCTCTCCATGAGTGAAATAAATCTGCAGAAATATTAGAATCTCTTGTAAAGCCTTTGTTTTGAACCCAAGAATGGAACTTGGATAGCTGTGCAGATTCTCCTGACCTTTAGATTAGGAGAGCAATGATTTTAAAGCTCTATTTATTGATTAGCTTACTTACCCCCAAAAGCTTGAAGCCAGACAAGAAATGCCTTTCCAGAGGCGTGCAACTCAGAAACACAGAGAAGAGAGCACACTCACCCCGGGGCATCTACACAAGAAAGTAAGCTCAGGCTTGAAGACTTGTTCACACGGACCACTACAGGAGTCCTCCAACTTCCAACTGGTCTCCCTCCTCCAGTCCGTAATCCTCTGTCCTCCACCTCCACATTGAGATAGTATTGTAAATCCCACACTACATTATCTGGTTCACAGTAAAAAAAATTTTTTTTTTTTTTTAAATTTTTACTGGTGCTAAGTAAAAAAAAAAATGAATTTTTGGAGGATTCTCTATTTGCCATAATCTCCTACACACACACACACACACACTCTCTCTCTCTCTCTCTCTCTCTCTCTCTCTCTCTCTCTCTCTCTCTCTCTCTCTCTCTCTGCTTTTGCTTATTGCTCCACTGCTTGCCATACGAAGTGCAAACTCCTTTTAACACGATGCAGCTGCTTCTCAGGATTATCACCCCAAATCACCACGTTCTCTTTTCTGTCCTTGCCATGGAGAGCCGTTCTGCATTACCACACGTGGTTCCCATGTCCAGGCCTCAGCTGATTCCTCTCCCCGTGTCTGGACTGCCTGCCTCCTCACATCACCGAGCCTGCTCCTCGTTCTCTCCACACAAGCCAGAGCCAGGTCTCAAGTCCCGCCTCAAACATTAAATCCTCCACAGAGATTTTTATGACAGTTTTACCCAAAGGCTCTGCTTGTTTTCTTCTTTGGGCTCCCTTTGCAAGTATCTCTGCACATTATTTTAATGACACCTCATTATTTTTACCTTGCATTATTATTTGTGTAATTGTCTTACTGCCAGAAAAGCTAATATTGTAAAGGAAATACCTTGATTTAAATCTCAATTCCGAAAACTATGAATTTAGGCAAATTCCTTAATTTTTAGAACTTCAGAGAATCTGGAGAATGTCTACCTCCTGGAGTTTTTTAGAAGATTAAATTACATGACAAAATGTATGTGGACCATCTGGTACAGTGCCTGATACGTAGTTATAGTTAAATAAATGTACCAATCTTATTTATGAATATATTGTCAAGTCATTGCAATCTTTGTGGGATTCATTTTTTACTTCTATGGGGGCAAGTATGGCACGTGGTTTGTGGCCTATGTTACACACATATGCTTTGAGTTGGCAATTGAGGTTTCTGGCATTAGAATGTGACAGTAAAATTCATTTGAACAAATCTCCTTCCTTCTTGTTTTTATCCATTTAAATTAAATATTAGAGATTCAGGATCCAAGTATTAGGTTTTCTGCAGCATAGAATTGTGGTACAAATTTAGAAGATGCCACCTACTGGTGGAAAGGCATAATTTAAGTTACAAAATAAATAAACTCCATGGCCCCACAGAAGATGGTTCTCAAAGTGCTCTGCTCCTCACCCACCTTCCTGGTTGCTCACTGGACAGACTCTCTTCATAGGATGGATATTGGCTAATACACACTCTTCATGTATTAGAAAAGTGTATTATGTACCATCTATTAGAGGGATTTCTAAGTCAGCCCTGACTAATTTGGAGGTGAATATTCCAGATCAGATTTCCCAGAGCAGAGAGCCCAAGCAGAGGAGGAGCATGCGTTCAGAGAGGATACAGCTTGCTTGACATGTTTAGAAAGACCTAAATTCTGACCAGGTAGACCCCACCGCAACCCTCAATGTGCCCTTCACCAGCAGATCTTGGAAAAATCATTTAACACAAGAAAGCCACAATTCCTGATCTGAAAAATATATATGGTTATAGAACCTACCCTCAGAGACCAATTATGAGGATTAAGAAATATCCAATCCAGAGAGCTCTGTGGCTGATATATAATATACACTCTAGAAATGGACTTGTTTGTAAAAGATTTATCTGATAAGGGGTTAACATCCAAAATATAGAGAGAGCCCATATGCCTCAACACCAAAAAAAAAAAAAATGACCAATTAAAAAAATGGGCAGAGCACCTGAACAGACATTTCTCCAAACAGGGAATACAAATGGCCAACAGGCACATGAAAAGATGTTTCACATCACTAATCATCAGGGAAATGCAAATCAAAATGAGACATCTCCTCACATCAGTCATCATGGCCACTATCCAAATGACAAGAAATAACAAGTGTGGAGAAATGGGAGCCCTCCAACACTGTTGGTGGGAATGTAAATTGGTGCAACTGCTGTGGAAAGCAGTATGGAGGTTCCTCAACAAACTAAAAATAGAAATACCATATGACCCAGTAACTCCACTCCTAGGAATTCACCTGAAGAAAACAAAATCTCTGATTCAAAAAGATATATGCACCCTTAAGTTTACTGCCACATTATTTACAATAGCCAAGGGATGGAAGCAACCAAAGTGTGTATCAATTGATGAATGGGTAAAGCACATGTGGTACATATACACAATGGAATATTATTCAGCCATAAAAATATCCTGCCATTTGCAGCAACGTGGATGAGCCTGGAGGGTATTATACTCAGTAAAATAAGCTAGCAGGAGAAACACAAATACCATATGATTTCACTTATTTGTGGACTATAAAAACAAAGCAAAACAGAAGGAACAAGACAGCAGTAAACTCACAGACACTGAGAAGTGACTAGTGGTTACTATGGGGGAGGGTTGGGGTTGGTGGTTGGGGAGGGTAAGGGGGCTAAAGGAGCACAAAAATTCTCAGTCATAATGTAAGTTGGTCAAGGGGATAATAGTATAGCATGAGAATATAGTCAATGATGCTATAACTTAAAGCTTTGGGAATTAAAATTCTGGGAATGAGTAATAGAAAAATAACTGTAATGGTAATGATAACCAATACACTCTAGCATTTACACAAGATTGGTCAGAGTTTTTAATACAATAGCCATAAATCTGTACACCAACCCTTCGAGACAGCTATTATTGGTGTCATCCTTTTACAGATGAGAAAACTAAGAAATGGAAAATTTAAATAAGATTGTGTAAACCAATCCTGGGACAGAGCCAGGAGCCAGAATCTGAACCCAGGAAGGCTGGCCCCAGAGCCTAGGCTCTTAACCCTGATCTCCACTTCATTAAAAATAGAACAACATTCAGTCCAGAAACAAGTCACATGGACGAAACAGTTATTCTCCAAAATAAGGGGCCGTTTTTCACAGAGTTTTTATTTAATGGTGGCCCCAGGGGAATAAGTGACTAATATTGCAGTCACAAGCTATCTTTTCAGATATTCAATCATATGTTGTTGATGTTGTTTTTGTTGTTTTAAATTTTCCAGATTAGGTTGGTCTCCACTCTTCCTTGACAATATCCCAATGCTGGGTTCCAACTGTTCATAGATAGACTTGCAACAATCTTTATACTTGTTTGCATCTCCAGTTTAAAAACTGGACTGCCTGATAATAACCAACCCGTCCTTACTAGGTTCACAGAGATTGAAGGAATGGAGGAGTCCTAGCAACCTCTATAAAAGGCTGGTTTTGAGGCAAAGAGCTAATGGCACCTAAAAGCCTAAAAGTATACCTAGTTTTTACCATCTATAGTAAGAGACATAATTTAATGGGTAGTTTCTGCGAGACTCTATTCTTACAAGATTCCATGACTGAGAACAAAAATGCTTGCATACGGCTGGCTCTTGCAACTAATTTGAAGGCGCAACATGCTGCTTATTTCATCCAAAATCCCAAGAGAGAAGAAGCAAACAAGAAGAGAGGGATAGAATCAGAACTACCAGTCATCTGTAAGGGGAGACTGGTGGCAGTTCAGCAGTCACGCGTTTCCTTTCTCCTTTCTAATTGCTCACACTCTCCGCACAGGCTTTTGGATAATAATCGTATGTGCATAAAAGGAGCATTCCAGTGTTCAGTCTTCCACAACGAGTCATTCATTTGACATGATTGAAGCAAATCATTTCAGACTGAGTCCAGTTACAAGCTTTTCAAAGGCAATGCCTGGCAGCCCAGTATCACAGACAACATGTCACTGACGTGATGTGGGCTTGGGGAACCTGGCGGGGAGCAAGACCTACGTTTGGAACATTTAAACGTGCTTCTAAAAAGATAAGCTGACGTCAGTTAGGTTTGAATTGTTGTATACATCTCTGTGATACGGGACTGCTTTCGTTTGTCTCCCTTTGGGTTCGTAGCCCTCACGGGTAAAGAAGTTTTCAACTCATAATCTAACTTAGCAGCAGCTTATCTTGCTAGTTTAGTTATATAGTTCTTTGCTTTCATTTTGGGGGCTAAAGAGGGGGGAATACTTGACATACTACATTACAAGTAGTTCATGAAATGCCAAATTACTACTACTCGGGTATTTCTGCTTCTTGGTCATAGAGCCGAAGATGCTCAGGGATGAAGGGACCTTTGAGTTGAATCTGTGAAACATACAGCCTCATGTTTAAATCTCCTCTACAATAGCCACTTTAGGTATTCGACTATTAACTTTTTGAACATCTTTAAATAATGGAGAATTCAGTTCTTCACGGAGGTAGCCATTCTTTGAACGGCTCTGAGTTCTGACAAGTTACCCTTGTACAGAGATGAACGTTCAGGCTTACACTGTTTGTTCTTGATCGAATCCTCTGGAGCCACACAGAACAAGTCTAATCGGTCTTCCACCTGACAGTCCCTTGGATATTTGAAGACAGCTACCATTCCCTGTCTTTTCCCCCAAGTCTTCCCCTTTCTGGAACAAACATCTCGGGTTGCATTAGCTGTTTCTCATGTAACATTGTATTATCTTTACACTGTTAAACATTCTTCTATGAACATGTCTTCATTTTCCTGTGTACAGAGCTGATTGTGAACAGATACATAGTACCATAGACAAACTGTGTATGACAATATTGAAATAGTCACTATAATTAATTTACTAAAATATGCACTATAATTGCCAAAAAGCCATGGTTCCTAGTCCCTCTCTGAGTGTCCACCATTGCCCTTGTCCATCATCTGGGATCTTCCTGACATTTCTATGACCAATAGTCAAGGGCTGCTCCTAAACCAATGTCTGTTTGACTGGTAAATGCTCAAACCATATCAGTTACTAAATAATTTAAATATGACCTTCTTGGGGAGGAAGAAATTTCTTCTACCTCTCAAGGTTCCTCCAGATGATCTAAGAATCAAACTGACATGAGCCAGATTAACAAGAGAAAAAAACAAAGTCTAATTGTGCACACACAGGGACTTCATAGACATGAGATTCCAAAGACAGTCGGGGAGAATGAGGTGTATATGTCATCCTGGACCGAGGAGAAAGGGGTAGTGGTTTGAGACTTCAAAGGAAAAGGCAAGTAATTCACAGGAATATGAGAAGAGTAAATGTTTGGTAAACAAAATACTTGATGGACCACACAGAAAAAATGGGGGTGGGGGGTGCGGGTGCTGCACAGAAAGGAATTTTAACAAATAGGCTTTGTCATATCCCTCTGCCCATCACCCCTCGTGTACATTATAATACAGCTATCTCTGGTGTTAGCTCTCCTCCGGCAGCAGAATTCATCCATCTAAATTCTTTGTATGCAGTTAGGGTCAGGGGAGGTCAGAGTCTGTTGGGCCTAGATGGTTTTCAGTTCAAAATAATCTTCATGTCACAATGACGCATCTTGGGGCAGCCTGCCCTTGGGCCCTACAACCCATTCCTAAATATCTTTTTTAAAGCAATGCGCAGAAATCAGAAAAGAAAAACAACAACAATAAAAAAAAATCCAACATTTATTTAGCACTTCCTCTGTGCCTAGCACTATGGCAAGTGCTTCCAAGTATTATTTTGGTTTAATTGTGATAACGTGACTATGGAGTAGTCACCATTATTCCTATTCTGTAAATGAGAAAACTAAGATCCTCAGAGGTTACATATCTTGCCATTTATTGTTTCACAGCTATTAACGGCTAGAGCTAGAATTAAAAAACAGATTGACGGTCAAATGAATTTGGAAATTGCTACAGATTCTTTATTCTCTTATAACATGATGATGAACTCAAGGTACATTAAAGATTCTGAGATGTTCTTTAATACATGAAGTGGCTTAGCCCAATGTATTTGAGGTTTGACCCTTTTTTTATTTAATATTAATAAACACTTTGGCAAACCAATGCTCAAGTATTTTGTAAGCTGATCCTCACTGTTGACTCATGGTAATCTAAATGATGACTCAGGGCCCCATATCTTTTTTCATGGCTGTTATTGTTAAGGCTAAGCTCCCCTTTCCTATCCTTGAAACATGTGTTTGGAACCCAAAGGCAGGAATTTAATTCTTTCCCTCTTCTATTACCTTTGGTTAAATTCATGCCATTGTTCTAGCTAGTCAAAATCACAAATCTGTCATCTTGCATAGTCACTGTTGCTCTTGATCTAATTCTTTAGATTAGCTGCGCAAATTCTCCACATCTTCACCTGGACTGGGAATTATAAATGTTAAACATAGAACTGAGAACTTCCACTTTCAGTTCCAATATGTAAGAAAGTTGTAAATCAGCACTTTCATCCTTATGATTAAAAAATCTGGATAAACTGAAACTCAGAGACTTTTCTTAGACCCATCAGAGAACTGAGGTTTCAGGACAAAGCATTACCCCCAAATCTGAAAAGATAATTCCATTCAAATAGACACAGTTGATACCTATTTACTTAGAGCAGAAGATTCTGGAAAATGAACTTACAGTTAGGAATGCTTACATGGTAATTTTGACAAACTGCTAAAGGCTGAGTGAAGAATCATGTGAAAAGTGAAAATCCAGAGACACAGGCCCAAAAAGAGACTTGAGATTTAATCAAAAACCTACGGAATGCTTCCCCTGACCAACACCTCCCCACACAGCAAAGGGGCTCTGGTATAAGAGTGGATTATAGCTGGAGGAGTAGTAAGACATTGAGTCTCTCTGAAGAAAAGTACCTAGGGAAGTCCACAAATAATAAAAAGGAGATATTAAAGGAAGAATTTGAAGCCTCTGGCACCTAATGCTATAGTGAACATTAAACAGTCCAACTGCCAGCCAGTTCAATATAAATCCTTACATTAAAGGCCCATCATAAAAAAAAAAAAAAACTCATAAAGCATACCAAAAACGAAAACAAAAAACAAAAACCATAGTCTGAAGGGACAAAACAAGCATCAGAACAAGACTCAGATATGAAATAAATATTTAAATGATCAGACAGGGATTTTATAATATATCTATGATCCATATGTTAAGGGTTTTAATGAAAAAGTACGCAATGTGCAACAACAGATGAGTGACATAAGCAAAGAAATGGAAACTCTAAAAATAAATCAAAAGAAAATGCTCAAAATAAAGAAAAAAACACTGTAATAGAAATGAAGAATGCTTTTGGGAGGCTTATTGATAGCCTCAATGTAGCTGAGGAAAGAATCAGCTAGCGTAAACATAAGTCAGTAACAACCTCCCAAACTGAAATGCAAAGAGAAAAAACAGTAAGTTAAAAAATAACACATCTGATCATCTACATTTGCTCTCTTATAACACTAAACTATGTTTTCTACCTTTATCTTGCATCTACCTACCACTTCAGCATTTTATTAAAAATAATAATAATAATAAGGGAGAAATGTGGGATTCACATATAAATCAAGTATAAAAATCTAACGAATATTCATATTTGACCTGATTGTTTATAGGTCATAATGCGTGATCAAAACCGAAAGTTTCTGTGATGACTGCCCTTGTACTGTTCGCCATGTAAGAACTTACTCACTATGTAAGAATTCGTTCACCATGTAAGAACTTGTTCGTTATGCTTCAGAAGATTGGAGACTGACGAGAATTAGGCTTGGGGTGGATTAATGATTGAGCATTGAGCATTGACTCCCCTATACAGAATTTTATTGTTGTTAACAACCATTTGATCAATAAATATGAGAGACGCCCTCTCAAAAAATAAATAAATAAATAAATAAATAACACACCTAAAATTTGGGGGGCAATTTTAAAAGTCATAACACATGTATAATTAAAATACCAGGAGAAAAAAAGAACGCAGCAGAAGGAATGTTTAAAGTAACAATGGTCAAAAACTTTCTAAAATTAATGACAGACACCAAACCACAGATCCAGGAAGATCAGAGAATACCAAAAAAGATAAATAAGAAAAACAAAACAAAAATCTAATCATATCATATTAAAATTTCAGAAAAACACAGACAAAAAGAGAAAATCATGAAAGAAGCCTGGGGGCAGGAGGACACCTTCCCTGTAGTGGAACCAAAGTAAGAATTAGAGCAGACTTCTTATCAGAAACCATGCAAGCAATACAAGGAGTACAGTGAGACATCTAGGCTGTTGAAAGAACAGATCTACCGACCTCGAATTCTATATTCTGTGAAATTTTCTTTCAATAGGGAGGGAGATATAAAGACTTTTCCCAGATAAACAAATTGAGAGAATTCATCACCAACAGATCTGTCCTACAAGAAATGTTAAACATGGAAGAATGCTGGGAAACCATATTAAGAAGCAATGCATTGAGAAGAATCCAGTAGGAGGAACCCACGGAGAAGCCATCTATCTCCTCTTTGGATGATGTCATCCTGTTAAGTAGCCCTTGTTCAGACACATGTGAACCGTCTTAATAAGGTATTTATGATTGCATTAAGTCCATTCTTCTCCATCCATTCTTTATGAGAGAAAGTCCAGTATGCCTATAGAGTATCAGATATACTCATACCACAGGCAATGTTTCTTGCTAAAGAACAAAATGATGTTATTCTGCCATGAAATGCCATAGGGAACTCTTGCTGAACCCTCTTCTAGGATCTTATAAATCATCTCTTTAATAATTCATTCTGGAACCTTGCCCAATATTAATTTAAAGCACACTAATCCGGAGTGGCAGAATATACCCTTTTTTTGTTGTTCTTCCTTTTTTTAAATGTGAGTCCACATCTGCATTTTCCTGTCTTTCATTTTCCCTTTATCCTTCAGATTTCTTCACATATCACTGTCCTTTGCACCCTTTGGTATTGTACTCTGCTGCTATTTGCCCATAGCAGAAACTTAAGTTTTAGCAGCAGGAATATCTCTTATATTATTTTATCCCATCTTCATCTTCTATTCTTCCTTACCAATGTTTATTATGTATAGTTTAGTGTAGAAGACAGTCCTTCTCATAAAACACAAAGCAAAATGGGAATTAAATAATTCTCTCCTATGTCAGCAATCACCTGTTATACCCTAATTGTGAAATAACCTCATATTCTTGAATTTATTCTTTTGATGATCTTATTCTTGCCCTAAAATCATAAGTTGCAACCCATTTTGGGCCATAGCATTTCTAATGCTGATCTTCAGATCTTTATTTCCCCCTCTGGTGTCACCCTACATTTTTCCAACACTAGGAACTCCTATCTTCATTGTTCTATATCTGAGGTCACTGGACAGTCCAGTATACTTTGTATACTGGTATCCAGTTCAAATCTCTTCCTTCTCCATACATTTATTACAATATATACAAATGCAGATTAATAAAATTGTTTGCCAATCTAGATCCCTCTTGAAATAAATCACTAGCAGAGGTTGCATACCTCTCAAGTTAATAAAATGCCTATCATTATAGTATTGAAATGAGGAAAATCAGTTTCCTGTTTCTTGATGAAGAAGAAAATTTGATAATTTCTACTGTTACTCACTTGAGGTATTTAATAATAAGAAAGCTTAGTGAAATAAGTCGCACAAAAACAAATACTGAATGATATCATTTATATGTGGAATCTTAAGAAGTCAAACTCACAGAAACAGAGTAAAATGATAGTTACCAGGGGCTGGGGGTACAGATAAAGGGGATACATTGGTCAAAGAGTTCAAACTTCCAGTTATAAGATGAAAAATTTCTGGGAATCTAATGTACAGCATGGTGAGTATAGTTAATAATACTGTATTATATATTTGAAAGTTGCTAAGAGAGTAAATATTAAATATTCTTACTATAAAAAAGAAATAGCAATTATGTGACATGAGGCAGGTGTTAGGAAATGCTACGGTGGTAATCATTTTGCAGTATCTAAGTGTATTAAATCAGCGTGTTGTATAACATAAACTCACAGAACAAATCAACTGAATCTCAATAGAGTTGGGGGATGTGGAATAAGAGCTTTAAGTAATAGTTGTATGATGCATAATATAATTATAGTGCATAAATAGTAATATAATACAATGATCAGATAATGGAAAGAACTTTATTTCTCAAAAATCCGGGTTTGTGTCTGTATTTAATACTGCTTAAATGTGGGTGGGTAGATAATGTAGAGGTGAAAGAAACCAGTCTGGCCCACGGAATCTGTAGCTAGTTGTTGATTCCATAACGTTTGCTGGTAACCAGGCTATGTGATGTCCAAGACTAAATCAAGGAAGTAATACTTTCTCTGTAGATTATATGTTCTAAGCCCTTTACCATGCTCTAATGTCTTCTCTAATTCCTTCTCCACTCAGGCCCTGCTCCGTCACCACAACACATATCTTATAAGGACAGCCTTTATTAACAGTTATAAGGTAAGACCTTTTGACATTTCTCTTCAAGGACCTCATCCATACCCATATTCTCTGCTTGTGGACTACTGACATTTCAAAGTCTGCAATGCTTGAATGCTATATAACCAATAGGAAAAGAAAAATAGTGCCTCTACTTTGTAATCATAAAGAAGGCTACTCAAAATCCTAAACCAAAAAGGAATGCAAAATGTTTCTGGAACCTCATCCTGGAAGATATTTAAATATTCTTAGAAGCATTATTTAGCATTAAACTATCTAAAGGAAAATTCAAAGACTGCAGAGGTGGGCCACTGGAGGTGTATTTAAAATCCTTGGCCCTTGATGGGTTAGTAGAGCTCACACCAGTTTCATTCGATTAGCTTCTTCTTTAAAGCCTATGCAATCCTCTCAGCTAGTACTGTACCTTTCCTTTAATTCTGACTGTTGGTCTTATGGCCCTTAATAAAAAAGTGACATGGATGACTGCCAGAATAGCACAATCGGCTAGAACCCAAAATTCTGACTTTTGTCTGGTGTGCTAGGTTGTTCATCAGAGCCTAGATGTCTAAATCTGCTATTAGCTGATAAATTTTCCACACTCTTCCATCTGCCCTTAAGAAGGAATCTGGTGGAACTACTTTGGAAAAGACCAAGCTGCACTTTGACCTTCCCATCACCCTCCCAACAACCCAATGAGATAGTCTTGTTGTCTGCCTTTCATAGTGTTGGAAACCTGAGCTTGGAATGTTAAGCAAGTTATTCAAGGTTATGGAAACTGTGAAGAGCAGAACAAGGTTAAACTCCAGGTCTATCTGGCTACAAAGTCCATCCTATGTCTATAATACCAACCAGCTCCAGAATAGTGTTATTAATAAGGTCAATCTTAAGAATGTTTTAGAATATTAAACAAGTATTTGAATGCACTTGCATGCAATATTAGCTAATCACTTACCTTAAGAAGCAATTACTTTTTCCCATGTGTCCAATCAGAAGTTCAGCTATCAAGATATTTGGTACACTTTCTGTGCTCGGGTAGGACCAGATCACCTGCACACAGTACCTGGCAGGGGATGTGATGACAGGTGATGTGCACACATAAAATTCTCCAGAGCAGAGTGACACCTAGGCTGGGGACTATAGATTCCCAAAAGAGAGGAAAGGATGGACTCAAGAGTAATTTCAAGGGTTCTGCCAATATACACAAGTTCCTACCATATAGCATTTTCTGTGGACTTGTCAGGAGGCAGCAATGAGAGAGTAAAGTAAAATGGAGTCTAATGTTCCAAATTATTTAAAAATAAATGTGCTATTTTAAAAGGTGTTATTTTAAAGCAAATATGCAAGCTCGGCCACATGTCCTGCTCACACTGGCTCCCTTCCCCTCACCACCTTGCTCTCTCCGGGTCACTGCACACCACAGCTACCAGAGGCAGCAGGAGCGTCCTCTGGGACTGCCCCAGACACCTGGACGGGGAGACCCAGGGGAGGCACCGCAACTTCTATATGAAGAGAGGATCTGCCAAAATAAGAGAAGTTGCAAATATGGTCTAAATCCGTGTCTCGTTTTCATGTGTTTCATTAACTCTTCTTTCAATTTCTACCACAGGCAAAATGGGAAGATACAAAAAACAAACAAACAAACAAACAAACAAAAACCCTGAAAAGTATTTGTAAATATCAGTCAGGATCACTTTCAGACTGAGTTCTCTATTGAAATAATTGCCTTATTGCAAACAGCTATTCATCTCAGTAGGCAAGATCTGTGCGTTTGATTAGAAGTTGGATTGACAGAGCCGAAGTCTGAACACCCTAGACTCTATGTGATGGCGCTCCACGAAGTGAGCAGAGATGGAGGAGGAAATGGCTTGTGGCTTGGGATACACGGCAAAGGCCAACCTGCTTGTTGAGATTTCTCAAGAAACAGCTGTTGAACTTAATCAAAATTAGCTAACAAAGTGGAATTTCAATTTGATATTTGAGTGGAAGACTAAAATGATTCTACATCAAAGTGAATTGTAAAGAATAAAAAAAAATCATGGCGGAATTTGGTCATTCCACTGGAAATCTGAAGACAAAAATAGACATTTATGTGGACTTAGATGACTAGGTATAAAAATATATCAAGAAAAATCATAAACAGTAAACTGAAAATCTTAACAAAGGAGAATTTAAAAAGAGAAAACTTTGGGTTCTCTTTATAGGTTAAATATATCACTTCCTTCAATATTTGTAAGAGCCTTGTAAGACAAATATTATTATTTCTAATTTAAGGATTAGGAGGCCATGATTCTGAAAGATACATAGTGTGCCTAAGGTCACAAAGATATTTGTGTTCCTTCAAATGTGGGTAGGTGTTCTATAAAAAGAGTTTCATGATAAATAGTTTTTTTTGAAAAACACCTTTTTCTCTTCCAGACATCAGTTTCTGAGAGGGTGTGCAGAGATAAATCTTTGCAACTTCTCTTTAGCCCAGAACTTCTCAGACTTATAACATGATGGGAAATGTGTTTGTGTGCGTATGTGCATGTGCTCTTACTACATTTGTGAGCTAGTAAGTGTTCCACTGGAAGTTTTTTGGAAAAGACAGCAAGAAGCTATAAAAGAGGTAAACCAGTAAGACTAAATGTAATAGAGATAAATTTAAATCTGGAATTAGATATTTTAAAAGTCCAACTATTGCAAAAACAAAATTCAGAGTAAGAGTGTCTTTTAAAATGCCCAGGAGAAAGGGTACCATGAGTCGAAAGACGATGACAGAGCCAAAAGTTAATGAAATCTTAGGCTACATTAATAGACAGATATGTCTATATCAAGGGAGGTTAAGGGGTATATCTGACCCTTGAATTAGAATGTTGACAAATTAAAGGAGAATTAGACACTGACAATGAAGTTATAAATTCTGGGAACTATGTCACATGACATTATTGGGGAATTTGGGAATATTTCAATTGATGTAAATATTTGGCTGGAGATTTGGATTTACTAAGGTGTGGTGGTTACCCCTGTAGTTAATAGATTGTGATAAAGACAACGATGTTGACATGGTGATTTTTTAGAAGTACAACTAACAAATTGTAGTTATTAAGTTTAGGTGTAATATAATACAATGCTTCAATAAGCTGTCTTAAGAAAAAAATGAGCTGATGAAAAGTTAGGAGTTTTTAGATAGTCTCTTAGAAGTTGCCAAGGAAGAGAGGCATTTTCTTCCAGTTACTTCACTTAATTGGGGTTCACTCTGAAAACTCATAAATGAAAAAGGGAGTCTCAGAAATCTCATAACCTTGTTAAAAGAAAGAGAAGTTTAATTATTGATATGCAGAATCTAGTAGCATCCTTGGTTACCAAAGCACTGTTCTGTTGACTCAACCCAGTGACTTTAGTCATTGACTGTGCTTATGACTGCTTCTCTTCTTTGCTGCTGTGACTGTTGACCAGCCTCACAACCAACAAGTTTCTTTCCTTCTCATGGCTTCTAATGCTTCAAGGTAGAAGAACAGACCTCCCCCAACCACCCCTCCCTGCCCCTGGCCCCCAGCTTCTTTCTGACATCTCTGCTGATGATTTTCCCTACAGCTTACCTTAAAACCTACTAGGAAATCATCATATTGGATTAGGCGAGAAGCTTCATGTTGTCAACATCCAGTACTATGCATCAATGTTAGATTTCTCTCACCAGACTATTTTACATATTGCTTTCTCCTGACAGCTGCCTTGGGGAGAACTACCCAGACATGATCTACTCAGCTCTGACCAGCATGATGCGGTCACATGAGAGCAAACCCTACAACCCATAGGAAGGAAGTTCTTATGAGGGGATATACATGGCGGTCACTTTAAATGGCCTATCCAATACCACCATGTTACTGATTGAGTTCGTTCTCCTCAGTTCTTGTCCCCGCTGTAATAAACAATTGAAAGGCAAAGACACACTAGTGAAACAGGGTTAAGGTTTTAATTAAATACACGCTAAGGGAGGAGCAGGCCAGAGTTAAAGTAGACAAAGGCCTCAGTCGGTTAGGCGAGAAGCTTCTATATTGCATTCTGGTCCCAGGTACCTGCTTGACTGGCAAGGTGGGGTTATTTGATTTACAGGTCTTTTCTATATAGTCATCCTTCACAGTGAGCATGTCCTTTCCCCACCATGAGGGGTGATCTGGGCAGTTCTTAGTTCCTTCGATTGGTATCTGACTGGGGAGGAAGTTATCTCCCTGCAAAGCCTGTGTTGTTTCCACATGGCACCCCCTCCCTGGGCAGAGTTTGGGCCTTTTTTTTAACCTTCTCTGGGCAGCTTCTTCTCTGAGCCTTATCTTCCCCTTTCCTGCTGCTCATGTCCATATTTCTACCTAACATTCCTAACAACCATCTCATAGGAATGCTTTAGAAGGTGCTTCTGTTTTTTATGAGAGGTTAAATAAGACCTCCTCCTCTGTATTTCCTTCAAACACTAATATTCTATTATATTGGAACATAACCCTAAGCCATTATTTTTTCTTCATAGTGATAAACTAAATCTTAGGTCTTATGGAAATAATAGATTTATGATACCATATTTAATAAAAGCACAATTGAACATAACATTATTTCTTCCAAAAGAAGCCCCTAAACCAGACAATTTATGAACAAGACAAAGGAGAAATGGGAATAAGATGTTAACATACACAGACACAAGTATCTATTTCACATGTTCCCTCCAGCTCTTACTACTGAATTTAAGCAGATCTCAACCTCTGTGAGACTCAATTTCCTTACTTGAAAAGAAGAAAGATCATCACCAATTTTCAAGGTGTGGGAATCAAATTTATAACATTCATATGATAATTCTTTATAAATTACAAACATTTCTATAATAATAATCCAGAAATGATTAAAATCAAAGGTTTTTGTTTCCCTTAGTATCCCTAGTTAGCTAAGTAAGTTCTTTCAAGCAACTATGGATGGAATACCTTTAGAGGGGCTCAGAAGAAAATTGGGCATTTGGAATTTTCAAAAGGCAAAAATGTTCAGGCATTCTTCTCGGTGACAACTTTTCTACCAGGCAGCAGTTCTACCTTGATTCTCACCTTTTCCTTCCCCACATTTCTACCATTTGATTTTCCTCAATGATTCATAAATACAGAACCACCAATTATTCTGTTTCATATTAATCTCTGCAAGCCAAACTAAGTTACAACTTAGACAATAAATCCTAAAGGAATTGCCACAGTTCTTGCATCTCTGACATAAGCCAAGATAATAAATAAGACTCACATGGCGTATAACTAAAAATAGATTTCCTGTGTGGTTTTTGTCATACACGCATCTCAGCTTTCTTTTTTCATGTTTATCTCAATGTACTACACATTTAGCTGCTCGGAATCATTTCACAGAAGCTGCAATAAACTCTTATTAACTAAAAGAACAGGTGGTTACTAAAAGAGTGGGTTATTTAAATATCTTTATGTTCATAACAATAGATTTGTTTGAGACCAATCTTCCTGCTATGGCTAACTCATAAAGAACTCACATCTAAGGAGAAGATACCATGCATTTTTCCCCCCCAACGGACTATTATCCTTAGATATTCACTCATTCAACAAACATTTCTTGAGTGTCTACAATGTGCCAGACACCGTTCCCAGGGCTGAGGCTATTGCAGTCAACAAGACAGATGAGTATTCGGCTCTCACAAATTCACAGTTCTGTTTTAAGAGGCAGATAGTAAGCAAGGAAATAAATTAATAGGCAATTCCAGATGGAGGTAAGTGTTATAAAGAAAAGAAAGCATGTAACAGAATAAGGAAATCAAGAGAGATGGGGGACAGGAAAGGATTTTTAGATTGGGTGATGACGATAGGCTCTGAGGGGTGGAGCGCTGAGTGATGAGAAGCCTGTCCCTTGAACATTGGAAGAAGAATGGTTAAAGCAGAAGGAACCACATGGTAAGTATGACATGTTTAGGGAAGAAAGGCCATGTGGCTATAGCATGGAAATCAGAATGTGGCTGGAGATGTCCTCAATGTGACAGACAAAAGCCACAGTCTGCAAGGACTTGTGCCTATGATAAGGAGTTTGTACTTAATCTAAATTCAGTAGGAAGCATTTGGGGAGTTTTTAGCAGTGGAGTGATGGGCTGTAATTTACATTTTTAAGAATTTACTTTGGCTATTTAGGGGAAAAGAATGGAATTCAAGAAACTATTTAGGTTTTTGAAATATTAGTAACACCAAGCCAAAAAAGAAAAGAAGCTAATGGCCTGGGCTATTGTTGCATAAAGATGGGAAGAAGAAATGGTGGCTGCAAGAGGTGATCAGGTCCAGAGTATGTTTGGAGGTAAATCCAATGGAATTTTTGATCGATGTGACATAGGAAATAAAAATGAGGAATTTCAGCCTTAATTTCTGTACTTTAATTCCTCAGAACATTACATGGTAAGAGTTTAACGTTGATATTATAAATAAAATGTCTCCATGTAACAGAAAGTTTGAAAATGAGGAAGGGTCCACTAGAGAATTGCAGAACAGTGCATTGTGAGACCATTGGAGAAACCAAAGCAAACCCTGTCTGGTTTTGTGATCGTTGGAGGAAGACCAGGCATTCTGAGTTTCTGGAATTTTCCACTTCCTTTCTATTTTATAACAGGTTATTCTAGTTCTGTCTTTACAAAACTCTACATTTTATACAATGTTTCTTTAAGCACCACAACCCTATCATCTGGTTTCAATAAAAGTTGGTCAGCATATCTGTGAACAATGAAAAGAGAAAACAAAATACAAGTGAAAAAAGTATGTAAAGGCAAAGTGAATGAAAGAAATAAAGGGAAAAAGGCAAGAGACATGCTTGAAAAGTACAAAGAAAGTTTATCTCTAATCCTCAGCTTCTGTGTACTTTTGAACTGAGGAAGTTTTGAACTGAGTGAGTTCAAAAGTTGGCCAAGACTGGTGAAGTGTCTTTCTTAACAGAAAAATTTTAACTGAGTCTACTTGAAAAAGGCATATTTAGAGGTCCTCAAATAAGATTCTCAGCGGTGAAAAAAAAAATTTTGAACCTAATCTTTTAGATTCATTAAGTTAGCTGTCTCAGTGAAAGAGGAGTCTAGTGAAGCAACTTTTATAAAATGCTGAAAGAAAAACTCTACAGAGAACTGTGGCTCCAAATCATTGCACATCAGGTCTTTCTCCTCTTTTTTTTTTCATCCTCTTTATTGTCTAATCAAGGAACTGAAAGTCAGGCTGCCAGGCATTGCAAAGGTTTGAATTCTTTGTGAAGGGAATTTGAAATAATCACACTATACCTGTCAAAGCTCTATATTTGTGGAGGTGAACAGTGACAAACAAGAGAAAAAGTCTGCCATCTGTGTCTGCATTGCAAGGATAATGCTCAGGACCCTTTGTAGTTAGTGCAAGAATAGCACAGACTCTCAGTCTCGGTCCTTGAAGTACAAATATAATTGCACAAGGCGTCCCATGGAAAGCTTCTGCCTTGAACTTCATGGCCCTTAGTATTTTGATGAACATAGTTTCACAACCTTATAAATAATGCAAGGGAATTTCAGTGAAAACATCATGAAAGTAGTCTTGGGTTGTAGGAAGTTTCATAAAGCTTTACTTTTGTAAATCTCAAGGTAATTGTAAGCCTCTAATTTTATCAGCTCATTACATCTGGGAAATAGCTCCTTTTAACCACAAAATGAAGAGTGGAAGAAATTTAAGGGTTCAAAGCTCTAAACTGTGTTAAGTCATTTTTTAAACAGTTACAGAAGCTATTTTGTCATCATGAATAAATAAAACAAAGTGGTATTTGAGTGAAAATTGAAGGTACTGCTTCATTAAATAAGTATTTATATGGAACTTTTCATGGTAAAATGGCCAATTCCAAATTGGATAATGGGGCCAGAGGGAAGGACCCACTATTTTTCTGTGATATCAAAGTAGAAAACAAGTTCTCTTTTTTTATTGGTAATCATCAAGGACTAGTATACCCCCACTAGAAACAACATTTTCCATCAATGGAGAAAAAAGAACTAGTATATATGGATGGTTAAGGGAAATCTGGAAAAGCATGCCAAAAGCAAGATCATGCATTATAGCTAAATTCAGGTATTTAAGCTACTTTATTAGAAAACCAAATGGTATTGCAAAAAAAGCACAGAGTATCTAGCAAGAAATTCATGTTGTATCCATACCATGTCACTTTACCAGTCATATGATCTCAGGCCATTACTTCCCTTTTTTTGAGCTTTAATTTTCCTAACTGTAAGCTTAAGATTCAAAATTAATCTTATGGAGCTGCTGAAAAAAATAAATGAGACATCAGCTTAGACACTCCTGATTCATGGTAGATAATACTCAGAACATCTTCACATCAAATTCACAGTGTCTTCATTAGTATAGGTAACAAAACTGTATCCATTTGTACTTAAAAGAAATCAGCATTATTCCAGAACTAAGAAAACTAAATTCCATATTTTCATCTTCCTTTAAAATCCTGCATCCTTCTCTGTAATTACAAAGAGGCATTTTATTAGTGTTAGTGGATTAACTACCTCTTTGCACAAGGAAACTTCTTTCTGTTACCTTAGAAGCTCAGAATAGGATCATGGAAAACTTGACTTTTTTTTCTTTTTATAGGCTTAGAGATAAAGGAAAAAGGTTAAAATAAGAGGCTATAAGACAGGCAATTTCTTCTCTCTCAGAGGCATTTGTAGAGAAGGGATCATGATTTCTAGAGAAGAGCAACAAATGTGGATTTATTTAAGGTGAATTTTATTAGTTGAAGAGTAATGATCTTAGTTATAGAACTCAAGATTATCTATATATAAAGGGAAGTTCTAGAATCAATTAAAGAATTTCTCAACCTCCACCCTCTTAAAAAAGTTGGGGAAATAGATGCCAAAGTATGGCATTTTTTAAACATAATTAACATTTATTGAATCTTTAGTATGGACCAGGTACTGTATTGGGAGCTTACATTAAAGATCTCATTTAATCACCCAACAACTTCATGAGGTTTGTAATATTTTGACCTCTATATTAAGGATATGGAAACAGGCTACAATCAGACAGTTATTAGACACAGAATCCAGCATCTGATTCCAAAGTCTAGTCGCTCAACCCCTTCTCTGCAGGCTGGAACAGCACAGGTACATCTCATGAGCGTCTAGTCAAACCTTCCCACGTACCAGTCACAACCTCCTGGTCATACTTCATGGGATCAAATGTTTCAAAAGGAGTAGTATGATATGGAATTCAGTCTGACAATTTGTTGTTCTCATTTCCTTCAAGAGTCCAGGAGAGAATGCATATTGGGCTGCTTAGGTTTTTTTCAAGTGAATATATAAACAAAACCACTCCATTTCCAAGTGTCAGTAGGTACAAATTACAGTAAACTCCATCAGACTGATGTGCAGGAATTCCCCCACTATCAATGTGAACCAGTGTCTACATTCTGTGGGGACAGGAGGCTATAAGTGAACCCTCCCATAGTGTTCTTGTGATCCAAAATATCTGTAAGACTGTTGGATAGAAACAGGAATTCAAGGTGTCACTTCTTCATGACTGAGGTAACATTGGGGAAAGGGATTCTCCTAAAAATGTTTTTCTGGGAAGACATTAATAGTCTATATACTGTTTCTCTTGCTTTGCTGTTTGGATTGCCCACCTTAGATGGCATCACCTATGACAGCACATCAAAGGACTCCCATGCAAGTTTACACTGAAAAACGAGCCAACCTTGCATTTAGCCCTATCCTTCTAAAATTGGTTTTTGTTTGGAATTTCAGAAAAAAATATATCAGATTGAAAGCATACTTATTCTATGTTTCCTTGGAATCTACCAAAAGTAGCAAAATTTTTTAATTGGGAAAAAATATTATATCTACAGGTTCAGCAAAAGAGCTATAAAACAACCAAACAAAACACAAAAACAAAAAAATCATGAAGACACACAAAAAATCTACCAATTTCAGTAGAATGTGAGACAAAAAACTATAAGCTTATACATCTTACAGTAAGCCAGTGGATCACTAAAGACTTTTCCAGTGACATCTTGTATAAAATAAAGAAGAAAAAGGGCATGAGAGTCCAAAAAAGACTCAGTGTTGCCCTAAGAAAGTCAAAGTCAATGCTATGCAAATAGCATAGAGAAACTGCCTCTGAGACTGGGATATATGATCTCAAAAAATCATCTGGGAGTAATGCGAGGAGAAGAAGAATAAAGGGGGAACAAAAACCAGATCTGTAGTTAAAGAAAATGCAACTGAGCAGAAATAAATCTCAAATTATCACCTTTAAAACCACCCTAAGCCAAGAGGCTCTACTGAAACCCAAGATGACCTTTGACTAGTTCACCTGCTCACCCTGAAAGGAAACATGCTGTGAGGGCAGAAAACAGTGTTATATTGATGAGGACTTGTGGGACAACATTCCTGGTCTGCCCATGTCCCCACTCAAGCCTGGGGTTCTTGTCCACACTGCTCTCCATCAAAGCACAGGTGCGCATCAATTTCCTCATCAAGAAGATCAATGAACATAAAGATTCCAGTATGAGACCCTCAACCAGTAGCTACAATTTCTTCTTATGAACAAAAAGACAAGAACAAGCACCCGCCCTATAAAATCTACACTAAAAAATAGAAGAAAATTAAACCATGCTGCTCTATGTTCTTATTAAATTAAATGGGTTCTAAACTCTGAAAAGGGATTCAGTGAAGAGCTCCATGAGATCAAGAACACAACAAGGAGACAGTTACTCTGGGTTAAGAGTTGCCAGAAACAACACATTGTATCATTTAGGTCTTTAGGAATTGTAACAATCAGATACAGAATATAAAGTAGCTACTCTCTGTATATTTTTAAAAACAAAAGACTGATTTTTTAAAATGAGCAGGGAATGAAAGAGTACTAAGGAATGTTGAAAATTTTAAGAAGAACTACTTAGAACATTTATAGAATGTAGGCAATGGAGTGAAACATTCAGTAATTGAATTAAATAGATTAGACACAACTGAAAGGACAATCCGAAGAAATTATCAAGAATTAGTTACTTGGGAAGAAATCAAGATGGAAACTGGAAGACAGGAAACCCAAAAGAAAGGTTAAAATACAGAAACATAGAGTGGAATTATCTAACATGCATCTAATTAAATATCCAGAAAGAGAAAATATTATGAAGGAGAGGTGATATGCAAGAGATAGAGCTGCCAAATTGCCAGGACTGGTGAAAGATAACAAGCCTTAAATAAGAAAAGCCAAATATTTACCAGTCAGGTTAAACAAAAAAAAAAAAATCAACACTTAGACATATTGTAGTGAAAAGGTAGATTACCAAATTTAACAAGATATTAAAATTATTCACTTAAAAAAATACACCTAGAAAGGATAATAAATTGTAGACTTCTTAAGAGCAAAAACTGAATAAAGAAAATTATAAAATAAACTCTTCAGTGTGCTGACAGAAAATGCTACATACCTATGATTATGTACCCAGAAAAAACTTTACTTCAAAAAATGTCAAATAAAGATTCTTTTATATTAAAAAAAAAGAATTCACCACTAGACTTTCACTAAAGGATCTTCTAAAGGATCAATATTAGGAAGAAAGAAAATTATCTCAGAAGGATTATCTGATATGCAAGAAGAAATTATAAGAAATTAATGAAGATGAGGATAATAAATACTATCTTTACAAAATAATATTTTCATATTTAATTTGTTGCTATTATATTTCATTTGTGTGGTTACAAAACAAAATTGAAATACTGGAAAACAATAGCATGCAAGTCAAGTGGAGGATGATCAGTATTAATGGACAATATCTTTGGTTTTTTTAAGGAGAATGCTAACTATTTTTAACTTCAGACTTTGCTGGGTTAGTAAATGTACATGGTACAGTTCAAGGGTGTTCATTAAAGAAACAGAAATCATGTTTATATTCCTCCTCAAATTCAAGATCAATAGAATAAAAAGCAAAAACAAAATCCATTAACTTGAAACAGAGTATTTTAAAAAGCACAGAATTTTCAAAAGCACAGAAAAAGCAAGTCAGTATCTCAACCCAAGATAGTAAGGCACATACTAATAAATGAATAATCAAAATTAATAATTTGAAACTAAATATTCTAAATAAAAGAACTTTTTGAGGATGGACTTTAAAAAATCTACTTATATTCGGTTTACAAGAGACACATCTGAAAAAAAAAGATCCAAAAACATTGAAAGCATGGAAACTGACATGCCAAGCAAATAACTGCAGTAACAAAACAACCCAATGCTATCCATATTATTAGAAATATTAACTTTATTCCAAAATCATATTATAGAGACAGACGTTTGTATGTAGTGATGTTTCCAGTCATCAGAAAGATATAATAATTCTAAACATTATACATATAATAAAATAACACCAGACTATATAAAGCAATATTTAACTTAAGCTTGAGAAATTGATAAATCTAACCCAAAGTGAAAGACTTCTAAATACTGTCTTAATTTAATGGCCAAACTTAAAATATTGGATTATGTAAAATTCTGCAGCCAGTAATTAGAGAACATGTTTCTGCTCAAATGTATATAGAGCAACAAAAAATTGACCAGATAATAAGTTAAAAACAAATCGCAGTTAATTGTTAACAATAAGTATCATGCAACCATATTATCGGCATTGTAATTAAGGAATTAAATTACAAAAAAAGCAAAGTATCCAATGCATCTGGAAATATAAAATAATTCTATATAGCTCATTTGTAAAGTTAAGTAATCATAATGCAAATTTAAAATATCTAGAACTAAACAATAATAAAAATAACACACACCAAATATTTGTTAAAATCTGTGAGATGCAACCAAACTAGTAACTGAAAAAAAAAAATCTATGGCCTTAAACAATTACTTTAGAAAGTACAAATCCATCATAAGAAATTATAAACATAAGAGTAGACTAAATTTGAAGAAAGTAATAGGAAGAAGAAAATTTTGAAAGAGCAGAAATTAAGAAAAAATAAAAGACAAAATAGAATAAATTCAACAAAGATAAAATTAATCTTTTAAAGACCACTAAAGTAGACAAGCTTCTTCCAAGAATGAAGGGGGAAGTGAGAAGAGTCAAACAAATATCAAGATTTTTATAGGAATATAACCAAATATTTAACAGAGATTAAGAAGAAAAGAAAATGGTACTCTGAATAATATTATGCTAAAATATTTGAAAACATACACAACAGAATCCTGGAAATACATAAATTATTAAAAATATCTCCAGAAGAAAGAGAATTCTTAAATAATCCTATAATTAGCAAAGAAAATCAAATCAAAACTTAAAATTATTTCTGAAAAAGTAAATAGCAGACCTAGATGACTTTACAGCTGAGTCACCAAGCCTTCAAGGAGCAGATCATGCCAGTCATTCAAAAATTTTCCAGAGGAATAGAAAGGAGCAAACACTCTTCAAATTCAACCCATAAGCTAGTATTACCTTGATAGTCCACATGGCTGCCATGAGGAAAATGAGGATGATTCAGATAAGAGTAAAGGCCATGACCAGTACTAGAAAGTTTTAGATAATCTTGTACCTCAGATGCAACAGGGATGACATTTTGGGAGATGGAGGGTGTTTTGATATCTGCTACTAATCTAGGAAAGGAATAAGAAAATCAGAAACCATCAGCATGTGCAAGGGCAATCACAAACGGGATGCTTATTAACATAGAGTTAATATATTAATTAGAATTTTTAGAAATGCAGTTATTAATTTCAAAGTGATAAAATTCCATTAAAATTCAATTTTGAAAGGTTTTGAATATTAAGAACTTGATTCTGAGTTTTACAAAAATAAATGGAAGTATTAGAAAGAAAACAGATGGAAACCATGAGAAAAAATAGAGGCATTGGAGAATAAAATACTCAGATTTTTAAACTATTAAAAGTGGGAATTCAAGAGAAAGAAAAAAGAGGTGGAGCAAAAGCACTCATCACAGGAAAAAAAATAGAAGCAGACCATCATTGACAAAGATGAAAAAGATCAATTTTTCATATCAAAAGATCAACCTAAAGAAGTTTAATAAAAATATATCACTCATACTCCTTATTCTGATTTATAGGCAAATTTTTAAATTGCAAGAATAATCATTTCAAAATATACTTTATAAGAGAAACAAACTGGTTCTGGATTGTTTACCTACAAAACTAGAAACCAAGAAAGCAAATAATAATTATTAAATTATTAGTGCAATCCTAAAATGCACTATCATACTAATAGAACATTCACCTGAGAAAGCAGAGATGTTTTGATACATCAGACTCAGAAAATATGCCTCTAGGGAAGTTTGAAAACCAAGTTGTGAAGCATTACATATGATGTAATATGATTTATGAATATACTAAGTGTTTATAGTTTTATATATTAAAAACTAGAATTTAACAAATAAACTATAAATATTTTTCAAAATATAAGTTACTATGCCCAAAGATCAAAAGAGTCACTAAAGCATTAACAATACCTCTGAGGAAGTGAGTAGTAGCTAATTTGGAACACTTTTAACTTGATTTAATAAAAGCATAAGAATTGTTTTGTCACTGCCAAGCAGCTATGTTCATGAACATTCTCACTTGAGGATGTTTGGTAATCCATGGTAACTCCTTCCTGTTAAGCATGTTCCCTGTTCTAGCACCTCACAAGGAGAGTTTGCCCTTACAAACGTGACATTTTCAAATTCCTTTTTGTTTTCAAAATAAACCCAAAGGGCACACATATTTCCACTGCTTTTTTAAAATGACTGTCAAACTTTTGTCTGTCCCAGGGTGAGTGATATATACAGTGTTTTAAATTTTTTGTTTTTAATGCAAGAGATGTCAATAACTATCTTTTGGACCATTAAATGTAAAATGCATCCCCCTTGTGGGTAAAATTGCAATATTTTCAGTCTCTCTCCTGGCCCTAAGTGCATCTCCATATCAATCGGAGTTTCCAAGGGGAGAAGAGAAGTAGTTCATCTCCATATCAATAGGTGTGCACATGGGGGAATGAGGGCAATTCTGGACTGGAGATGTTGGATAGGGTCCCTTTTTGCAGCCCGGTCGTGAGAGACATGAGCGAGCAGAAGTGGATCACTGCTTGTAAGAAATAAGTGGTTTTCTCCCACTTTATTTCTCCCTTTGACTAATTTCAGCTTCAAAGTTCATTTGCCCCAGGCTGGGATCATATTTTCCCCCTGGAGTTACACCTCTAAAATAGAAACAAATAAGAACTTTCAGTACACAAAGGTAAAGCACATGGATTTTTCTTTTATAATCCCTTGAATTCTAACATCAGCATAGATACTGCAAACATGATCACACATTAAACTCAAAGATTTTGCTAAAGGCAATGAGCATCAACTCAACACTTATCTGGCAACATACCCTTTCTAATTTCAGTGTATCTTTTTCCAAAAGTTAGATCTTTTGCCATCTCCAATGACAGAAAAAGGGGAGAAACTCGTTAATTGTAATTGGCCTGCAAATTCTGAGACAGATTCTTAATCTATTGAGTATTTAAATACAATCCATTCAAAACCCTCTGATTACTAACAGGTTTGAGCACCCATTTGAGCCTGACCATCAGTATTATTTGATCTCAAGTAAGAAAGAGAAGAGTTTGGGATCACAAAAAACAAAGCCAATCTCAATACTTCCCCTGTACATGTGCAGTGCCAGGTAATGAGAGAAACATAAAAATGAATAAGTAAATTTTCCTTCCAAGAATATAACATTTTTAGGGGCATAAGAAAAGGGCATAAATGACTATACAGTATAACAAAGATGAATATAATCAGAGCTATTAGGAAAAAGAATCATGAAAATCAGATAGTTAAAGATTGGAGAGCTCACATCAAGGTGGACAAAACACAGGGGAAATTGTGGGTGTGTGTATGGAAATGCATGTACATGTATATATACACATGTGTGGGGTGATAGAGAAGATGGCATCTGAGCTAATTTATAAATAATGGATTGAATTTCAGAAAATTAGAAATAAAGGAAGGGTTCCTGTAGTCTCTGGGAACAGCATCCACAAATGATAATGTCAAGAAATCTTGGGAGTGGAATGGGGATACAAAATACCAAACAGAATCCACGATAATTTTGACATGCATTTGGTCATTCTAGAGTCTGTTCAAGCAGGTAATCATGAAATGGCATATACCTGAAGGTGTTTTACTTTAACTTAAATATGCAGGTGTAGATTGATTCACCAACATTTGACCTAGAGCTGAATACTCTTCTTTGAGTATGAGTCATCATTCCAATGTCATCACTCTTGCATAAAATATTATCCAGAATATCCAGTTCCAATTTCTTTAAGGTGAAGACCCTTGTAAAGCAATCTAAGTGCAGAATTAGAATTTTTGCTACTTTTTCCAATCTTTGATAGTCCTGCCCAATTTCAGCAACAATTTTTAAATGACAAATACTGGGAACAAAAACAACCAAAACCTGAAAGAGCACAGACCTTCAAGGGAGCATTAAGCAGAGGTCTTCTCAGAAAGCCTGTGTTGTATATGTATATACCTTCACACATATTTAAGGCATATAAAGTTCTGACAAATATCTCAAAGCCTAGAAATGAAGACAGCAAGTTGTCTTGGAATTTGGTGTTAAGGGAAGAATCACTAGAATGGCTCTTCAGTTAGCTAAATGTAACCCAAGTTGCAGCCTACCCTCCAAGGTCTAAAGACATAATGGGAACTTCCATCAGCTGACAGTAACTGGCCTTGGTATGCCAAGTTGAACACCATTGGAAGAAGCCAAAGGAAACACTGATTCCTGTCTTTAGATCCTAAAATCAGCTATGTATGACTGCTGAATGTCTTACGAGTTGACACTGTCCTTAATGAAGTTCACTAACAGGAAAGGGTCACAAAAGAGATTTTACCACAAGGGAAGAAGAATCCTCAGCCTATGGTCTTTGCTCAATACCAGAACCTTCCTAGGCAAACAGAGAGGGGTTGATCCAGTGTAAAAAGTACACCACAGCTCCTTCCAGTTTAAACATCCCATCAAGACAGGGATCTTAATGACAAAAGACTGAGCATGTGAAGAAAACTAAAAGAACTGCTGTCTTAGAAACTCACATTCTCTTGGTTGAATGAAATACCAGATAGCCTAAACTGCCTTCTTTTCAAGAAATACCAAGCTATTGAAGCCCTGAGACCAGGAAAAGTGTGAGCCCTTGAATTCTGGAAGACAGGATTTCAGCAATGACAATTTGTGACAGCAACAGAATCAAGAGGAACTGAACCTGGGCCCACTAGTGGCTTTTCAGATTCTCTATTTCTCTTCTCAGGGTGTTTGGAAGCACAACCAAGTAAGGCCCCAAGGTGCTCAGAGAATTTGGGAAGGAAGATGGGACCGGATCCGTGAAGGATGGCTTCCTCCTGATAATGTGAGCAAATCGAAGGCTCACAAAATTAATGTAATCCTTGAAGACATATGATCTTTTTTTACTTTATGTTGGTAAAGCAGGTCTCACTGGTTAAATTTAGAATAAAGACAAGTGGAAAACATTTCTAGGCCTGATGGAAGAAATGTGTGAATAAAAAAGATGTGATGGGGGGAAATCGATGGATTCACTTCAGTCAGTACCTTTTTCAGAAACAGGGCAAAGGGAAAGAGAGACAAAAATCACCAGGGTTAAAGGAATTGAAGCAACTCCTGGCAGAAGGCTGCCACTTCAGTGCAGTAACAGTCAGAGTCACTTGCTGAAAATGATGGAGTCATTGAGGTAGTTCTCTTCTAAAAACACTATTAATATTTTTGACATTTTTCATATTTTTTATTATGTTTTTTCCCCTATCACTCAGAGTCCAACCTTTATCAATACCAGAGATGGCAGTGAAATAATAAGCTTCTAGAGCAGTGTTTCTTAAAGCTTGGTTCCTTGGCCACCTGTGGGATAATTTGTTTAAAAGGAAGATCCCAGACCCCATTCAGACCTATGTGATGGAATCGCTGGCAACTGTTGTCTGGGATTCTGCCTTTTAACAAGTTTCCCAGGTGATTCTAATGCAGAAAGCCAGCACCTCTCTGAGGACTGCTGTTCAGAACCACCGTCTTAGTTCATGTCTAGTCTAGTGAGTCCTATGCATGACTACTCACCCACATCCTGTTTTTAATCAGTGGCTCTGCCTGTAGCTTTAGAACTAAACCAAAAGTGTCACAAATTGTGGTGAGGAAATGACAACTCCATTTTCAAGTGTAGTTACTTAATATCAGACCCGTACCCATTGTCATCTTCTATACTTTACTTATTTTTTACTTTTAAAAAGTACTTTAAAAATTTGCTTATACATCATTTATTGATAGTGAAAAATGATAGAATTACTATATTAAGCAATTTTATAAATTTTATAATAGTAAACTGCATTGTCTAGTCAATTCATTTTTTCTCATTTTCTCCACTATTTAGCTGATGAAATGATGAGATTTAAAGATGTATTGATACATTTACTTATGTGGAGAAGGCAGTTACAGAATTTCACCCTCCATGGTGCAAATACTGTTTTTCTCATTTCCTTTCTGGCACTACTGCTTCAGTAATGTTTGGAGATTTAGATAGGCAACAAGTGTGGCAAGATGGAAGACACTTTCTTCAAACAGCCATTGAGAAAGAAAGTGGGTTCCATGTAAACTTCTCTGTTCAGCAAGCACTTCACTGACACTTTTGTCAGTAATGAATTTGTAATCTGAGCAGAATGTTCTTAGGTCACAATCACCAAACTGATGCTGCTGTAAATAAAAGGAACTCTTACTTCAAATCCAAGTGATTTGCTCACATTAACAATTTTGTAGTTTTCCTTATCGTATGTCTGACTTGTTATAACATAAGGAGGCTCTTTGCCCTCCTCCTCTGAAGAGTTTGTATGCAACAATGATCATATTTCTAACTCCAACCTGAGCCAGGTGGCTGTTAAAGCATACAGGCATATGCTGAGAATATTCCAGACCACTGCAATAAAGCAAATATCACCATGAAGTGGGTCAAATTAATTTTTTGTTATACCAGTGCATATAAAAGTTATGTTTACATTGTACTGTAGTTTATTAAGTGTGCAATAGTATTATGTCTAAAAAAACAATGTACAGATACTAATTCAAAAATATGTTGTTACTAAAAATTGCCAACCATCATCTGAGCTTTTGGTCTGTCAGAATCACTGATCACTATAGCAAATATAGCAATAATGAAAAAGTTTGAAGTATTGTGAGAATTATCAAAATAGACACAAAGACACAAAGTAAGCAATTGCTTTTGGAAAAATGGCACCAATAGACTTGCTTGATTGAAGGTTGCCACAAACCTTCACTTATAGAAAATGTAATATCTGGGAAGCACAGTAAAGTACAATAAAATGAGGTATGCCTTTATTTCATATCTTTACCTTAGAATTTACCATACTATAATATAATTATCTATCCTTCTGGTACAACTTTTAAGTATTGAAATGAGGAGCTTTTATTTGTTTTGAGTTTCTAACATAGTTCCCACTACTTAAAATTGGCTCAAGAGTTATCACGGAATTGTTGGATGATTGAAGAAGAAAATTTAATGTACATAGTCTTTGGCTAAACAAGTCTTTTCCCTTTAATAAATACTTTACTCATCTAGTAACTAAAGATATATAAGAAAAAAGGAAAATTATACATGCCACCAATATTGTGTTAAGTTGTACACCTATGAAAGAATAATGGTAATCTCAGAAAACATATCAATCACAGCATGATGATACTATTTACCATGGGAATTTATTAGTGGTAGATGTTCTCATTGTTCTAGATTGAGAAACTTGATCCTGTCAACATCATTATTGTACTTAAGATCTGTCTTTCCTCTTTGGCTGCTTTTAAGATTTTCGCATTGACTTAAGTGTTCCATGCTTTCACCATAATGTGTGACTGCGATCTTTTTTTACTTCTCTTGCTTAAAATGTCTTTCTGACTCTAATCATTCACGTGTTTTTATCAATTCTCATAAAGTCTCAATCATCACCTCTTCAAATATAACTTCCCTCTCATTTTCTCCATTTCATTCTTCCAGAATATCCATGAGATATACATTGGATCTTTTCATTCTCTGCTATCTTTACTATGTTTCTAATATTTTCACTCTCTTTATCTTTTTCTCTTTGCCTTTACATTAAGGTAATTTCCTATATCTTTCTGTTTATAAATTATCTCTGTATCTTGTGTGATATGCTGTTCCATCCATCACAAGGATTTAATTTAATATTTCTAGAATAAAAATGTGATTAGATTTATTTAAATCCTTGCAATTAATGATAATTTTTTATTCTATTTTGGTTTCTATTCCTTTTTTTATTCTCTTTAATCAATTTCCAGGTACTTGTTTTTAATGAACTATTTTTAAAGCAGTTTTAGATTTGCAGAAAGTTCTGAAGATAGTACAGAGTTCCCATATACCCTGAACCCAGTTTCCTTATAATTGACATCTTAGATGAATATGGGACATTTGTTATAGTTAATCAACTAATACTGATACATTTTTATTAACCAAAGTCCTACTTTATTCAGAGCTTTTCATCTAATGTTCTTTTCTGTTCCAGAATGCCATCCAGGGTACCATACTACATTCAGTCATCATGTCTACCTAGGCTTCTCTTGGCTGTAACAGTTTCTCAGACTTCTTTTTGATGACCTTGACAGTATTGAGAAGTACTGATTGGTATTTTACAGAATGTCTCTAAACTGGGATTTGTCTGATGTTTTCCTCATTACTAGACTCAAGTTATTGGTTTGGGGGTGAAGACCACAGAGATAAAGTGTCATTCTCACTACATCATAGTGTTATTCTCACTACATTGTATCAAGCATACTTATTATCAACATGACTTGTCACTACTGATGTTGACGATGACACCTGACTGACGTAGTGTTTGTTCAGTATCTCCACACAGAGTTGCTTTTTTCCTCCCCTTTCTATGCTATACTTTTTAGAACAAAGTCATCATGCTTAAGCAATGGGGTGTTATTCTCCACCTGTTTCAGGGAGGAATAGCTACATGAATTAGATGGAATTCTTCTGCATGGGAGATTTGCCTTTTTACCCCGTTTATTATTTATCCCATCATCTACCTAAATCAGTATAGATTCATCCATGGACATTTATTTTATATTTTGGGTTATAATCCAATACTCTTTTACTTTTTTTGTTACTCAAACTGTTCCATGTTTAGCTATTAGAAGCTCATTCATTTGGCTTCTATCCACCTTTTATATATACCTATCAATGTGAGGTTTTGTTATGTATTTTAAATATTTCCTTACATTCTAACACTACAAAATTCTCCAGGTGCTTCTTGTACCTTCTGGCCCCAGTCCTAGAATTAATCATTTCTCCAAGGAAAGCTGTTTTCTTTTATCAAATAATGGTATTAGAAACCAAGATCTTGATACTAAGTATGCTCATTGCTACTAGGGCATCATTTCTTCAAGGCCCTCCCAGCAGACAGAGCAACTTAATGTGTGTATGTAAATTAACTTATGTATATAATATCTATAAATATTTTTTTTACATAATCATCTTTATCTCTATTAAGCTGATATTGAGTGAATACTGATGCTCCCAACTCTAACCCATTTCCTCGTGGGTTGTTCTAGCCTCTTTCTTTGCTTATCCATAATCTCCCACTCCAATAGAGAAAAATCTGGCTCCCATAATCAGTCGTTTATTTATTAAGTATTCAGTTCCAATGCATATGTATGGCAGTATGAGACTGGTTAACTGGTACCCTCAAGGGAAACAAACTTTTCAGCTAGAGCACAATGTTTATATATAGTTTCTTTTGCCTTGAATTTTATAAACTCCAATCATTTTCAATGTTATTTAGGTCAGCTCCTTTTCCTACTTTCTCAAGTAGGTTGTTTCTTACGTTAGTCATAGAGTTAGACTGTCTTGTCACATTCTGCATTCAATCTGAGGAACCCCAACCTCCTAAGTGAGTTTTTGTTAATTTGCATACATTAAGAGTCATTCTTCATGCCATAAAGTTCTCTGAGTTTTGACAAATACATGGTGTTATGTATCCACAATGACAGTATCACACAGGATAGTTTTAACACTCTTGTCTTAGTCTGCTTGGGATACTATAACAAAATTCCACAGACTAGAGGCTTTAACAACAGAAATTTATTTTTTCACAATTCTGAATCCTGGTTCCAGATCCAGTTCAAGGAAGAGATTCTGGCGGGGTTTGGGTTCTGGTGAGACCTCTTTTCCTGCTTTGCAGATGGCTGTTTTGTCCTTAAATAGTCATTCCCATCCCCCAAGGCTCTGCTCCAGACTGACTTACACACACACACACACACACACACACACACACACACACACACTCACAGACCACCCAACCCTACCCCCAAGGCCCTGGAAACCACTGATCTTTTCACTATTGCTACAGTATTGCCTTTTCCAGAATGTCGCATGAATGGAATCATACAATAAATAGCCCTGTCAGACTAACTTCTTTAAGTTAGAAACATGTACTTAAGATTCATCATGTCTTTTTCTGGCTTAAAAGTTCATGTTTTTAATAGCTGAATAACATTCTATTATATGGATGTGCCACACTTTGTTCATCCATTAGCCTATTAAAGGATATTTTAGTTGTTTCAGATTTTTGGTGATGGTGAATAAAGCTGTTACAAATATTTGTGTGTGGGTTCTTCTGTGGGCATGTTTCAAATCAGTTGGGCAAATACCTAGGAGCATGATTGCTGGATCACATGGTCAGAATAGGTTCAGCTTTGTAAAAAAACTGCCAAACTGTCTTCCAAAGTGACTGTACTATTTTGCATTCCTAGCAACAAGGAAAGAGCATTCCTGTTGCTCCACATCTTCCCGGCAATTGATATTATCAGTTTTTTGGATTTTACTCATACTAATAGCCATGCAGTAGTATCTAACCGCATTTCAATTTTCAAATCCCAAATGACAGATGATATTGAGTTATTTAATACACTTATTTGCTGCCTATGTATCATCTTTGGAGATGTGTTTGTTCAGATCCACTGAACATGCTTCAATAGGGTTGTTTGTGTTCCTATTTTTCAATTTTAAAAGCTGAATTTATATTTTGGTGACAAGTCATTCTTCAAGTATATGTTTTGTGACTATTTTCTTCCAGTCTATGACTTTTCTTTTGATACTTTTAACAGGGTCTATCCCAGAGCAGAAATTTTTAATATGACCAATGTATCAATTATTTCTTTCATGAATCATCCTTTTGGTGTATCCAAAAAAATCATCACCAGACCCGAGGACATGGAGACTTTCCCCTGTGTTATCTTCTAGAATTTTTACACTTTTATGTTTTACATCTAGATTTATGATCGATTTTGAGTTAATTTTGTGAAATGTGTTTTTCATATGGATATCCAATTGTCCCAGAACTATTTGTTGAAAACACTATCCTTTCCCCTTTTAACTGTCTGTACTCCTTTGTCAAAGATCAGTGACTATTTGTATAGGTCTATTTCTGGGTTCTCTGTTCTGTTTCAGTGGTCTGTATTTCTATTCTTTTGCCAATACTGTACTGTCTTTATTATTGTAGATTTGTAGATAGTCTAGAAATTGGGTATTGTGATTCCTCCAACCTCCCCCTCCTTTTCCTCTTCTCTTTCTTTTTCTTCTTCCTTCTCCTTCTTCATTACGTTGGCGAGTCTTTTGCCTTGACATAAAAACTTTAGAATCAATTTGTTAATGTCTACAAAATAGCTTGCTGGAACTTTGGGATTTCACTACATCTATACATTAAGTCAGGAAGAACTGAAAACTTATCACAATTGAGTGTTCCAATCCATGAGCACAGATTATCTATTTATTTAGACTTTCTTGGATTTCTTTCATCAGAGTTTTAGTTTTCCACATTTGGATTCTACACGTTTTGTCAGGTTTATACCTAAGATTTTCATTTTTTGGTCATATTATAAAAGGTACTGTTCAATCTCAAGCTCCAATTGTTCATTGCTGTTACCTAGGAAACTGACTTTTATTTATTACTTATAGTAATTTGTATGCTGTGACCTTGCTACACTCAGTTATTAGTTCCAGAATTTTTGTTGTTACTGATTCTTTGGGATTTCCCACATATACAATTATGTCATCTGCAAACAAACGCAGTTTTATTTCTTCCTTCCCAATTTGCATACCTTTTGTATGCTTTCCTTGTTTAGCACACTAGCTTGTACCTTCAGTACAATAGTATTGTGATATTAACTATAGAGTTTTCTTTGTAAATGTTATCAAGTTGAGTGAGTTATCCTAAGATATATGTGTTTTACATTCTTTTAAATTATTTTATATCCTCAAGTTTTAATAGTTCTACTATTTGTGCTATTTCCTGACTTTTTTATGGTTAATCATTTCCTTTTGTGCTTCTCAGTTTTGATTATGAGAGTTTTGTTTTGTTTTTCTGTGGAGTTCCTGTCTTCTGCTCATAAAGACATACACACATAGAAGTGATAAAGTCCAGCATGCCAATCACTGACTTCCCTTAAGTACACTGAATCCCTGAGCAGAATTTGAAAACAAGTAACTGGTTCACTCTTTAATGTTCTCTTGAAATTTCCTATCATTTCATGCAACTGTTGGACAAAGCTGTGAGGTCAATAATAGGTTTGGATTCAGTTCCCTACTCAGTTTCTTGGCTAGTTATACTGTCTTGGTGAGGTTCTTTAATTTCAAAGGTCTTTAATCTTACCATTTCTCTATGTAAAAATTAAAAATGGTAACATTCACCATTTATGTTTACTCAAAGTTTAGAGAAGATGCAATGTCTTTATATTATTAAGTTTGTGAACTCCCTGAATGGTGGTGTACCCAGACTGAGGTAGTCCCCAGGTCCCCACCTCCTGATGTCATGCCTTTCTGCAAGCCTGGCTTTTTTAGTGTGGGTAGGTCCTGAGGCATGTGCCTAATAAACATAATATGACACAGTTGAGGGAATGTCACTCTGTGATTATGTTCTGTTTTATGTCAAAGATGATGGGATGTCATTCCTGCAGTTATATTGTATTATTTATGACTCTGTCTTGCTTACAGTCTCCCTCTTTCTTTCCATTTCTGACTTTTAATAAGCAAGCTGTCACAAATCCTATGGCCACAGGAAATTATTCTGACTACAATCTGAGAGAACTTCATAGTAAATTCTTCCCCAGTCAAGCCTCCAGGTGAGAACTCAACCCTGGGTGACACCTTGAATGCAGCCTCGTGAGTCCCTGAGCAAACCCAGCTAAGCTTTGCCAATACTTACAAACCACAGAAACTTTGAGATAATAAATGTGTTTTAACCTCTAAATTTATAGTAATTTGTTAAATAACCGAAAACTAATATACATACAAAGCCTCCATTAAGTGGGTAATGCCTTTAAGAACCTTAAAGAGGTAAGTGTTAAAAGGTCAGCCCAGATTTCTAAAATCTGCTTTGAAAACATTTTATTTAAGGTAGGTAGGTAAAGAGGCAGAGATAGAGATAGAAATAGAGAGAGAGAGAGAGAGAGAGAGAAGAAAATTCTGGTATTGAAGAAAAGCATTATTTATTTCAGAAAGGAATCAAATTTTTATTGCCCATAGATCTGTAAGGAACTAAAGTTCCAATAATTTTGTGACCTAAAGGGTTCAATATAGTTGTTATGTATTATTTACAGTACTTAGGTTGTATATATCCACAAATACATAATTTTATGATCAATACCAATACACAAACTATGTCCCAGTTTGATTTCTTCCATTCAGACTAGGTTTTTAATACTGATTGTATGTGCAATTAAAATATAAAAGTATTATAAATTAGAAAATGATTTTTAAAGTTCATTTCAAAAAATATAGTTCCCACCTGTTTGACATGGTGATGTTTCTTTAACCACATAACAGACTAACTCCCAGTGTGCTTGATTCGAATTTGGTTTATCAGTGTCATACTAGAAAAGTTCATTTTCATAACAAATTGCCAATTAATTCAATTTGTCCATATTACATATTTGACAACTTTGGGGTTAAAAAAACCTTCTTTTCAATCCTTTACCTAGTAAATTACATCAAAGTGAACCATTGCTGGATTAGTTTATAAAATCTCTTAGAGCCCCAATAAGGTCAGTCTCAATCTGAAAAGTTCTACTGTGAGAAATTTACCCACATTTCCACTAAACAACAGCTGGTTTTCTTGCAACTTGTGAACACCCAAGACATGATATATCTTTCCTTCCTGTACTTTGGTTAAAAAGTGCTTTGCTTTTTTTTCCAGAACATAGCCAACTCTTGACACTAATTCTTATCACAGATTACAGTGAAACTTGCTCTCTCCCATCTCTGCCCTTTGTAGGGTTTGATGTTTACTGTAACAAAGCATTACACTGTATTTAGTAGGTAAAGCCACAAGAAAAGCAAATGACTTATCTTCTGCTTTCCCAGATCATCTGTGGAAGTTCTTGAAACATTGTTTACACTATAGAACACCTTAAAGTCATCCTTCCCCAAATAGATGTGACATGTCTTTCCCCTAGACCTGACAAAATAGGATTAACAAGAAATGCTGTGTTCATGTAAGGACATCTTCAACATGATAATTCACGTCTGCAATGAGAAATAATATCAGTTTAATTATGACTGTTTTGCAAACCCTTGTTGAACATAAATGTATTGCTAACAATGAAGTTATTAATGTGCTTATATCTGAAAACTTGCCTGTAGAGACTAGGAGAAAGAGTCATACTAAATATGTTGGTCTTCCTATTTACCAAAGACAATTTCCTCACTGATACAGTACCTATATTTGTGCATTTTAAGTATTCCTGGGGGAAGAGGGAGGGGGTCCTCTGGCTGTAACTATACGGAACCAGCAGAAGAGTAAACAATGTTTAGAGATACTAAGAGAACAGGCTTACTGAACTGGCTTCCAATTTCAGCATGGCCACTGACCATGACAGAAACTTTGAATGCCTGCTTTCTTATCTGTTCACCTAACTCGTATGTACAGGGTGATTTCAGAGATCTCATGGGAATCATCTCTAACCTACTTGCATTCAGTAAATGGTAGACAGGGTTACTATAGTTCCTGTGAAACGTGCTGCCCTCTGCTTTTCCTGTGAATGCTTCTCAAGCAGGGTCCACTGAATGCTCCTGAGTTCAAAGAATTAATAAAAAGCAGGTCCCAATAAGAGATCTTCTATTTTCTTTTGTTATTTATTTCTAACCCTACAAGCTTCCTTACCTTCCCTTTCTTTTCCCCTCAAAATGACTCATTCTTTACTCAGTTTATTTAAGTGTAGTCACCAAAGTGGACTATCAAATGTCTCTATTTTCCCCAAACACACAGACACATACACACGCTTCCACACACACACACACACACACACACACACACACACACACACACAACCCAGCTCAAAATCTGTAAGGACTATTAGTTACCTTGTCTGAATTACTCAACTCTAGAACAGAGGTAATGAGCAATTGTATCATCAAAATAGAGAAATCATGTACTTTAATGTGCTTTGAATAAGCATGTGATTGCAAGGCTATAAGGAACGTGATACTAACATAAGTAATAGGCAAAATAGTGCTGAGGCAATATTTGGAATACGTACTATGAAGTGAGGAGTAATGTGAAAAAAATCTCCAGGAGGAACATCATTTTCCCGACTCTAATTTCTCAAATTTTAAACATTTAGTTTTAAAAACCCCACAAACTATAGGATCTTGAGGGTTCTGGGCTTGTCATCAATGTTTAGGGAGAACAAAATTTGAATGAGGTAAGAATGACATTACCACCCATTTTGTTTGGGCTGCCGATAAAAAAGACCTTATAATCTTCCTCAGCACATTTTTAGATAACATCCTTCCATTGCTCTCATGAAGATTAAGCCCTCATTAAATCTTATATTTCTCACTTTATTGTCACTGCGGAAGTGAGAAATGGTGCTGACACCTTTGTTTATGATCCTTCCTAGATTTGAACAGAAAGATTAAAAGTTGCCTATTATTCAGCCTCCTCAGAAGCAAATAGTTTTTGTAACCTACCAATTAGACTATGGAAGCCATTTCAAATAATTATAGTCTGTCTCTCTTTTATTCACACTTGATTCCAAAACGTTCTGTTTTTTTTCACATGGATAATCTAGAAAATAAATATTACTCTTGCCTTCAGAGGCAGCATTCAAATGATCAGATACTTGCCTTAACTTGTTATATATAGTATCAAACTTATTACTTAGTTTCCTCTCTGTCTGCTTAGAACTTGAGCTGTCCTAGTGGAAAAATGACTTAACAAGCAAAAAAAATAATGGTACAAACATTTAAACAGAGGTCACAGTTGCCAGGACACGGGATGTCAGTTTTGCAGTCCATCTGCACTTTCCCACTAGTGGAGTTGCGCTGCACGAGTCTAAAGATATTTCCGAAATAAGCAAACACCAAGGGCATCACGGCCCATCAAAAGCGACTCTCTTCTTCTTCCACAGCGCGGTGAAGGCCGGGGATGAATTTTAAGAGTTGTTTCCGGACACTTCCCCTCCTGCTTTTCCGGGGCAGGGTCCCAAACAGGCTTGAGGAGTTGCCCTCCCACAAGGGAGACAGGGACCCGCTGCTGGCGGTACTAACACTCCGGTTCTTCCTCGAGGAAGACCTCTTCAGAGGATCATCCCCATCTTTGGGGACAAAACACTCGTCGTCGGTGCTCGTCTGCCGGCTGAAGGCTCCCCTGCTCGAGTCCTCGGACACACCGGTCTGGTCGCCATCCTCGCTGTCCATGGTCACGGAGCTCAACCAGCTCTTGCAGCTGCTCGCACTGGATAACCGATGCCGCTCCAGCGGGGCCGGGCCTGGCCCAGGCAGGGTTCCAAACAAAGTTGATTCATCCACGTCCGTGTTTTCCAAACTTGGGCAGTTAGATGCATCACCTAGAATGCAGAAAACAAAGTCTGCGCTGTGCAATGGATCTGAGCATCACTCCCTACAGGTAAAGACACCAAAATTTCTCTTCAAAGGGTACAACAAAGAGCAGAGATGAATAATATTTTTTTAATGAGCTTTGACTTGCATGATTAAGTAGCTGTTTAAGGGGTCACCTAATGAACTTTATAGTAGCATTTCCCAAACTATCGTTCATGGACTAGCTTCCACATAAAAAGAGGCCACAGTCAGCAATATGGTAATATTAGATTAAATCAATTTAAACAAGAATCTTCATAGGAGAAGGGTTCAACTCATCCAACAGGATGCCAGTGTGACTTGTGAATCTCCAAAAGAATCATTTCTTAAACTGAGGTGGCCCTAAAACCTTTTATTAAAGTTCTCACAGAAATGGAGTTTTGAAGAACATACATGGGGAAGTGCTGTCTGATGGACTGCCTCCATTTAGCTCCTCTGATTTTGAGTTATTGTCCTTTAAAAATTGTAAGACTACTTATAACATCATTTAAAGTATATAGGAAGCAGTTATAAAGCCTGAACCTCTGGGCTGATTATAGAGAATTCAAAGGTGTTTAAAACCAAAAGGATATCTTCCAGCCTCAATCTTAATATCAAATTTTTTCCTAGAGTACTTTATTACTGAAATGTTGTTGAAGGGTACTGTATCAGAAAACATGCCTGTCCCCCAAAAATAATTCATTTGATGAAACTGAATTTTGTCTTCTTAGATGAGTTTTTTCATCAACCTTTTAAAACCCACAGCTGAGTTCTCCAAACTCAAATCTCTGTCATGCACCCACATCTGATCACACCCCACTTGTTTCTGTGCTTGTTCTAAGTTTGTTGGTGTGTTGCTAAAAAAGGAGATCATTTGAAACACTGGGCTGAGAAAGGCATAGTAGGAGACTCTGCTTTGGGAGAAGTAATAGAACATCGCACACTTAAAAGTGGTTTTGTTTTGTGCTGATTCCCTCTGCTTTGTCCTTGGTTGACAATATAAAAAGACACTGTTTACTTTTCCATTTGATCTGCACGTTTCAGGATAGCCACCCCTACAGTGGCTAGTCATAGGCTTTCCTTGTTGCTAATCCAACCTGCTTTACTCCTTCCTGCAATCAGTTGATGAATTTCTTTTGACTGGAGAGTGGTTGCCTTGCACAACCTCATGCCCTGGATATTGATCTAGGTCTAGAAAAAATAAACTAAAAGAAGAATTCCTTCAGTCTCAAAAAATGTGTACAAGGATGGCCTCATGAGGAGTCAGTCCATCTCCTTGCTCCCAAACTAAGGACTTTGTCTACACAAGGCCATTCCTGTGGGACCCCAGGACTGCCTACACTTGACAGGCCAAACCCCATCTCTGCTCCAGGATGCTCCAAAAGTGGAGGCAAAGGTTTTCCGAACATCCTTAAGTCTACAGAATTCCACACAGTGGCTGGATTTGGTACCTTTGTCTTGCTTGCTAAGCAAACTTCAGACCCCCAAAAAGTCTATTACGGAGTTTTAAAAAATAGTAACTTAAAAACATAAAATAGAGAAGTAATTCACACATAAGTTTCATTTTTAAAAAATAATGCAACTTAAACACAAACCTCTAAGCTATAAATTAATACTTAATTAATAATTAAATGTATCTTTTTCTTCTAGTAAACAGACTATCACTTTCAACAGATATTTTAGGTCATAAATAGAGACTTTAGCTTGATATGACCTGAAGAAGATATAACCTATATTTAACACCAACCTAGCTAATGCTTTCAGTGAATTATTTATACATACAAGTTCATTCCTCAGGTTACACCAGTCACACAGCAAATGTCAAATCAACAAATTTTAGATTGAACCCTTCCCTTTAGATTTCACTTGCCATACAATGGCAAGAGCTATGCATTTCCTGACGATTAATGATCATTCACACGTCTGTTTTCGGCTTGGGGGCGCACAAAGAAGGATTTGTCTGCCTTAATGTAACTTACACATTTCAAGCAATGATAGGAGCTCCTCCTGAGAAGCATGCTACCATCCTAACCTCAATAGTTTCTGAGAACTGCACAACCATGAACATTCTCAGGAATTTAATTAATCTGCTAAAGTAGTAGGGAAATCAGGCAGTCATTTCTACTGTCCTTCTAAAATCTCCAGGTACCTCTTGCAAGCATGCACACACATATTTTTGTGTACGTATGTTATGTGTATGGAGGAGGGGGCGTGACTTGACTTAGTACTCCTCCAAATACACAGGTCACTCCAAAGGTCATGCCAGAGGCACACAGACTAGCATTCTGGATCCATGCTATACAATTCTTATAATGATGATAATCTTAAAACAGTTTAGAAGCAGAAATACTGAACGGATGAACTATACTGTGGTTTCTGAGCAGGAAATTACACTTACCATGAAGCAGGCGTTGTTCCTGTAACTGCAGAGATCTGAACTCCACCCATTTTTTCTTCAGGGTTTGCTGAGAAAGAAGAAAAAAAGTGCTAATTATTAGGAAACCCCAGTGCAGATAGCAATACTTCTAGGTGTTGAGATAGCTCATTAGATTGTTGTACTTTCTTGCTAACACCAACAACCCAGCCTATTCATTGGGAAGATTCCTTTTTCTGTATAAAAGAGGGATATTGGGAATACTACTTTGTCAAAAAATAATCTAGAAGCACCAACAAGTTGAAACAATGACTTTGTTTCAATAGATACAATAGACAATAGAAACAATTGCATTTATACACTTTTATTTTTAAAAATATAAAACCAGACTGCTTGAGTTTGTGTCCATTTACTAGCTATTTAGGCAAGAATATACACTCTAGGCTTATCCCCTGACCTGTAAAATAAAGACAGTAATAGAACCTAAACCCTGGGATTGAGATGAGGATGAAATGAGTTGGTAGATATAAACTGTGCACATGAGTGACTAGAAGGCAGAAAAGGTTCAATAAATACCGTCATCATCCTATAAGCCTGGGGTACTGAAACAATCTTTTCTCTGGACATCTATGTATTCTCCACACCAAAAAAGGAGACGCTGACCTGTTTTGGGAGGCTCCCTTGGAGGGCTAACCTTAGAACACTGTAAAGCACCCTGACTTCTTAACTTGTCAGCTGCCAGCACGTGGGAACAGGGGCCCAGGGTGGGAATGAAGCGGCTGCTCTCATGGTCAAGACTGCATGTGAGGCCTGGCCTCGCCCACTGATTGCTCTCAGGCAAAGGGAATTGAAACCAAACCAGGCTGAAGCCATCTGACAAGGCACAGCCAACGGCCCATTCTCCCTCCTGCTTGGTGTCTTCTCTTCTAGCCCTGTTTGCCATTCCGGGTCCCCACAGCAAGCTCCACAAGGTGGCCTAGTTCAGGTTTGCCCGTGTACACTTATCCCGAAAGGAAAAGCAGCCTACTTGGAAACAAACAGCCCTTTGTAAAAAAGCAATCTGGGAGGGGCAGATGAAGGTTAAAAAGGAAGAAGGATAAAAAGCACAATTAGAAGAGGAAGGTCTAAGGAAAATAAAATAAAATTACAAGAATGTCATTAAATGCGTAAGTGAAAAACAGCTGGCTCCTTAGCTCTCCAACTGAATAGCCACCAGGCAGGATTTTCCAAGCCTTGATAACAGTAACATTTAGCAGCAATCATTATGGTTGCCAGTACAATCTGTAAGTGGTGAAATCAAAGCCAGAAAATGCCTGGCTAGGTTAATTCAATGCTCTTTCTATACTATAATATAGTTTATATGGCTATAAGACTGCTCAACTACCTGATCACAGTTCTTGGTATCTGTGTGCACCTGTAGACACATGAAGGGCAGAGTTAGAGACCTGAGGAGCATCGAACTAGCAAGGATCTGACATAAACAGTAGTCTCCTCGTATCCACAGTTTCACTTCCCATGGTTTCAGTTATCCGTGGCTGGGAAGCAGATGATCTTCCTTCTGATGGTGTCATGAGAAGGTCAACAGTAGCCTAACCCCTCATCAAATTACCCACATCATTCACCTCACTTTATCGCATCACAGGTGTTTTTATCAACTCACATCATCAAAAGAAGAAGCATGAGTACAGTACAATAAGATATTTGACAGAGAGAGATCACACTTACATAACTTTTGTTACAGTGTATTGTTTTGCTATTCTATTTTATTATTAGTTATTGCTGTTAATCTCTTACTGTGCCTAGTTTATAAATTAAAGTTTATCATTAGTATCTATGTATAGGAAAAACAGTAGATATAGGGTTTGATACAATCCACAGTTTCAGACGTCCACTGGGGGTCTTGGCATGAGGTGGAGGGAGGGACTACTGTATAGCAACCTTTTTCTTCTTTCTTAGAAAGGTTTGTCTCCTACAAGCGAGGAGAGTCCGGTAGAGGAGCACAAGGATAGGCTGACAGCCAAGACTAAACACAGAGAAAAGAGGAAGCTGTATTTCTTCATAAATTCTGTAAGTGTAAAAATATAAAGTCACGGCTTGCCAAATAGTTCATTTCTGTGAAAATAAAGGTTTTAAAATATATAATCTGTTGATTTGGCCCTGTCATCTAAGTATGTCGTCACTTAAACCAAGAAAATACCACTGAAAAGAGCAGATGTGTCAAAGTGACTGAAACTTTTTAGTCTATACCTAAGTGGCCCTAATTTTCTCTGAGTCTGTTTCTGCCTGTTATTAACATCACAGTTGTATATTTGGACAAATCTAACCTCTCACTGTTAGAAGATTAAAGCACATTGATATCTAACCATAATGGGCCGCATCAATTCACTGAGCCTAGCTCAATACCTACATAGCAGCTGCTCAGTAAATACTGGTTGAATGAATATGTGAAAGAATGGCTTCCTAAAGCATCACTCAATTTATCAGAGATGATTTTGTATTTGATATAATTCTAATGTTCTCCACCTACATGAGATATATAGTTAACCATTTCCATGGCACTTAACTAATTGTATGGCACTCTCACAGATAATATGCTGTTGAACTTTCTTAACTGTCTTTAAAAGGTCCATATCAGAAAAACAAAGGTTCAATGTAGCAAAATGTTTCTCAAGGGCTACAAATCCCCTAGATAGTAGAGCTAGATTAAAAAATAGTTTCCCCAGACAGCACATTGGATGTGCTGTTTTCATGTTCAACATTTGAATCATAGGTCATGAGAAAGGGAATCCCTGAAAAAATCCTCGGAAAGGACCACTGTTTCTAAAGAGCTTGTGGCTCCACAGAGAGTCTTTAAGGGATAGAAAGCACACTTAAGAGGACACACAGACTAAATGTCATTGTGTGAGGGGGAAGCCAGCCTGACCCTGGTTATAAGTCAGACCCAGACATTTCTGGCTCAAGAGATGAACTGGAAATCTCGTAATTTCAAGATTAGAAAAGGAACAGAAATGAAAGAAAGTAAGCAGGCGTGCACCCAAAGGTCCGCTGGACGTGCGGAAGCAGAGAGAATTAGCTAGGATTTGGATCCCGTGGTCATATGTAGTTCAAATGCACTTATCTGAAGCGGATGACAGAGACAAGGTTTCTGCTCGAGAAAAGAACCTTAGCTAGAGCTCCGCCACCATGAAAAGGAGGCTGAGGAAAACTGCTGACGGCAGCAGTCGCTCATGTGGAGCCTGTGCCAAGAGGCGAGAGTGCAAAAACATAGCCTGTGACCTGAGCCAAGCACACACTGAGCCTCCAGGGAAGGCTTCCAGCTGCCAGATCTGGCTCTAGATTGGGAATCTTTAAGTGAAGAGTTAAAGCAACCGCCCAACTATCCTACTGAGAGGAACAGAGAAGCCATCATACAAGGGAAGCGGGTGATCTAAACTCCAAAGCTTGAATGATAAAAAAAGACAACCAAAGTGATAATTAGCACATGGAGTTGCTCCAAATAAAATGAACATACAATGGTATCCAAAAAAAAATTTTTTTAAAGAATGTTTATAATCCTCTGAGGAAGAAAGAAAATCAGTGCTGATCAGGACAAGAAATTTGAAACAAATAAAACAAGAAGAGATAGACATAAAAAAGAACTACTTGAGAAATAAAAGTTACTCAATTTTTAAAACTCAGTGGAGAGAACACATCCTGTACAGAACACAGATGATATTACTGAAGATGCTACTAAAGAATTTAAGAAGAACATAATAAAACAAAGGTAAAGTGATACACAATATGAGAGAGTGGTTAGGAAGCATGGAATGTAGATGAAGAGAGTCTAAAATATGTCTAATATGGATTCCAGAAGACAATTAAGTGAGGAATGGTGAGCCAGATATATTCAAAAAGATCAAGGTGATAGTTTCCCAAAACTTAAGAAAGTCACAAGTCATTAGATTGAAAGGCTACTGCAAGTTCTAAGCACAGATTTCGAAATGAATCTAGACCTAATCACATTATGGTGCAACGGTAAATGAGTAAAGACAAAAGCACACCTTAAAAGCAACCAGAAACAGATAAAAACACAAATCCAAATACCAGTTTTTGAAAAGACTCAAAAATAGAAAATGTTCTAAAGAAAATTGCCAAGGAAAAAAAAAATAAGAAAAGGTTTAAGAAGTAGTACAAACAAAAATGGAGACATAATCACAGTTGTGAAGAGAGAAAAAGATGAGAACAGAATTTGTATCATCATCTTTTTATAAAAATTTGAAAACTTTATTCACAAAAACTTAATTCCATAAAACTGGCTCCAAAAACAAAACAAAACAGAATATCCGAGTAGTCTTATAACTAGTACAGAAACTGAAGCAGAGGTCAGAAGTACTTCACCAGAAAGAACCCCAAACCCAGATGACTCAGCTGGTGTTACAAGAATTCTATCAGAGAATAAAAAGGGGAAGATTCTCCCCAGCTCATGCTAAAAGTCCAGTAAACACAATACCAAGACTAAAGAATGATAGTCTGAGAAAAGAAAACTACAGGCCATTCTACCTGTAAATGAAGTTACCTTCAAAAATCTTAAATAAAATGTCAGCAAAGCAAATCTACAAGTACATAAAGAATGATTACAAATTGTGACCAGGTGCGGTTTATTCTGGAAATGAAAGAGTAGTTTCACATTAGAAAATCTTTAAGTGTCATTAACCATACTGACAGATTTTAAAAAATAAATAAACAAGACCATCTTAATGCATACAGAAAAAGGTACTTGATAAAATTTACAAGCGTTAAAAATATTCCCAGTAAACTTAGTATAGAAGGAAGCCTCCTCAATGTGAAAACTATGGTTCACAGAGACAGCTCATTTCTGATAGGGAAAGAATGGGAAGAATTCCCTTTAAAACCAAGAATAAAATAAGGATGCCAATTATTACAGTTTCTATTCATCACTGTATTGTGGGCCCTAGCCAGCACCGTAAAGTAAGAAAAATAATTTAATGTCATTCTTAGCAGTTATTATCATCATAGAAAACCCAAAATCATCTACAGATAATTTATTAGAAAGTATATAGTTTATGAATAGTTTAATTTAGTTTGAACCTAATAGCAGCACAGAAAAATTGATGTTACATATCTATACACTAAACTTAATCAAAATAGCTATTTTTATAAGAAACTATAACAAAAATCATAATGTACAAAGGAATAAATCCAACAAAAGATATAAGATCTATACATAAAATTTTAAGATTTAATTAAAAGACTTAAACAAGAATGGTGAGATTTTCAATCATTAAGAAAACTCAATACCATTCAGATGTCAAATCTCCTCAGATTGATCTAAGTTGTGATATCAATTTACCTCCAACATTCATTTATGGAACTTGTAATCTGATTCTAAAGTTTATACAGATGATCAAAGGACCAAAAATAACCTGGAACGTTTGCCCAACCAGCTACCAATATTTATTATGAGGGTATAATAACTGAGTTTCAGATAAACAAAGTGACCAATGGATCAGAATAGGAAGCCTATAATAAAATCCATGCTTATATGGAACTTGCTTAAAAAGAGAAGCTTCACTGCACGTCAGATGGAGGAAAATAATTGGAAAATAAATGGCACTGGGAGAACTGAGTATTCATAAGAAGAAAAAATAAAGGTGGATTCCTTGATATACTATATAGAAAGATTAGTTCTGGATGTATTAAGAATTCATGTGTAACAAGGAAAAACTTTAAAACTTTCAGAGGAAAACACAGAAAATTCAGATTACTTACAAAGGATAAATAATTAGGAGCTCTGTCATGAATAAAAATACCAAAGGAACAATACATTCAAAATCCTAAGGGGGCAAAACATCAACAGAATAATTCCGTTATCTAGCAAAACTTTCTTTCAATATTAGCAGTGGAAATAAAGACATTTTTCAACAGAGAAGAACCTACTTACCCTCACTGAGGAAGTATTCAGAAGGAAGGAAAGTAAAGCCGGAGGTAAGAAACAGAATGCAGGAGACAACAGAAAACATGAGTTTAACAGGTCAGTATATTTGTTCACTACCAGTTATTTAGAGAAAAAAAACTATGTTTTCATGTTAAAAACTGACAAAACTCTCTAATGTAAAGCAATAATAAGGAGGATAGGATTTTAAATGGACATTTAAATATGTTAAGATTCTCATGACATTCTGGAGAGGATGGAGATATTGAAAAAATTCATACATCACTAGAAATAATAATAGTTAAGTATGTATATTAAAGCCTCAGGAGAAAATGTTCAAAGGACACAAATTGTTTAGAAGCATGAAATACTTCTGTTGTGTAAGATAATACATTATTCCATGAAATATAACCTATCTTATCACTTACATAACATCACCAGTTTATTTTGAACATTTCTTTCCTTTTTTTACAAAAGGCTGAAAAAGCCAGTTATACTTTAAGAAAAGAAAGATGTTCACAAATACTATCTCTTTTGCAAAAACAAATTGACTATTTTAAAAATCTATGTGTAATACAAAGTACTGTATTCTCCTTACAAAAATGTAATGATAAAATGTTAGAGGCATTTCCCTCAAAGTCAATAATAAGCCTATCACTAATTACAATATGCTGAAAGTCTTAGACAATGTTATAAGAAAAGAAAAATAAATTAATTAAATAACTGAGGGTAAAGGAGCAAAACTTTTGTTATCTGCACATGATATTATGTTTAAATAGAATCTAAGAGAATCTACAAATCATTAGAATAAAAGTTGCTCAGCAAGACTACTAGATTTAAAAATTTACACGAAGATCAGTAAAAAAAATTAAAAGATTTTTAGAAGTAAAAGCTCATATTTATTATGAAAAGAAAAATGAGAAGATACATAAGAATAACTATGATAAAAGATATGTAAAAAATTAGTACACAACATAAAAAAGATATAAAAACATATTAATAAATTTATTACAAAATGTTTTTGAAGTACATAAAAGACCTGAATTAAAAGATTAAGATCCTGTGTTTGATGTAAGAAAACTGGAAAAAACATAAAGACATCAATTGATATTTATTCTATAACTGCAATTCACTTCCTATCTAAATCTGAAAAGAGGATTGTTTTCCAAAGAATTATATAAGTCAGTTGAAAATATCACAGGGTTAAGCAAACTGGCAAAAGTATAAAACCAATGTTATCAAAGAAGTTGATGATATAGATGCGGAGGAAGAAAATACAAGGTAAAATATGAACATAGAACTCCACCCTCATGGGCTCAGTAATTCAGAAGTGCATATTTCTTAAAGAAAACTAATAAATGGCAGCTATTCTAAGCAAAGTCCGAGTGCTCAGCCAGCCTCTAGTAGAAAGCCTTGCATTCCCTGCTCAGACTGGTAGCACATGACCACGCAGGGGGAGTCATGGGGATACAGAGGTCATCTGGGCTGGAGGAGGGGTCTGCGAGGCCGTGATGAACATGCACATGAGTGAGGAGCTGGGCTTCATGGGCTGGCAGATCCTCACCAAACTGGCAAACAGGTTTTTTAAGACCCTCAAATAACCATCCCAAGGAATTTTCACAGAGCATCCCGTGTTAAGCACTCTCTTCTGGAAACTCAAATTCTTTTCCTTTTCAGAGTTGATAGTGTGTTTGCCAATGAAAGTACATTCAAGGACAACCACAGGAGAAGATAATTTCTGTAATGAGAACGTGGCAGAATGAAAGGACACAGAGGCAGACAATGGAAAAGCAAAAATTCCAGGCCCTCCTGCACATGCATGCAGCACTTGGGAAAATCATGGGAAGACAAGCTCCTCCTTCTTTTTTTTTTTGTGTTTTTTTTTTCAAACAAAATGTAGATCAAGAGAGACTACAGGTGCATTAATAAAAAGATCTTCAAGTGATGCGCCTTCCTGTTGCCTTTCTGAGCCTCATAGACACAGAGAAGGAGGAAGGAAGTGATTTGCACTAGTTTGTGGAATTTAATATTCCTGCAAAGGTAATTGTGTGGCTCTTGATAATTCAGCAGTTTAAACTCATCACGACATTTCCTTTTCAAGGGCTATTTCAATTCTTCAAATAGATTTTTATTCTACCACTCACACATTCAGGGATGAAAAATGTGCCTGACTGTATTAAATTAAATTACCTTTAAAACTTGCATCTTTGCTTCAAGCTCTGTTCTTTTGAGAATCATTGTTCCATTAAGAGTCTCTATCCTGTGTTAAGGAAAAAGGGTGGAAGGGAACAGCATGAGTGATACTTCCAAACAAGTACCATCCTGATGGAGTGCTACACTTTGATCACAGACTATACTTAAAAAGCAACAAAAGTGTTACGATTCTCATGGCACTTCAAGTATGTAGACCTGAGTCAAAGCTTCCAGCGACACTCAGAGAAAGAAAATGGAAAACAACACAACAAAAACAAAACTCCCCTTGAGAGGGTGGCTGAAAGAAAACATTCCAGCTAATTTGTAAACTGTAGCTCATTTTATGGAAGCCACTATATGGCAATGATAGTTGTTCTCTACTAGAATCTATTCTTGCGGGTCTGCTGAATCACATCTTTTACTTGGTGAATATTTGTCAGACATCTACTATGTGCCAGAGTTTAGACACCGTGGTAAGAATGAAACAATGTTTTCTGCAATGAAAACAATAGGCACTAGGGATTCACACAATGGAACCGACATGCCATTTCTTGAAACGGGCAAAAATCCTCTCCTCCCTAACAGGGAAAAATCCTTTCCTCCCAAGGAATCTAGGAAATTTTACCTCTGCAGTTTGACTTAATTTTGCAACTAGAACAAATAGAACCAGAAATACTATGAGATAATAACCTTCATATGATTCTCTCATCCAAAACCTTTTAAATTTAAAAACTTTAATCCTAGAATTCTTAATTTAATGGTGTTCTTTTCTCTCCATACCAAATGTGTTTCTAAAAATCAAAAGACTTGATCTATTCTGAGTTGATTTGTTTTGTAGGTTCACATTAGGCTTTCATTTGCCTACTAAGCTATCGATCTGAATAACAAACTTCACACGTGAGTCACATACCTAAGCATTTTAAAAATATTGGTTCATATTCCTTCTGATAAATAAGCCGTAACTCTTTATCTATAAAAATGCAGGGAATTTTTCAAGGAATGGTAAAATAACAGCATTAAACATGGAAGCCAATTTTCCTCTCTTTCTAATAGCATTATACCCAAGATAATGAGGCGATAGGAAGCCAAAATACTGTCTGCTTTCTCCTTAGTGTGGTCTTGACTTCGGGAAACAGTGAGCATCCTTATGAATTTGTTTGGTATGACTCAATGTTGGTCTGACCTACCCAGCATTAGCTGTCTAGTGCAAAGCCACAGACATAGATTGGTCATTCTCTTCAGTATTTGTACAAACTGTCTCAATTTCCTGATCACTAGATTGCCATTTGTCTCTTCCCATTACTCCTTATTTATCCACCTAAGATCTATTGACTTCATCTACTTGGAACATAGGTTTCTGATTCTAACTGCCAGCATTTTCTCTTGGACCCTGTATAGTTCCTACCTTATGGATTCATGTTTCTCTAGAGCACGAGGGTACCTATCCTTTACCCTGAGCTCATAGGATCCATAGATTTGGACTCTGTCCTCTAACACCCCCAGTCACCTTTCAAAACTGCTCACATACAAACATCCTTTCAAGTTATAGACTAGAACACGGAAGAGCACCTTGCAGATTTCCTATTGGCAGTTTGCAATGAGCAGCTGTGGTGTAGCTAAGAGAAAGATCCCAACATTGAGAGCAGATGATCAAACCCCAACCCTGTCACTTGCTGAGTGGTTGATCTTAACTAGACCTCATTCAAGCCTCAATCTCTTCATCCATAAATGAGTAAAACTAACCTCACAAAGTAGCTGTGAAGAACGAGTGAGATAATGCAGGACCAACCTTAAGTAGAATAAATCGCAAACTACTTGGCCTGGCTGATGAGCCCCTGTTGTATCACCTAGCCAACTCTGTCTTCATTTCAATACCCCCCCTAATCCACCAACCACCATCATACTGGTTTTCTATCTCTTGGATGTGCCAAGCCCATTTTGAAAACAAGAGACCTCTCTCTTTACCCGAACTGCTCTCACCTGGGATCCATACCACCATCCCATCTCGTCATTTAATTCTTTACTCAAATGTCCCCTCCTCCAAGGACCATTTTCAACACCTAAGCTAAACTCAGTACCCTATTCCCTTTCTTTTTTTACTTCCTTCATGTCAGTAATCAATAATTGAACTATTAAAGTTATTTATTTTGCAGGCTTTTCCTATCCATCCCCTTCCACAATTAATAAAGCATTAGAAGAGTCTTTGTCACCCCTGAGCCTTTCATGGAGCTGGAAACATAGTAGAAGCTCAATAAATGCTATTTGAACAAACGAGCAAATTCCATCTTTTAACTGATTAGTAAGATGGCATTAGGTTGTAGGGATAGTATGGTGAAAGAGTCAGATCTCTAACTGCGGAGAGATCCCATTAGCAAGTCTGGAATGCTAGTAGACATGAGTGTGTGTGTTTGCAGGGCAGGGAGGGCTGCTCAGACTTTGCTCTTCCTTGCAAATGGAACACTAGAAGAGGAAAACAATTGGCTTGTGGTAAAAGGAAAAACTCAGCCTTTCAGACCTCTTATTTTTTCTAAGCACAAGATTATATCAACCATGAAAACTGGACCAACTCCTCTCTGTCCAAAAAGAAGCTGTGCCAGTTTGATTGAATTTGACATATAAAAAAATTGTTAAAATGCCCTCCCTCCTATATAGACTTTGGGCTATTGATGTCCCCTGACTTCAGATGTTGACAGCATGTTCAAATCTGAGGAAACCTTGAGAAACAAAAGGAACTGATGAAAGGGACTGTACCCAGCCCAAAGCTATGGTGCACTGCCTCCCTTCTTGTGTACTTGAACAAAAAGCCTATTCATTCACTCAACAGGCATTACGAGACACCAGGACGTTTTCAAAGGCCCAAGAGAAGCAAATAGTTACGTGAGCAGGTTTCCTGAAGATCTGATCAGGTCAACAACTTGTTTGTGGGTAAAGCCTTCTGTGCTCACACCATTGATATTTGCAAGGACATCACCTAGGAGATGCCGAGAAAAATGAGTTTTAAAACGTTTTGTTCAATAATCCCTCCTAACATGCAAATGAAACAAAATAAGCAAGCCCCAAACATTAGAAACACACCGGAGCTAAGAAAATTCAAAGCCACAATCATGTCCTGATCTTCACTATTAAAAAGTTTTCTTGTCTTGCTATTTAAATAATTCCTAACATGAGCAAAGTTGTAAGTTACCAGCTTGCAAGCCAGCGCAGTGTGCTGGGCTATCCTCCTGGATTTTGCAGACCAGAGTGCATATATCTGAGGACCAAGTGTTCTGATTCGGGAGCCTGTAAGTCTGTAAAAATTAGAATGATGCATCATTAGTCGTCCAGAAACTCAAAATCTGTTTGTCAAAAAGTAAAATAGTATCACTTACCTGAAGTGATATAATAAATAAGTGAAAAGAACCATTTAGAAAGTCTTTCCTTGATATAAACTAAATCAAAGCTACCAATCTTGCAATTCTACCAATCTGTAGTCAATCCCATTATTTAAAAAAAATAAAATCTGGCTTCAGAAAGAAATTAGGATAAGTCTCTGGTACAAGATTTTACATGTTTAAGCCCAAGAGGCCACCTGATGCTTCTGTTATTGCATATTTATCAAGAAACTACAGAGAGGCTTAAAGATGGTGGTGTGAGAGGTGAGACAGGAACCTCCTCCCAAAACCACACATAAAATGAAAATATAGCAAATACATCTAATCCTGAAAGAGCAACAGGAAAGGAGGCTGTAGCAGACCACCTACACCTGGGGAAAACAGCAGACCTCAAGGAAAAGGGTAAAGTAACAAAGCCGTGATCTGCAGGGACTCAAGCCCTTCCTCCACCCCAGTTCACTGGAGGGAGGAAGAGAAACAGAGCCAGAAGGGGTGGAGGCCTAGGACTACTGAACACCCAGCCCTGGAGATCTGCTCTGAGAGCACAGACCTACATTACATAGTGCTCTGGAGATTAGTGGGTTTGGAAAACTAAGACAGGTGGAATACTTGGAGAGACTGAGATTACAGCCGCTTGTGGAGAACACACATCCAAAACTGGCTGCTCTAGGACAAAAGAAAGGCAGGCAGCATGACAGACTTCCTAGCATCAAGAGGGCTGCTAAAGGGGCAAGGATTGTACAGAGCCTGCTGCTCAGGAGAAAAGACAGGTGGACAAAATTCTCCAGGCATACTCTGTTCAGCAGGTTGAGAACTTTCAGGAGCTTCAGGCACTCTATCCCAGTGGCTGGCTACACAGGTACAAGGCCCCTCACTGCATTACACAGCCTGCTGTGCCTTCCTCCCCTCCAGCACTAGATCACAAACCAGCTACCCCCACTTTTGTGCCAGGCCAGCCAGAGAGTGGCCCCACCTATGGCAGCTACAAGTGCAAATCATCAGGCTTCTCCCTGCACACTCGGCCCACTGGCCCTGGCAGTGGAGGCAGGCACTGCAGCTGGGAAGCAGGAAAGAGCTCTTTCCTGCCTACAGACACCAGTGCCTGCAACCCCTGCCATCACTCCAGGGCTGAGCAACTCCAGAGAGTAGAGCTTCTGGGCACTAAAGGGCAACACCTACAAATATGAAATGCCAAAGGAATTCAGTTCAACCCAAAATCCCTCATACACCAGAAAGAGGAACAAGTGAAACTGAACAAATCAATCTTCCTGAAAGAGATTTCAAAATAAAAACCATAAACATGCTCAAGGAGCTACAGAAAAATATTCAAGAAACCCAGGGAGGAATTCAAGAATGAGATACAAACTTTAAGAATACAGTATCTGAAATGAAACATACAATGAAGGGATTTAAAAGCAGATTAGATGAAGTAGAGGAGACAGTGAATGAAACAGAAATTAGAAAAGAGGAATACAAAGAAGTTGAGGTACAGGGAGAAGAAAGGATCTCTAGGAATGAAAGAATATTAACAGAACTGTGTGACCAACACAAATGGAACAATATTTACATTATAGAGGTACCAGAAGAAGGAGAGAGATAAAAAGGGATAGAAAGTGTTTTTGAGGAGTTAATAGCTGAGAACCTCCCCAATCTGGGGAAGGACATAGTCTCTCAGGGCATGGAGGTGCACAGATCTACCAATATAAGGGACCAAGAAGACAACACCAAGACATATAATAATTAAAATGGCAAAGATCAAGGATAAAGACAGACTATTAAAAGCAGCCAGAGATAGAAAAAAGATCACAAAGAAAGGAAAACTCATAAGGCTATCATCAGACTTCTCAGAAGAAACCTTACAGGGCAGAAGGGAATGGCATGACATATTTAATGCAATAAAGCAGAAAGTCCTGAACCAAGAATACTCTATCTGGCAAGACTATCATTTAAATTTGAAGGAGGGATTAAACAATTTCCAGTTAAGCAAAAGCTGAGAGAATTTACCTCCCACAAACAGTCTCTACAGTGTACTTTGGAGGGACATCTATAGATGGAAGTGTTCCTAAGGCCAAATAGCTGTCACCAGAGGAAATAAAACCACAGTAAAGAAAGCAGAACAATGAATTACTAAGCAAATGCAAAATCAAATCAACTATCCCTAAAATCGGTCAAGGGATAGACAGAGTACAGAATATGATAACTAATATATAAAGAATGGAGGAGCAAGAAAAAGGAGGAAAAAAAGAGAACCTTTAGATTGTGTTTGTAATTGCATACTGAGTGAGTTAAGTTAGACTGTTAGATAATAAGGAAGTTACCCTTGAACCTTTGGTAACCACAAATCTAAAGCCTGCAATGGTAATAAGTACATACCTATCAATAAATCACCCTAAATGTAAATGGTCTGAATGCACCAATCAAAAGACACAGAGTCACTGAATTCATAAAAAAACAAGACCCATCTATATGCTGCCTACAAGAGACTCACTTCAAACTCAAAGACATACACAGACTGAAAGTGAAGGGATGGAAAAGATATTTCATGCAACTAATAGGGAGAAAAAAAGCAGAAGTTGAATGAAATATCTTTTCCATCCCTTCACTTTTAGTCTGTGTACTAAAAGTAACAAAGAAGGTAACAAGAGACAAAGAAGGACATTACATAATGATAAAGGGGTCAGTCCAACAAGAGGATATAACCATTGTAAATATCTATTCACCTAACACAGGAGTACTTACATATGTGAAACAAATACTAACAGAATTAAAGGGGGATATTGAATGCAATGCATTCATTTTAGGAGACTTTAACACATCACTCACTCCAAAGGACAGATCAACCAGACAGAAAATAAGTAAGGAGACAGAGGCACTGAACAACACATTAGAACAGATGGACCTAACAGACATTCTATAGAACACTCCACCCTAAAGCAGCAGGATACACATTCTTCTCAAATGCACATGGAGAATTTTGAAGAATAGATCAATGGAACAGAATAGAGAGCCCAGATATAAACTCAAGCATATATGGTCAGTTAATATAAGATAAAGGAGCCATGGATATACAATGGGGAAATGACAGCCTCTTCAACAGCTGGTGTTGGCAAAACTGTACAGCTACATGTAAGAGAATGAAACTGTATTATTGTCTAACTCCATACACAAAAGTAAACTCGAAATGGATCAAAGACCTGAATGTAAGTCATGAAACTGTAAAACTCTTAGAGGAAAACATAGGCAAAAATCTCTTGAATATAAACATGAGCAACTTTTTCCTGAACACATCTCCTCAGGCAAGGGAAAAATAAGCAAATATGAACAAATGGGACTATGTCAAACTAAAAAGCTTCTGTACAGCAAAGGACACCATCAGTAGAACAAAAAGGCATCCTACAGTATGGAAGAATATATTTGTAAATGACATATCTGGCAAGGGGTTAACATCCAAAATATATAAAGAACTCGCATGCCTCAGCACCCAAAAAGCAAATAACCCTATTAAAAAATGGGTGGTGGATATGAACAGATACTTCACCAAAAACAGGCATATGAAAAGATGCTCCACATTGCTAATTATCAGGGAAATGCAAATTAAAACCACAATGAGATATCACCTCACATCAGTTAGGATGGCCAGCATCCAAAACACAAGGAACAACAAATGCTGGCGAGGATGCAGAAAAAGGCGAACCCTCCTACACTGCTGGTGGGAATGTAAATTAGCTGAACCATTGTGGAAAGCAATATGGAGGTTCCTCAAATAACTAAAAATAGAAATACCATTTGACCTGGGAATTCCACTCCTAGGAATTTACCGAAATAAAGTAAGATCTCAGATTCAAAAAGACATAAGCACCTCTATGTTTACTGCAGCACTATTTGCAAGTGCCAAGATATGGAAGCAACCTAAGTGTCCATCAGTAGATGAATGGATAAAGAAGATGTGGTACATATGCACAATGGAATACTATTCAGCAATGAAAAGAAAACAAATCCTACCATTTGCAACAACATGGATGGAGTTAGAGAGTATTATACTCAGTGAAATAAGCCAGGTGGAGAAAGACAAGTACAAATGATTTCCCTCATTTGTGGAGTATAACAAACAAAGCGTAACTGAAGGAACAAAACAGCAGCAGATTCACAGACTCCAAGAAGGGACTAGCGGCTACCAAAGGGGAGGGGTGGGGGATGGTGGGTGGGGAGGGAGGGATAAGGGGATTGAACAGTATTATGATTAGTACACATGGTGGGGGGGGTCACGGGGAAGACATTGTAACATAGAGAAGATTAGTGGCTCTGTGGCATCTTACTACACTGCTGGACAGTGACTTCAGTGGGGTACGGGGGGGACTTGATAATATGGGTGAATGTAGTAAGCACAGTGTCTTTGATGTGAAACCTTCATAAGAGTGTATATCAATGATATCTTAATAAAAAAATTATTAAAATGATAAAAAAAGAAGTTACATTTCTCACTTCCCAAAGGATAAAATAATAGTGGCTAAGAGCAAAGAGAAAAACCTCTATATGGTTTTCCCAAGCTAAAGCACTCATTACAGGAGCCCATGAAACAGTACACATCCAGCCAGGCAGATATACCCACAATAATTATTTTAAATCAGAGTTCTGCAAATAATGACAATCTGCACTGCATTAATTCAAAAGTACTATAATTGACTCAATTACTTTCATTTCTGAGTTCTGTCTGGTGTGCCTGCCCTGAATACCTCCCAGTTCATTAGTCACCCAGCTAAATTAGAAAAGGTAATGCTTCACCTCTCGCCTCAGGCTGGCAAAAAAAAAGCTTGATTCTGTTTTTGTTTTTTGTTTTTTCAAATTGTACTAAGAACACTGCATAAATACTTGCAAGATACAGTGTCCCAGTGACTATAATGAACATATTTTTCTTTTTTTGCACGTTTAGCTTAGGAAGTTTAGTTTCATATAGGATCAAAACCAGCATTCTCAACTGGATCGGTATCTTTTAAACATCTGATTCCTAAAATTAAATCACATTACAGTACTGCTTTCTTGTGGAGAAATTAATGTCTGATGTTCATTAACTCTTATTTTATAGACATACAGGCTCCAGAACCAGAAGTCAGTCATGTACAAGTAATTTACAGAAACTTGATTTTAACTTCTACGGGATTTCTTTTCACTCTAGAAAGGATTTGGAATACCACACCTCAAAGGTAGAAGGGACTTTTAAAGATCATGTAATATACTTCCTATCTATGTCCCTTTTAACAGCTTGTTTATGAGGGTGTCTTCTTGCCCCATCCCAGACCCTTCCAGAGAGGGAAAGGTGGTCTAGTTCGTGTAACACATGATCCAAAGCTGCAACAGGCACTCACCACTGCTACAGTGATTCTCATTAGTAGTCAGATTTTACCCTCCATGTCCGGTGACCGGAGTACAGGGAAAGGAAGCCTGTTGATTTGTGCAGCTGGCAACTGTGTATGTGTTTGCAACAGGTGTAAAATTTGTGGGTTAGAGATAGAGAAGAAAAAGCAGATGTCCTAAAATTATGGAACAAAAGGATTAGTCAGATTCTTTCTCTCATCCAGGTTTCTAGTTTCCATTTTTAGGGGCCAGTGACAGAAGGATCATCTGCATTTCTCAGAGAAAAAAGTCACATTACCCCTTCTCCTGCCCAATGACCTTCATTCTAACACCTGTCATTTGCTGATCTTCTACTGGTACCAGGCACATTACTAAGTACTTGGTATTTGGTATTTCATTTGAAACTCATAAGAACTCCATAAGGCAGCAATCACGCACACCCCACTAGGTGTGCATGAATCTATAGTGTGTATTACTATCATGCTGAATGATTTTTATTAACAGTGCAAAACTAGCACCCATGGAAATGTATGAAGGAGACAGACTTGTTCTCTTCCAAGGGATGCCTCTCCTGATAGATGGGGACCCTATTACATGTAAACAATGGGTGCACAATGATGGATACATAAGTCTCTCTTGGGTCTTCAAAAAGTTCCCAGAACATTTCCCCCTCTTTGATGTCTACTGCAAATCTATGACTACTAGGGAAGATATGACAGCATGGAGCTGGTAATGGAAAGCTTTCACCACCAGGGAATTTGTGGAAGAGTGGGATTCCTGCAGTTCAGAGGTGAAACCGTGAGTGCAGATTGATCTACCAAGGTTCATGGTGCTGTAACCTGTTGTCTACCAATGGTAGTTTTGACTCTTGCTCCATGCAGTATAAGTTTTTATGGAATGGGGAAGAAACACAGGGAAGCAATGACATATATCATAGAAGAGTGAGAAAAAAATCCTTATTCGTCACATTAAATTTAAGTAAGTAAGAACTCATTGATTTTCAGCAGCAACTGCAGCACATCCTAGTGGATGATTCTCACTGGAAAAGCAGCAGTTACAGAGAGCACAATGTCTCTACAGCGGAAAAAGGAGGGTTTCATCCAAATGGGGAATAAGAGAGGGTACTATGCTTCTAAAGCCTGATGGGAGAATTACAGATTTCACCAAATTTAGAAGTAGAAGAGTTCAGAAAGTAGAAGGCATCTTCTTTTCTCCTGTCATCTTTTCCCTCACTGCAGCTAGAGTTCCATTGCATTTCTTTATTCATAAAGTATGTTTTACTAATCATAAAATACATACTGACTTAACAGTTGTGGGGTTGATATTCAGTCAGCAAAGTTTTCTGAAAGCAGCACTGAGCAAAACTAAGACCTAAATGCTGCTGTGCCTTATAAATATGATTATGTGTAACATACCTAAAAGAAATGCAAAATTGTAATGGGAAAAAAAACAGTAAAACTTAAACTACTACTGTTGCACTTAATCAGACTAGACTTCATGTGACTTAACTCACCATCTTTACAAACACAGTCATGGGAAAGCAGGCAGCAAATGAAAAATAAAATTTGGGGACTATTACATAGAAATCTATAGACTGTCAAAATTTTCCTAAAGTGTGAGGCAACGGGTGAGTAGAGTCAAATGTTCGTAAGGGTTTCAATAATAATTATAAAGTGTAATCATTAAGATAAAGAGTAAAAATTTCTCCTCATATCCAATACAAAATCTTTATTATTTTTGAAATGTTAAAAGGAGCTATACATGAATACATGTAGTCCATATACCCAAATACATATGCTTTCAAGTATTTATTGAATACTAAATATAGATTTAAAATCTGATATACAGTATAAAAACAATTATGCAAAACACATCAGAAGTGCAAATATATGAAATACACATCTATAAAGAGTATTTCACTCTCTTATTTAAGACCGGGCTGATATCAAGAATTTCTGATCAGTCTCAGACTTATGGGAAGGCTGAGGCAACCAAAAACAAGGAGCTGCACATGTCTTAGGGGTTTTATTTTATCCTCTTCAATGTTCTTCCTTTAATGGTACCCAACACGCTGAAAAACTACCCTGAACAATCATACATTGAATAAAAGTCACAGGTTCCATCACTCGGCATCCTGACTCCACTCTTTCTTTGCAAAGATCATGGCCCTACAGTGTCACTTTTTTCAATAAAAGTCTGAAAAATTTCAAAACTGCCCACCTGAATTTCAAATCCAAATGTTCCATTATCATGTTTTTCCACAGTAACAAGCTTTCTGTAATTAAAAAACAAAACAAAACTTCATGAAGATTGAACTATCAAATCTGGCACATATTTATCATTAAAAATAACTGTCATAATTAAAAATAGCTGGCATGTATGTAAACTATGTGAATGTGTGTGTGTGCCTGTGTGTGTATGTGTTATCAACAGTCTGGTGAGCTGTACTCTTAAATATCTTGGTGAGAGACCAAAAATTAAATGAATTTCTTTACCTTTGAGACCAGGAAAAGTCTCCTAAAGAACTTGATCTTGTCAAAGCAAGCTGAAAAATATAACAAGCACGTAGTTATCAAAAGATCCTTAAGACACATCTGTAAAATGTTCTAAATTACAAAGGACTTTGTTCTCCATCACTGCTGGCCCAGCTCAAGGGAAATTGTTACATAAAGGCAGTAATTTCCATTCTCTAGTGATAGCAAAGAGAATTGGGAAAGGGAACATTCAAGCATTTCGTTTAAAAGATAAAAGAGGCTCTGACAGTAAGACACTGTGTCCAAAGAGTTAATGAGATGTGGCAAAACTCCAAAGCTTCCAAAAAGAACTTTGTATCTAATCTGTATTTAAAATAGCCCTGAAAGATTAACCATAGCAATTATAATCCACACGGAAGTGCAAAGAAAAATAACACCCATACAACAGCATATAAAACCCAAATACTTGATAGTTTTTGGAGTTGCTGATGAAATGATTGCATTTATTGTAATAGTTCAATATGCTGCTTCGTTTAGCAGGATCAAGTAATCTCTAAAGAACCAGTTCATATACAGAAACACAATTTGGATGAAAGCTGGGGCTCAAAACCTCAATTCTGTTTATAATTTATTTTTACTATAGTTTTGGAAGAGTGTAGTTAGATTTTCAGCCAAGAAAGGAAAGGAACCTGAGAATAGTATAAATGGTATAAGTAATATCATCTTCACTTCTCTACATGTTTTAGAAAAAATCATATATACATCAGCTTCCAGGATACATTCTACCCTTATAAATAGAAGAAAGGTGGCATCTCATTTAGGTGATTGTGGTGAGTTTTTGTGTTTTTTAATTTTGTTTATTTTTTTAAGGAATTGATAAATATTAATCAACCCTTCCTCAAGTGTTGGTCCAGGGGCCCCAAACATCAGCTTACCCTGTTAGGTAACCCACAGTGTTTAACTATCATCCTAATATGCTCGTCACATATCAGTGAATACATAAAATGTCGGGAGATCAATGCATAATCAGTCCAAACAAAAATAGAAAATGAACTAGATAAGGAGAAAAACATGTAGAAAAAATTAATGCAAATCCTCATTAAGGTATTTGTTAGCAGAGAAGCCTACATCACAATAAGGAATTTGAATGACCACGTACCAGCATTATCACAAATTTTCTGGAATGGTTCAGTGTTCAGAATTTGCCTATTGGTCAGTAAAGTTAATGTAATGGAGAGTTGGTATCTTCCCACCAGTTGGATATAAATGAATTACATTTTCCCTTCTGTCAGTTCTGGACCTCAAATTATTTTTATCACCCTAAAGACTGCAATAGGAAGGCTCAGACCCATAAAGATTAGCTAAATTTGCTTAAAGGTATCTATTTCCAATTTATAAGGATTAACGGTGGAAGGCTACTACAATTTGTATGGCTTGTTTCGGCCTAATTTTGCCTGGATAAGTACAAAACAAGGTGGGGGAACCATCCAGCTATGTAGTTGTCTGCTTGTCTGCAAAGCAAATCCAAGACCTCTATGAATAAATTTCCCTACAACTCTCCTGCTAACTTTTCTATCTAGCTAACTGACTAGTTGAAGATGAAATATTTGTCTGGCCTAGCAGCTACTCAATTGCTGTGGACTGACTGATTTGGGTTATCACCAATACACACAAAAATCAGACTTAGTCCAATTATAAATTAGTTTCCACTCTGGATTAGCAATGAAGCTGTTTTAGGCACCTAACATTTAAATAAAAACCTGTTTTAACAAATGAGGCACCATCAAATTCCCCGACACAAACTACGTCTGGACACAAAGCCTACTTGTTTTTGACCTGGGCTGTCAGCATGAGGCGATGTGGAGAGGACTGTTCTCGGGGCTCGACCTCACTTGCACACCAAACCATCTGCTTAAGTCAACAGGATCTCTAAGGTCTTCGTAAAGGGCTACACTTTGAGAGGCTTTCCCTGTGGCCCTTTTCCTGCAGTTAGCAGCCCTCTTCTGGACTCAGCAGTGGAGGCTCTGCTCCTCAGCCAGAGCCTTTCTCAGGGTTGTAGTGGTGCCACCAAAACGCATGAATGAGAAACTGGTGCACAACGAACAGCATATGTGGCAACAGCTGTCTTTTATTACACATTATCTAATATGAGAAATCTAGGTTTAGCAATTTGGCAGGCCTGCAAACGACACATTCAATTACGACTGCTGAGTAGACAAAGCTCCTTAACCCCTTGCTGGCTGTAAAGAAGGCTGGTGTTGAGTTTATGATTCCTCTTCTTTTGTTTTTAGTCAGTTGACTTTAAAGATCTGGCATTAATATTCAAAATGTAATTTTTGCTGCTATGCAGTGATTCACAATATCCCTCCCTAATGAGACACCAAGACCATATATTCCAGCTGTCAGTTTGCAAAAGACAGAGGTAATCTGCAGCTCAAGCAGAGAGCCAGCCAGCCTTAGAGAAGTTCAAAGTTCAGTACTGTAGCCACTTTTGCTGCTGAGTAACAGACTGTTACTTCCTGGTCCCTAGTCTGTGCCCTCATTTCCTGAAACTGGTGGGGGTGGGCAGTGGGCATAGAGAAGGGGAGGAGAAGACACTTATTTACAGGTGAGGAGTTCTCTGTTTTTATTGTTTGTTTCAAAAGTTCCCAAATCATGTGCTCTGCTCCCTTTCCAGGATCCTGCCTCCAGTGTCCCCAAATCTTCCCTGAACACAGCTCTTCTCTTCCCCCTTTTAAGTCAGGAACCTAAGGATGCTAGAACTCCTCACACTATTCAAAGATATGGCAAAATAACGGAGCTGAACCCAATTTCCTAACTTGTAAGCACCCTCAACAGCCCCAGGCGGAATGCTGGGCCTCCCAGGAAAATCTCATTGCAGACTTGGAAGCTCTTTTTCAAAAAAAATGGTTGGATACTGACTCGAATCCCATCACAGTATTGATTAGAGAATATGTCCTAATTCTTTTGTAGTGAAATTAACAGTTTTCTACCTCGAGGTATTCATTAAGTGATCAAAATACCTTGTTGTAGTTAGTAACATTTGGAAGTTTGGGTAACAGATGGGTGTGGGGCCAGAAATAACTGTGAAAGGTGCTGAGGAACAGAACCCCAGAAATACACAGATTAAAATTCAACACAATATTCTGTGTCTGATTAAGGGCAATTTCCCTCCCAGAAGTTGCCTATTTAGTAATAACTCCATAACCACAAGATGATCAGGCCAAGAGAGTCAGTTTGTGGAACACCAATGCCCATGCCTAAAACACCTGTTTGTCAGGTCCGGTTCTCACTACAGCATTCGGTGAAAAGCACTTTCTAAAGGCAACACACTCCCCTGAAGGTGTGAGAGATAGGGCGCGATTGCCACGCCTCTGGCATGCCCACTAGACTCTCCTTACTTCCTCCTGCGTCCTTGTCGTGTTTTCCACTGCAGGGATTATTTTCTAAAGCTATGCTCAGGAGCACAAGCCGTACCGGGGTGTCTGTCACCTCCTGCAAATACAGGTATTGAGATTATATGCACACACAGAAACCTATTTTTAAACAATTCTGAGTGTCAACACCCAAATGATTCTGAAGATTAATCCGAAACTACAGGCTAACCAGAGACAGCTTTGCAGAAACCAAAGCCAACGATAACGAGAAGTATGAATCGTTGACGTCAGCCCTGAAATTGTTGAAAATAACAGTGGGCAGAGGAACACCTGCTCATGTGATTGCCTCACAGGGATTGTGTTACCTGCGATTCAGTCAGTGCCAAATGAATGATTATTCTCTAAAAACCAGTTAAAGGAAATGAAGATCCATTTGGAAAATCCTGAAATGCTGGGATAAACTTGCATCAAGTCTCACTGATGATAATTATATAGAGTCCTAAGTATCATGTACATGAGGTTTTGTTTTGCTTTTTTTAGTTTTCCTTAAAGTAATTCTCACAACAGGAAGAAAAACCTGTTGGATTGGAGGAATCTGTCATGGGAAAGAATATGAGTAAAGGGAAAAGACCTAGAAAAGACGAGAACATCCAAATAAATTAACTGATTTATATACATGTTTGTATATATGGGCATATACATATTATATAATACACACAGGTGTACATTTCATATGCTTTAGTTCCTCACATTTTCTTCCTCTGAATATCTCCTACTGACTGCTTCTTTTCACTTCATGCTATCCTCACTCAGGCGTGAAGGCAGAAGGAACTCCTCCAGCCTCACGGCCTTTCATATTCAAGTGTTCGGGTCTCTCCTTCATTCCCTCCATTCTCTCTTTCTCCAACCATTGAAGAAGTTGTTCTGTTACACTAGTCTATTCACTTACTGACACAACATGTGCATTTCTAGAGAAAGTTTCCTGGAACCTCTACTTCTCAAACACACTGAGTGGCTCCCTGTGCTTCCTCAGGGAAGTGTCCAAGTGTTTTTGCAAAGTAGCTCAGCTCTGAGGTCTCCCGGCTCCTCCCACAGACACTTACTCAGTCCTCCTGACACAGTATTGTGCTCTTACCTAAACATGCCCTACAGGCCTGGAGATCTGTGCCTCAGCATTCATTTTTCCCTTGCTATGGGAATATTTGTCCTTCAAGGTTGTATTAAAAGACATGCACTTGGATTAGAGCATTTATGTTGTTTTGCATTTTATAACGCTTATATGGTTTGCCTACTGAATTGTAAACCCCAAAAGGCCAAGAAACCTGTTCTCATTTTTGCATCTTTATACCATACCTGAGACTTGGATAAAGATTTTGGTACTTCCCACTAATACTTTACTTTTGGACAGATAGTAAATTGACAGAAGTATTCATCACTATATTAAATTTAATGTCATAAAAACACTTTGGATTTTAAAAGATCAATAAACTAAACCATGGAAAATCATGTCCTCATCTTCATTGTGAAAAATAACAAGGCACCAACTATGTACATCACTAGAAAAGATCATGACTCTCCCACTATAACTCTTTCATCCTCAAATTAGAAAGCTTAAGAGCAACAAATGATGTACATGCAAGATTTCAGAGTAAAATTCATTCTTAAAACAGTTCTAAACATTTTGTGTATAGGCACTCTGTCTAAATTCAGACAGGTACTTGGAGCATTAAAGCAAGATATAGAGCCAAAACCCGAAGAGATGTTATGGTTAAAAATAATATTTTTTATACATTGGAAGTTGTACAATGAAAAAAACTCAAAATCAATTCAATTGGGCATGGGTTTTTCCAAATGAATATTCATCTCTAGGAAAATACTTTGCAGTAAAAATAACAATTATAGTACCATCAAGCACATACTACATGCCAATAATGTGTTAAGCACTGCACGTTTCCTCACTGAAGTGGCAGAAGAGCCCCCTTGGGTGGTTGCATTATTACTTTAATTTTAGAAAAAAGAAAACTGAATATTAGAGAGGCAAGTGACTTGCTCAAGATCCCACAGGTAGTAAGTGAATGAGCTGATGTTCAGTCGGGCACTCACTCACCCAATGAGTCCTAATTGCCAATAGCATGAGGTATGTGCCCATGCTCCAGAGCTGCCGATAATTTAGCGAACAAAATTTGTCTTCAAAAAAACTACTTTCCTTTGATTATGAACAGAAATGACTATCAAGGACAGAAAGTGAGGCTGGGAGGGAAAGAATCAATGAGAGACATATGGGGAAAAAAATATCAATGGTTCTCAAACTAGTCATGAAACTATACTCTGTCTTCAAGTTTGATGCACTTAATGGTTTTCATTTTACCTGAACACCTCTTCAAAGGAGAAAAACAATCTTAAGTTTTGCCTTGGAAAAAAAATGTTTTATTGTGACCTTAAATCTTGGGACTAGTCTATAGGATCCTCACTTTCGTCACTAATTTCAAAGCCTCTAAAATAACAATTTTAGAATGAAGTCAAACAAACATATCACTCTGCTCTTAAGAGAACATGAACACTCTCAAAGGTACAAAATAAGCGATCCTACCTGTTTTCTTCCCCGAGGTAAAGTAGCCACAGTGTCTGCCAGCATTTGAATCCTTCTATTATCATCCATCGGAAAGCTGCTCGTGAGGGAAGGGTAAGAGCTATACGCTGGACCAGCACAGTACTCCACCAAATTGCCATTGCTGCTGTGTTGAACAAGCCTTTGTAGAGACATTGTGAATAAAGATTACTCCAGCTAGCGCATGGTTGAGTGGCCTTGCAGGACGGGGGAAGCGAAAAGTATAACCCTCTGACAAGTAATCAAAAGTAGCAAAGCAGAAAGAGCCCATGTGACTTCTGTGGTTTGAGGTACTTGTTATACAAACCCTATCTTGCAGTTCACTCCCACTTCTCAATGTTCTTTTCTTTTAAACCCCTGGGAGAACCTGCAGCTAGTTTTAGCCATTAAAAAAAAAAAAAATCAACCTTTTTCTTCTCCTTCAAACAGCCCGAACTCTTATGCTTTCATGTTCTATGGCAAGTTGTGTTCAAAACACCATCTGCCTTTTTTTTTAAGAAAAAAAGAAAAACTTGCCAAGTTGTGCCATTTGTTTCCCGTCCATTCTCCTACTTAAGATGAATGGTGCAACGTGAAAGTCAGGATGTGTGGAAATTCAGTTCTTGTGAATATAAGCATGAATTATAGGGTCCAGTCATGATGTTCTCTCACGAAGTCCCTGTGATGTATTTCCCCTGCAGTATACCCTGGCTGATTAATGTTCATCAAAAAAGACATTTTATCTGCCACTTGGGCTGTAGCCATTCAGCATTCTTCTGGCTGCCCTTCTACTACTTTGTCCTGACTCAAATTATCCGTCTTTGTACAAGTAACACTGAGAGGGCATGACTGGCACATTTAGAGCACAAACTTGGCTTTATCTTAGACTGGACTTTGCTGTAGCATCAGCAAGTGGTTCCAGAGAGGAAGGGAGAGGGCAGGAAGGTAGTGGACAAACCAGGGGGCCCAGGAGTGTTGCTAGTTGGTCCCTGAATGAATATATGGGCCAAGGGCACCATCTTGAAGTGATCAAAACAGGTTTCAGAGGAGCAGACACATAGGAGAAGGAGGAATCAAAACAGAAATCAAAAAGAGAAGTTTTATATATATAGTATCAAAAGTCAACTGTGATTTTCAAAATGATTCTGAAGGTCAATAGTAGAGTTTAAAAGAGTTGGAAAGTCTTTGAACTAAAATAGAAGTTAAGGCAAATTCAGCTCAAGCAGATCATGCCAAATGTAGTGAATACAAAGTCTTTTGAGTTAATGGTGCTCCTGGAGACAGAGCCACCTCAGAAGTGTTTAAAGCCCTGCCACAGCCTGACTTAATACTCCCGCAACTGGGATTCTAATGGGAACAAAGTGATGCCTCCCAAGCCAAAAAAACTTCTAAATGAGGGATTACAATGCGTACGGCTTCAGGGGCCAGGTGGGTAAAATTGTGGAACCTATGTGTTAAACAAAAAAAAGGGAGTGGCGGAGACTTTGGCAACTAAAGGATATGTCAATTGTAAAGACGTTTATGTAACCCACATGTGAGTAATTTTAGAGTGTTGGGACATAGAAAAAAGGTAAGAGGATCTAGAAGACAAACTTGGCCAAGTTTTAATCATTCATGAGACTCTGAGACAGCTTTGAGAGGGTTGACCCTGGGGCTCCAGGGCCAAACTACTTGGATTCAAATCCTGATTCTGCTGCTTCAACAGTATTGTGACTTCATGAGATTCGATTAGTCTCTCTGCTGTGGACTGAATTATGTCCCTCCACACTCATACGTAAGCCTTACATCCTCCAGAAATACATGAAAATAAATTTCTGATTTTTAAGCCATTCAGTCTATGATATTTGGTATTATGATATTATGGTATTGGTCCAAGCTGATTAGTATACTCTCTAAACTTCAGTATTTACATATCTAAAATAAGAATGTGTAGCGGGTAATAGAATAATCTGAAGAATCCATACATAGCACTTGGTACAAAGTGAAGTATTACTATTGAGTTTTTTTTAACTAACAAGAATTCAAAAGGACAAATTTCAAAGGAAATGACTTTAATTTTATGTGAGCTGCCCTATCTGTTATCAGATGTTTATATATGTAGCAAGTATGCCCTCACCCACAGTAGAGTAGTCTAAAGGCTGGAGTACATGTCCAAATCCTTGTTGTGTGTACTAAGTAAGGTATGTTTGAAAGCACTGTTAGAATCGGTGTTTGAAATTTCTGGATTACCATTAGCTCAACCCATCCACTCATTAGAGTGCACATGGGAGAGAAGTAATGGTTGCTCAAAAATTAGGAGGCTTCTGTATCCTTCTGATAGTAAGATAGTTGTTGAATTTTTTGTGTGTCTTATTTTGGCCATGTGCCTTTATTTGAACATGAAGCCTTTATTTGTCTTCCTGGAATATTATAGGAATTAGTCGAAAGTGGGGGGTTGTTTGTTTGCTTATTCATTTTATTTCGGTTTTGCTTTTATTCACACAGGAAGCCTTAATTTGGCTTCCTGGACTAATGTAGGAGATGGGATAAAGTCACATGGACAACATGTGAGTATTTTGTTTGAGTTTACATAAGGTAAGTTTAGTTTGGTAAGTTTACTGACATATAGGAGAGCCCACTGACTGTGACAATGGCTTTGACCTATTTCCCACCTTAACTGAGTGGTGGGGATAGGTGGATGGGGGTGTCCATCTTCCCCAAAGACCCAGGGTGGGCCACTGGGATGCCAAAAGCATTCCAAAGAGGAGTAGCCTTCTTCATAAAAGGGCAAACTAAAACTCTACCATGAGGACTGCCTCTGCAAAACAGACACCTCAGGAGAGGGAAGTCACAGAAGCCAAGGTCGTGAAGTCCCTGTTACCGAAATCCTAACGTGGATACAATCCAAATATTAGCTTAGAATCATGACATACATAAAACAGCCCACACACTCTCACAAACACACACACACCCATAAAGTTCAAACCGCATACAAATAATACTAAACAACAGATCATATTATAGTTTTAATACAAGTGCAAGGAAACAATTTTCTGACCTATTGAAGTTTAATCCAATCAAATCATGAAGTTATGGATAGATTACACTATTATCCAAGAGGTTAAACCTCTGAATGCATCGGGGGCCTTAAACAGGTTAACTAGATCAGTTCTTCGTGAATCCACTAAGTAAGACCATCTCAACCCTTTCTTTAAATGTAAAAGTAGGTATCTTTATACATTCACTTTGGGCATTTAGCACATGGAAATATCATTCATTGCATTTTTAACAATTCCATTTTTTTTTATCTACTTCAGATTTAGAAAAAGGACTGAGCATTATGGTTTATGATGAGCTAGATCTTAAGAGGAGAAAGTATAAAGTAATATGTGGGCCATTCAGAAGATCAATACGTGGGTAGGTTTTTAAAAGAACTCTTGTTTGTGGACATGTCAGTGAATCTATACAAAATGCTCTCTAGGTGCAGAGGAGTTTTTCAAGCCCTCAGGAGACAGTCTCTGCAGTAATTTTAAAACTGTGCTCCTCAGAATGTAAGGAGACCCTCTGAGTTACCTGGGAAAAGGGAGGTGAAAGAAGAAGGCATGAGAGGTTCTGAGATTTCCTGCCCCAACTTCAACCACGGTAGCTCTGCTTTTCATTGCTCTATACTGTGCTCTGCCTCATACCACATAGTTTCCTTGGGTTAAAAAAAAAAAACGGAATAAAACAACAGGCTTATAGAAGAGAGAAATGAATAAACACACACTATGTGAAGAACAAGAGCCTATTAAGTCTTTTTAGAAGAAAGTGTCAGCCCACTAATGAGTCCCCCAATTTCCATAGACGTGATCCCCTTTTCAAGAGATAAAACCCTAATAAGAAAAACTATCTTTAAGCATAAACAGAAAGTAATCAGGGTAATCAGTAATCAAAAGATCCCTAATTCTGAATTTGTAAAAAGAAGCTCTTTTTAAACAATTTTTCTTCATGAATCTATTAAGACAAAGGTATAGAGGGTTTAACTGAACTACATTTGCATCCTAAGAGAATAGCCCTATGAGATGGAGATGCCTTTCCAAGGAAAGTTAAGTGTCTAAAAGAAATACGATTAGTTTCTTTGCTTAAGGACTATTATCTAACAACAACAAAAAAGAAAGGTAGCTATTTTTCTTTTAAAGTTACTTGATTAATAAGGTATTTGGTAACATGCTCAACCAAGTATAAAGATCAAATACATATTTTTACTGCCATAACCATGACATAAATGAGTAAAATGACTTTAGTAAAGTGGGTTGTTTCCATTTAAAGATAGAGGTAATTTATTTAAATGATTTCATTCAAATCCACTTGTGTCAAAGAGCAGGACCTTAAACATTTGGGCAATAAAAACAAGTATTTATAAATAGGTAACATATCTGCATGTATGTATGTATGTATATATGTATGTGTGAGAGAGAGAACAAGGAAGAGAAAAAAGGGAGAAAGAGAGAAATGAAGTAGAAATCATAAATAGAGCAAAAATTAGAGAAGAAATTGAGAAAGGAGTCAAAAGTCTATCCTTCAAAAAAATCATGAGATCCAGTAATTTTACCAGGGCTATATCAAATTTCCAAGATAAGGATAAGTCTTATATTAATTGTCCCAGAGCATAAAACAAGATGCACTTAATAAAGCTAACTAATCTGAATCTAAACTAAATATAGAGGGTGAAAAGGAAGGAAGGAAGCGAATGAGGATGAGAGGAAATTAAGCCATTTTCACTTATTAATTCTGATACAAATTCCCTAATTAAAATATCAAATTGAGTCCATTCCAGCAAAGAGGATGTATTCCAAGCATACAAGGATAGTTTAACAGTAGGATATAAAATATTAGCAGAAATCACTAAATCTTAGGATGGAAGAAGAAATTCAATGTCAACAGATGGCAAAGCTATCAAGACTCATCTTTGCTTTGAAAAAATCCCAAGTAAGCTAGGTATAGAAGGAGAATTTTAACACAATGAAGGGTATCTGCCAGAAACACCCACCAAATGCTATCCTTAATGTTGACATGTGTTTCCATTATAGTGAGAACAAAGTCAGGGATGACAACGCTTCCCACTCATCACTGTTGGGCTCTGTGTCACAGATAGGAAGTACAGAGTTTTTAAAGAGACAAAACTGTAAGGTATGCTGATGGTATGTTGTATAACTAAAATATCCAAGACAATCCACTGATGAAGAGATGTAGTAAGACAGTTTTCCTAAGTGTAGAATTTAAAGGACAACATATAAGAAGAAATAAATTTCTCATACAGTAGCAATGGATGATAAGGATTTGCAATAATGGGGGAAAGAAACGCCAATAACAAAAAGTCATAAAACAGGAAGGAACCTACTAAGCTTTTTAAAGATTTTATGAAGAACATTATTAAGTCCAGACCAAGGGAAAGAAATACCATGTTCCCACATGACAAGAATCTTTCTTGTAAAGACATCTATTATCCCCAAATTTTCTAAAATATTCAGTATACTGCAAATCAAAACCCACAGGTTTTGTTTAGTTGTTTGTTAATAACATTTAATATCCATTCTTACTCTCATCTGAAAGAAGAAGCACACAAGACAAGCCAAGAAGAATTGGATATAATAATGGTAGAGGATGGAAGTAAGGATGGGCCTTGAGAAAATTACCCTATTTGTACCCTATTTGAGTACTGAAAAATGTTCTAAGAGTTATTGCCAAATAGGTCAATAAGTGACAAACAGAATATTGTCAAATAAGTAGAGAATCCCTCAAATCCCATACATACTCAGAAATTTATTATATCATTAAGTTGTTTTAATTCACTGGAAAAAGAATAGACTCTTCAATAAATGGGGTTGGTACCCATTTGGAAAAGAATTAAATCATAGTCCTTTATTATAATATAATACTATATTTCAGATATAAATATATCATTTTAGGAAGATTACATTGGGAATGGTTTTCCTAACAATATATAAAAGTTTAGAGAGCATTAGCAACATAAAGATTAAAAACTTCTGTTCAAAGAAAGCTATAATGTCCTGTTAACATTACATTATACTACAAAACTTTAACATATGTTGAAGCTAAGTGGCAGCAAGAAATTATGTGTGCTCCACAATTGATTAAAGGCTTAATCAGAGTATTAAAGGCATAATACAGAGAGAGTGCTTAAGATTACACTTGCAGAAAAGTATTTTTAAATGAGTAGAAACTATGCCCAGATAATTTACAGAAGAAATACAAGTCATCAATACATTTATTAAAGAATGTTCAAATGTATTAGTAATCAGGAAAGTAGAACTTGAACCAACAGTTAGATACTAATTATTGCCCACCAAATGAACAAAAATAAAAATTGATGATATACAATATATTGATGAAGTTACAAATAAATGGGCTTATAGCAATTTGTAGGAAAATATATCAATAAAGCTTTATTAGTAGAGTAATTTGAACAGCATTGAAATTTAAAACACACATACCAGGAATTCTACTTTTATGAATTTGCCCTACAGAAATACTCTAAAATGTGAAGAATACAGTACAAAAATGTTGCTTGTGGCATTGTAAAAAATTGGAGTTTTAAATGTATTACCATTGAGAAGTGATAAATAATATATGATAATTTAATTCAATGGAATACTCTGCATGCTATAAAATAAACATTTATCTGCATAAAGATCTTTAAAACAAAGTAGGAGAAAAGATAAAACAATGTGCATAATATGATCTCATTTATGCTTTTTTCTTAAAGAAAGATAACATACATGTATGTACACTGACATGCATACACATTAAAAAGGTTACACAGATATGTACCAACCTGTTCACCTATGGACAAAGAGTTGTGGAAGAAAGTGGGAATAGTGTGAAGGAATACTTTCAGAATTTATTTTCTATATGCTTTGAACCTTTTATAATAAGCATGCATTCATATGTCAGTTGGACAACTTTAAAAATACCAATAATTCTCAGAGAATTTTTAAAAGCCAGTCACGTTTTGTTGATAATTATATCTTAAGATTTTCTAGGTCCTCATACTTCTGTTTATGCTTACTGATGAGAATTATTGATGTATCCACTAGAGGTTTAGTGTTTGTTTATAGGCTGAGATTTTATTTTGCTTAATGGGATTTTTTTCACCCTTTTAGTAATTCCTCCATATCTCTTTACGATCTTCTTTTAACCAAATAAAATTCCTCCTCAGAAACGATTGCTGATGTCTGCACAAAATAATATATAGGACAGGCGGGAAACACAATCACAGGCTACTAATTCTTATGGAGGTAAAAGGCACTGGACTGCCCCACTGACATCCACTGTTTCCCAAAAGGCACTTCTCAACTGCTTAATTCAGTTCTCATTAGTCATCTGTTACCCTTCCCCCACCCCACCCCCACACAGCTGCATTTCAAAATCCAAATCTGTTATCTAAATTCGAGGTAAACAAATAACAGTGTTCCTTCCTCTTCCCTTAGCTACCACCCTGTGTCACCCTCAGGGCCCAGCTTTTACCTCACTTGCCCAGCGGGCGTGGGCAATGCCACCCCACAGAATCGGGAATGGCTTCAGGGCTATAGAAAGTAACTTCTTAGAAAGCAAGAAAGTTGCTTGGGATTGGAATTTTGTGTAATACTTGGCACAGTGAAGCACTGACATTGAGACCTGGGTAATTTCCGCCCCCCCGGCCTTTGAATAAAATCCAAACTCCTTATCCTGTTGTTTGAGGTCATGTGTGTTCTAGCAGATTCTGTGACCTCATATCAGACCACATCCTGGTGACTCTGGCCTTCCTTCTAACTCTCCAACAGAAAGCAGTTCCTCCTCAGGGCTTTTGCACTGACTCTTTCCTCTACCAAAACACTGCCGCACCCCCAGCAAACTCCATGAGTCTTGTTCTCTCTCTCTCCTCAAGTCTCAGCTCAAGTATCACCCACTGCAGAGGGCCCGACTATTCCCTCCTGAACGGATAACGGTGTTCCACAAGCCTCATCCACAAGGGCAGCTCCAGGGAGACACCCCTAAGCAGACACCCCTCCAACCTGCTCACCTTTCAGGGCTGCCTGCAGAGGCCTGCCACCTGAAGGGGGCTTGCCTAAGGCCAGAGGAAGAGAATCGGCAGAGAAGGGCCAACAGGAAGTAACTTACTGGAATATTCTTCACCTCCATTTTTGTTTTCAGAGTCTAGAAAGGGGGAAGGGGTGCGTGTGTGTGGTGTGTGTGCACACGAGTGTCAGCAGAAGGAACATCAGAAGAGCAAATAAGGTAACTTCTTAGAATATCGGAATCCTATGGTTTACTTCTATCCCTGTCTATTTACATTTTTTAAGACATGATATCCCAATTTCTTTGAGATTTAAATATTATACAGGGAAAAATAGTATAGTAGCCATTTTTATGTGCCCATAACCTAGCACAGAGCCTGACTAATAATGGACATCAATAACTATTTCTTAACTTTATTTAATTAAAATAATAATGGCAAACAGAGATGGCACATGCTAGTAGTAAGCAGAGAGAGGATCCAATAACTTTGATAAATCCACAGTATTTGTTAGAATCTTTAATAAAGAGTAGAATCAACTATATATGAAACTGAGTATCTATTCACCTCTATCTATCTATATATACATCCTTGAAGTCATAAGAAAATGCTAGCTGAACTTGCAGAATGTTAGACTCGAAGAAACCTCAGCACCATCTCATTTAACTCCCTTAATTTCAGGTGAAAAAGTCCTAGAAATGTTAAGTGTTGCCAAAGAGCTGGAGTCACTTAATGACAGTGCTATGACTAAATTACTTGGTCTTCTTCAAGTCGTCTACAAGCACTTACTAAATATTACCACAGTACCAGCTAGGCAATGTGCTAAAGTGTTTAATTTCCTAAAACCATGAGAATAGTATTATATTCATCATTCTTTTCTAGATAAGGGCACTGAGGCTAACACAGTTGTTTAATGTAAAATGTAAATCAGGATTAGAATCCACATGATCCATTTCCAATGATGAGAGTACGGACCACTTGCAATGTGGACTCCCCAGAATTGTGCTAACACTGCAGGGGTACAAAGGTGAGCCAAATCTGACCATTGCCCTCATGGAGACCAGAATCCAATCAGGGAGATACAGAGGTTGGAAAAAAAAGAAAGTCTCAGTATGATAGCAATTAAAACAATGAGTCTTATAAACACAATGGATTTACCCAAGAGGGCAAAGTATTTCCTCTACTGTAGCTCACCTGATACCCCAAAGAAGTTTACAATCCAGATGAAGTGACATGACCTGTACATAATTAACCATAACAAAACAAATACTGCCATTATTGGTTACTCTCTGTTATGGGTTGAATTGCACCTCCAAAAAAGATCCGCTTAAGTCCTAGCTCTTTGTACTTATATGACCATGTAATGAAGTTAAGATGAGGTCTTAGGATGAGCCTTAATCCAATAGCAGGGCTGGTATCCTTATAAGAACAGGAAAACACAGTGTTGAAGAAAGACACTCAGGAGGAACACAACGTGGTGACAGAGGCAGATTTTGGATTGCAGATGTTGCAGTTGTGGACCAACGGCCACCATCAGAAGCTGGGAAGAGGCCAGGAAGGACGTTACCCAGAGACTCAGAGGGAGAAGAACCCTGATAAAACCTTGATTTCAGACTTCTGGCATCTACAACTGTGAGAGACAAAAAAATCTGTTTGTTTTAAGCACTAAGTTTGTGGTAATTTGTCACAACAGCTCTGGGAAATTCAAATAATGTCCATTATTCCTCACATTTAGAGGTATTATGACAATATTAAAAGTGGAATGGGCTGTCAATCTCAAAAGCAGGTGATTATTTCCCACCTGCTTGGCCTGGATATTGACTCAAAACACAGTGAAAGCTCTTTGGAATAACAAGAATGGAAATTTTACTTATAAATATAGTTACATGTAAATAAATATAAAATGATTTTATATATGATTTTATATAAATAATGAATATATATTAATAAAAAGAATTGTATTGAATTTGGAAGCACGGATACTTTCTCTTTAGCCAAGCACTGTGAACATTCTATTTTACTAAGAAGCTGGGGGGCAGGGGACAAAGTTGTGAAATGAGTAACTTAAAACCTAAGGTAGTTGGACAGCTGGCTTATTTCCCCCAAAGCCTAGGGAGTGTCATGAAGTTTCCAGAAGCACTCATCCAGGACTGCCCCCTCCTCACCAGTGGAAAAGTACAGAGGCCACTGCCTTCCTGGGCAACGCCTGATCATGTGGACCTACGAGCATCAGCCAGAAAGTGGTTCATCGCCCTTGTCGGGCAAGGACACTATTTTCTACTTAGGAGTACTGATTTCCAGGCTGGAAGAAACCCATCAATTACTGTATGTACACTTACTGACACTTCTGCTTGTAAAGAGGAGATGGTGGATGTAAAACCAGTCACAAGAAGGGAGAACTGAGTAAGGGACTCAGCAGTGATCAAGGCACAGAGACCCTGTGTCCTTCTCTACCTCTATGACTTACCGGCTCTAAGCCTTTGGAAAAGTCAGTGCCAGTTTGGGGCACATGCCTCATATACCCAATGCAGGCAGGGAGAAATGCCACATCATCATAAGGATCAAAATAAATGACACAGGAAATGGAAAAGATCATTGAGAATATAAAGTCATAGAAATGTAATGGTTTGAAGGTTCCCTGGAGGATGCTAGAATTTGACACACAACCTACGCTTCTGTTGCCGTATTTCTAAAGACCATTATGGTCCAATTCCATTACACACACCATAACAATGGTAACACAGTGTTCTAAATCCGCAGAATATCATCACATCAGACTCCCTCACATAATTTGTAGCATCTTCCCTGGCCTGTGTGCTACACGCTTTCATAGCTGTGTGTCCTTGTATACGTGTCCTTAACATGTATACTGCTTATGAAAGGAGGAAGGCCAACTGGTTCAGCTTGAGTTCTTAGGTCCCCGGGCAAGTTGCTAAATTGAGCTATGCTTCATTCTCCTATCACCAAAGAAAACAACAATATGCAGCACTTAGTAATTGCACAATAAGTGCATCCTGCAATCATAATTATTACTCATAGTTTCCCCTCCAACTACCCTGCTCTGCTGTGCTCCCTGAATACACTTGGTTCTTTCCAACTTCTCACCTTTGTTTACAACACATTGTTCATATGGATTTACCCTACTCCACCTCTAACTATAAAATCCTACCCCTTCTCCTGGGTCCAACTTAAATGCCACATCTTTCAGAAAGTCCCTGATATCCCCAAGCAGATAGGAGCATCCCCTCCCCAGAGCATCTAAAACATGTCTAGGGGATCTTTCTTACGATGAGTCACATTTTACCATACTATAATTATCTGTACCTGTTTTTTTCTTCCTCAGTAAGTTGTGAGTTCACCTCCCCCACCCCTGCCCCAAGACATCTTTTCCCATTCATCTTTGCGTCCCTCTAGTGCTTAGGTGAGTGACTTTCTCAGGAGAGCTGCTCAGTGGGCATGTGATGAATGCATTCTTAATTGGTCCAGAGCTCTGGCAGGTGTTTGATTCTCCCAGTGATTCCTTACTTTGAGCAATGTAGGTATTTGATGAATAATACTTACTGTGTATTTAATATTTAAATATAAGTTATGGTTACAGGAATGTTTGAGTTAATTATAATGAGTATGAAATAATTTGTTAGTTTGAAAGGAAACCCAATACAGTATTAATATACATTTTGAACTTTATTTCTATGATGATAAGGTGCCATCAATTGCAACATGCAACACTGATTCACTAAATATTTTTCAAGAAAAACTTCCATATTAAATGTATGCATTCATGGGGAGAAACATTATAATTCCATAAATGAAAATGTGAAGAGAGGTGCATCAGAAGTGAACAAGTACAGTTAAAGCTCTTTCTCCCAACATAAGCCCCTTGGTGCTCCAAGATGTACACAGTTAACTCGCCCAGCCAGGTCAGTAAGCCGTCTCATTTGTCTCAGTCTCCTTTTCCTATTGATTGGACCTCATGTTTCATCATTTCTGCCTCTAGAATGTCTAAAATCTGTCTCTTCCTTTCCATGACTACCTATGTCTTCCAAGCTCAAGCCCTGAATTCAGTGCTCAACACAAAACAAATGGCAAACAATTGGTCCCCCTATAGTTAGCTTCCTCAACCTATTAGTATCTAATCATGCCATACCCCATGCCCATTGAATTAAGTTTAAACTTCTTACCCTTGTATTAAAAATCACCCACAGTCTAATTCTTACCTAGTTTTCCAGTCTTAACTTTTAACCTAAATGCACTGATTTAGAGGCTTCAAAATGTAAGTGTCTTCCTGACAATATACCAAGCATTGTCATTTCTCTGCATATTTGTTTAAACAGTCCTGTCTTCTAAAACCTCCTCCCTACAACCATTCATTGAGATTTCCTGTTAAGAGCTGAGTTCAAATGTCACCTCCTCTGTAAGGCATTTCCTGATGACAGCAGTCAAATGTCTCATTACCACTGCTGAGTGCCCATGAAATTTAGAACCTGCCCTTGTGCCTTTTAGTGCTCACACAGCCATTGACACATCATCATATATCTAGTTATTTATTTGCATGGCCGTTCTCCCATTAGTGATCCTCATAGGCTTGAACATCTTGGTTTAGTAAAAACCGGATGACTATATGTCAAATGAACAAATACGATTTCTGGAGCAGATAATTCAGTTGATTGGAATTCACGGGGAGATTTCTGAGGGACATGGAAGGAGTCTGAGCACATAAAAGTTACCAAAAGTATGAATTTTATTTCAAGTTCTTCCTCACGCTCATTCAGTGGGACACTCAGAAGTGAGGTGGGGGACCACTGGGCATGTTGATGGATGCACTAGGAGACAGAAAAGCCCTGGTTCCTACCAACATGTTTTGTTTAAACCAAGTAGGACATGCGCAAAGTGGAAATGGTGAGCTATTAAGTATTCTTCGGGTCGGGAAGGCGGAATACTAGAGTGCACGTCATCACCAAAATACCTGTGTTTAGGTTAGCAGTGCCAGAAAAAGATGGCCGCACCATTTTACAAGAGACGAAGCAGCATTTTATGTCTTCCTGCTGGTGGTACAACTTCAGCCTCTGAGCTCTGTTAACACAGAGTATTTCAGCACCGCCCTTCTCCAGAGCACTGGAGAATAAAGATGAAACTGTGTAAGAGCTGCATCTGCAGAGAGGCAGTAATTGCCGACCAGGACTGATTAAAATTCTCACTAAGACCTCAGAGCAGTACACTGATCATGGCTCAGCAATGAAAGCAAAGCTACCACCCGCTTCCCAGAGCACGTGTGGAGTGAGGAACAAAGACAGCAAAGTATCTCACTGGCTTCTAGCCACAAACTAAGAAACTGAATGAAGAAAAAGCCAGATTGTATCGATCTGTCGCTCCTATGATATGATATGCAACTCCACAATCAGGGTGTAGGGCAACCCTTCCACTCCCTGGTAAGCAGATTGTTACTGCTCCCTAGACTTTCTAAAGCTGCTGAATTTCAGCTATTATACTAACTCTTATAAGGGCAAAGTGTGTTTGTGGCACATATTTTGTCTCATTCATACACCTGGCAAAATCGTCTGTACATGATACACACCAATGCATAACCAGACAGGGAGTCTTTCCTTCCCTCCTCACTCCAGAAAACAGACCCAAGGTTTTACTCCCAGAATTAGAGGCTGCAAAGTGTTGTTTTGTTTTGTTTTGTTTTGTTTTGTTTTGTTTTGTTTTGTTTTGTTTTGTTTCCCCCAGCTTTTGGCTCCTACCTTTCTCTGGTTGGGAGAGTCAGTTTACTAGTTTTTTTTAGAGTCGATTTCTTAAAATAGATGCTTTTGAAATATTCTTTACAAAATGCAGGATAACAAGAGTAATGGTGTTCACTACGATTAACTGATTCGTTTTCAAGTCACTGCTAACTGATGACTTGATTATACTTAATGTCTCTGAATTTCTCAAAAGGGAAAAATTCTCTGAAATAGTAAATAGTTCACAAGTGCCTAGCATTGCAAATTTGTCACTCTCCACTGTATCTCTTGTTTGCTGTTTGCTATCCTTTGCTTAAAGGTTTAGCTTTGGAACACAGTCTACCCTCCAAGCAACTGCAAAACCAACCCAGCTACATTGGAGAATTTCCCAGGAAAAACAACGCATTGTATGGAATCCTGGGAGTGTTCCTGAACCCACGAGGAGGTAAAACAGCTTCAGTAACTTTCAAGGGGACCACCCTGACTTAGCGTAAACTTCCCTTTTCCTCCACTTTTGAAATGTGATTTCTCTGAGGAACAGAATCAAGTCATGGAAACTTTGGACTCCATGGGACTTTGAAGATCATCTAATCCTTGCTCAACAAACCCTCAGTCCGTCTTTGTCATTCCCCCAGTGGAGTACTAGTGAATTCTTTACTTGATTCCATTTGGGTTTTGAAGCGTTTAGGTGCAGAGCAGAATGTAAGTCTGTGTTATTTTGCTTTTAAGTACTGGTGACCTGTTAGTTTTATTTCATTTTATAATTGTCTTTCTTTTTCTTTTCTTCCCCCCACCCCCTCATTTTTTTGCAGAAACCCTAACATGGTTTGCAAAGAGATGCACAAAATCGGCAGGCAAACCAGGTTTGAAAATAAGTAAGGCAGGCTGAGAGGCAACCAGCGGATTCCCCAGAAGAAGTTGTACTTGGCATTGATTTTTCCATTTACATTCATTTTTACAGCTGGCATTTGAAAATTGCTAAGAATAAGCAAGACACAATGGGCTTTGCAAAGAGAAGGAAAAATAGGTAAGCATTGAACTCAAATGCCAACATCATAGATTGAATAACATTTTCTCAAATTCTGTAAGTGTTTCACACTACTTTTAAAATGCTGTATTTTTTCTTACTAACTCCATACATGCTGCAGATTTCTTCTCATTTTATATTCCCGGTATATGAGAAGCCATTATAAAGTTTAGCTGGGGAGACCATAAAAAAAAACTCACTCAAAAAACAATGTCATCATTTTACTGATTTGGACAATCTGTCACAAATAGATAAATTGACTTGCCCAGGGACACATGGATCCTTGGGAGTAGGTGCAGAATAAGGCAGAGGCTCTGCTCCCCAGAGAAGCCTGCTAAACTTTCAGTATTTTTTGTGGTCTTTCAACTAATGTAAAATTTCAACATGGCATCGAATAACAGGTTATGTCTCAGTAAAATATAAAATGATCAGTTCATTTGTTCACAATGGTATCTAAAGTTCCAGCTCTCTAGCCTTACTATTTTTCAGTACCTCCTAGTAAAAATAGTTCTTGGATGCTGTTTTCTGACAGAAGACCAAATTCTCATACATATTTCTGTTTTTGCTCTCTTTCTACTCCTTTTCATGTGCTCCAGAGGAGGCTGCTAAGATTTCTGAAGCCTGACACCAGAATCGTTTAGGACTCAATCCTGCTGCCTACTGCCTGTCATCCGTCCATCAACTCTAAAATGAATATGTACGAATGTATTTCACAGCCTTGGCAGCACACATTTTAAAGACTCTGACTGACTTACAACATTTTACCAAATTGCTAGAAATATACACTGGTAAAAAAAATAACCCACAATACTAAAACATAATTACAGAAGAGCAAAAAAAAAATGTTCATTCCTTAGGTACCGAGAAAAACTCATAGATAAAACAACACTAAGTGAGATACTGATTTTCTTTTTTGACTGTTGCTTGAAATTAAATAAATCGAAGACACTTTTTTTTTTTGTACTTTTCTGAGGTGAAGTAGGAAAGAAGATTGGATGTAGATTCAATCACGGTAACTGGAATTTCATTGGAAACTAAGATCAATTTACTAAAGCCAAAAAAAAAAAAAAACATTCTACTAATGTGCACACTGAGTTACCATGCCCTTTTTTTTGCAAGAAGGAAACCTTTTGTGGATCTGGAAGGGATTTCACACTCCAATACATTTTCTCTCTCCTGAGCCCTTGCTGTCTCAGGTGGAAAAATGAAGAAAATGCAAAGTTAATTTAATATACATAGTAAAGTTTAAAAAACACACACAGACATTTCCGCAGTCTTTTGGTTCAGTGTCAGTCTATGTAAGAACAGGAATTTGGGGTGGTGATTACTACAGTGTCCTAAATGTGCTGCCTAGAAAAATTAGGCCACTTTTCCTCTGGGAGAATAAAATGCAAAGGAAGGAAAAGAAAGACGAGCATAAAGGGTAAGAGGAAGGGATCAAGGGAGAAAGAGGGAGAAGGAAAATAAGTAGAAGAGGAAAATGTTGAAAACTCTTCTTGAGTTCTGTTAAGACTCTCAGAGTGAGAACGATGACCTAATCTGACATCAAATGCCTTTTCTTTAAATTAAAAAATATATATATTGAGGTACATATCATAAAAAGCACAAGTCTTAATGTACAGTTTGATTTTGACATGTGTATTTCACCCATCCTCTCACCCCCTCCCCTATGGCAACCACCAGTCCCAGATTCTTTTTAATTTTATACTTCCTGTCTTCCTGTCCACTTGTTCCTTCAAATCACCTTTCTAGCCACACTGAATTTCACCTGGAATCACAAAAATAAAAAATATGATCACAGTAAAAAACATTCATGGGACAATCCCCTTCCTCTGCTTCATTTTACAGACAAGGAATTACCTTAGGTACAAACAGGGTATTTGATTTCCCCAACAACACACAGAAAATTATTCTAAATAGATTAGAAGAAATCAGTTGATTCCAAAACAAAATTACTCTGGGTGTGCTGATCTAAATGATGGTCCTTTAGATCAATTTACCAGTGATTTATAAGGGAATATTTAGAAAAGATATATTGTTTGTCCTCAAGTGTTCAATCCCATGCATATAGAAACATTCCACTTGGAAGACTAAGAATGTCATTTTATTAGAAGTTGTCACAGGAGTATCTTTCCCTGTCCTTGAGTTTCCAAACTAGAAGAGCTCAACTACTTGGTGAAAACCAACCTTCCCTCACTTTTATTTCATATAGAAGAAACTCAGATATGGAAAATACTTTTAGAGTAGAGGAAGCTCCAGGTTTAGGCCTTCAAAGGTTGTGCATATCTGCAAAAAAGATTCAGAGAGGAAATCAGGAAGAAGCTAAGGCTTGAATAGCAGGGTTTGAATAGAGCACAGGAGCCGGCTGGCTATTAGTCTGTTGATTATCAAAAGAAGAACATGACTGACATCCTCATACGTCCACACAAGAGCAATGTGGTTACTACCCTGCAAGTGACTACTTGAGATGGCACTTTCCAGAAGGGGGAAGACCATTCAGCATTAGCATGTGTTGTCGATTTATGGAGTGTCTTTTTCTGAAGTTTTACAAAGTTAGGCAAGGTATCTGGGGAAGAGGGTTGGATGAAATCCCGTCTACATAGAGGAAATGAGCATGTGACAGTTTCGGAGAATTAAGTACCCAGGAAGCCCTAACAAATAAAGCACAGGACCAAGATTGTGGGAAAAAGAAACTATATCCCATTCTCTTTCAAAAAGAAAAAATGAGGTGAAAAGGAAATTGCCTTTGTCTCTTACCATTTGCAGAGCAAAAAGAGAACACATTGTTTGCATCTACAAGGACTCCAAGATACTATCAAAAATTATCAGTTTGTGGGTCACAGTTCTTGCCAGAGTAACCTAATTGTCTTTGACTCACTTTTAATCTACGTGGATGTGGTGAGAATGGCTGATAGTGCTTAACAGCATTCAGTGTTGGTGTTAAATATAGAAAATTCACAAAAAAGATTCATATCTACAGAGGGTGGAAAACATGGTTACATATGATGAAAGAGTCAGAGAGAGAGGAAGGTGGGAAATGTCTCCCTTCCTGCCACATATTTCATTTGTGAACAAAGCTCGCACTGGCTTCAAAGGGATATCTATGCCCCAAAGCAATAGTTATGTGTGTGGTGAGGACTGAAAAGCAGGTCCATTATGAATAACATTACCCCAAAAGAAGGTAGTGATGGAAAAATGACACACTATTCAAAACTGAAAACAGGATAACTAAATATTGTTACAAGGGGCAAAGACAATCAATTCTGAACATATAACCTTTAATGTAGAGAAGAAAGACTGGGAACAAAAAAAAAATCACAAGAAAGAGCTTTTTTTTTAAATATAACCATTTTATGACTTTAATGTGCAATTTTCTGTGACCCTAATTCTTAGACTAGCTTACATATCAGTTGGATCTTGTTAATATAGTTGAAGATGAAAAGACACATTGGTGGTCTCACTTCTCATAAATGTACCATAAGATCATTCACCTCTAAAAAGAGATGAAGGAAATAAAGGCATTTACACCAAAATATTTAAAGACTTCCCACATCAACATATTACGTAAACAACCATTGGCATTGCTATATATTGGTGTTTGTGTCAACCAGAGTTGTTAGAGCAGATAAGCTCTAACACAAAAAAGCAATCACTGTATATCCAGTTTTTGAGGAAACAGTGCTGTTGGTACTTCAACAAGTATATCCCTTAAACATCCTTTGTTAAATCAGATCTAAAATTTTTGAGTTGGAAAATTTTATCAGATTATACACCAAATCAACTATGCATTTTTGTCATACTTGCTTTACTTGTATACACTTTATAAACAGACAAACTTACTGATGTTATTGAGTTGATGATTTGGGTTAAATTTAATTTTTTCTCCAGAATCTAAGAATATTCAATTAAGAACAACAACTTTTAATAAACAAATGCGGACTATGTACCTGGCTCTAAGCTCAGGGAAAATAATTGTGAAGTTGTTAAAACCTTGTCTTGGTCCAGCAGGAGTCTACAGTCTAGAAAGAGATCCATAGAGGATAAAGCAGAAACAGTACAAAGTAGTTCAAGAATACAGAACAGACAGGTCAATTTCTTCTTGGAATGGAGGCTTGAGTTGCCTTTGAAAGACAAAGTCAAGTTGAGAGAATCAGTATAATTTCAACAGATATGGCGGCCAGGGAAGAACCAACATTTCACATGATTTCACATGTGACTCAAGACAAGAAAACACAGAGAGAACTAATCAGAGATTACTAATGAGGCTGGTGTTTCAGGAGTATGCACTGCTTAGTGAGAGGTAACTACCAGGCACTTGGGGCTGGATAGGTGAGGTCCCTTATCTATCGTGCTAAATAACCTGGACTTGAATCAACAATCAAATGGGAATCACTAATTTTTTGAGCAGATGGATAAGTTAACTAAATGGGAATGTGGGGACAATTGATTTGGTAGTGGATCTTACAAGATAAATGGAAGAGAGAGAGATAAAGATCAGTTTGACTAAGCACATAATCTTAGAAATAGGCAATAAAAACTTGAATTAGGGCAGTGTCAGTGGGGAAAATGGAGGTGAGTAGAAGTCAAAGGCACTGGAGAGGGATAAAGAATAAGACTTTGTGACTCTCAGATGTAAGGAGCAATGGGTGAGGGAACTAATGACTCTGAACCACCCTGGGGAGCAGGAAGGATGGCGATGTCATGGGTAGTGATGGCAAGGAGCCTTTGATTCTGCTCCATTGCACGATCTAATTTCTTTGCCCCCATTGCAGTCAAGCCCCAGCAAACAGTGCTCCATCTCTGAGGTCCAAAAATCAAATCACATTGGGAAATCTAAGTCCCTCATTATCCCACAAATAATAATCCTCAGAAGATGTTTGCACTGGCATGTTAACAAGTGTCAAGATTCTCTAACTTTCCAAAAACACTTGCTCTGAAAACCATGCTAAATGTACACCTTGAACTAGACTAGATAATTTTGTGTCTGACTATCCCTCAAATTAAGGTTCAATTAGAGAATCTGACCTGAGCATCAAAAGGCTATTATGAAATTCATGTTTCAGTCGCTTCCTCTTCTTGTATCAGGCAACCCCCAGTGGTTACCATGATGTCATACTCTACCAGGGCATCTCGCCAGTAGGGGAAGGAAGTGGACAGTGACAGGTAGGCAGCAGAAGGTTGGTTAATGACCTATGCAAAAGTAATAGTTCAGGACAAGCAATCAAAACAGAGAGATACTCATATAGAGAACAAACTGATGGTTGCCATAGGGGAGTTGTGGGGGGAGGGTCAAGTAAGTGAAATCACAATTAAGTCATGATGACGAAGAGTATACAGCACAGGGAATGTAGTTAGTAATATTGTAATGACTTTGTTTGGTGACAAATGGCAACCTCACTTAGTATGGTGAGCATTTCATCATGTAGATAATTCTTGAATCTGTACACCTAAAACTAATAATGTTGTATAATCAACTATACTTCAATAAAATGTAACAGTTTAGAGTAGTTTAAATGTTAAAAATAGTAAACCAAATTAAAAGGAAAATGGAGTTAAGCAATAGTATAGATCCCCACTTGGGTGGAGAAGTCAGTGTAGGCAACATGACAGAAAGTTCCTCCAGGTAGCCAGAAATATTTAGCCAAATATATTGACCATGTCTCTCTCATAGTTTCCAAAATACACTTAAATATGAACACGATAAGCTCTTTTTAAATTTTAAATCTGGTTCTAAATTCTTGTAAAGACATTTACAATGTGTTTCTAACTATACTTAATGAGTGTTCTAACTATACTGAGGCCAAATAGGGAAGAAAAGCAGAGTGCTGGGAGCTTGGATGAGCCAGTCAAAACCTCTATGAGGAAAGAGCACAGGCAGATGTGCATGGTGGGGGGAATGGATCAATCCCAGGGTCCAAGTCGGTCTGATTCCTGGTTACCAGTTCAAGTGCTGTGGCATCAAGAGAAAGCAGATGTGCCAATGTCCAGTGAGCAGAGGAGGCTCCGTGAGAGCTGCCTAAGAAAACCAAGTGTGAGAGCATGGAGGGCAGGACAGAGGGAAAGAAAGAGAACAAAAAAGACAATTAGGACATAACAGGAGTGGGTTCTGAAATAAATTCTGTGAACAGGGCCTTCCACCCTGCCTTCCCATCTCTCTTACACATGGCTTACTTCTCTTGGCTCGGCCAGGAGATGTGTCATTCAATACCAGACCTCAGTGGGCATTGCAGACCTAACGCTCAGTACCGAGGGCCGCATAAATACTCTCCATTGTTCAGGGCCGGCTCTGATAGGCATCTGTAATATTTATTCCCACAAAACCTAAGAGCAAACAAAATGTACCCTTCATACTCAGCCCTCATCTTTTCAATCCTGAGTTTCACCTTCATACCGATTTAACCACTGCCAAACAAGCAAGGTTTTTGAGCAATTCAGGTGAGTTTCACTTGAAAGGGGAAGGGCCTTCTGCGTGGACTGTAGTCCCTGGAGGATGCACAAATTCAGCGCACCTGCTCATACGAAACTGAGCACACAGCACCAGCTCATTTCCCCTTCACAATCAAAGCGGTACTTCTCAGAAACCTATGGATGGGGAAGGCAGCTCAAAAGCAGCTGCTAATTACCCCCAAGGGGATCCTTTTATAAGCACCTTTTCTAGCAATCGCTAACAATTGTCGCTGGTGAGACTTTACACCCTGTAGCCTACTTTGAGATATTGGGGAGCATCTTCGTGAGCCTAAGCCACTGTGTCCTCTCCCTCATTAGCCCAGCTCAGTGCAGACAGCTGCCTCCTCCTAACCCTGATTCCACACTCCAATTTCCTGGGTATTAATTGAGAATCTACTGTATATGCAGCTATCAGATTCAAGTCTAGACAGCAGAGGGATGAGCTTAAAATGAAAAGATACTTGTGACAAATTGTTTTTTTCCAAAAATGGCCTCATCAAGACAGCCCATCCCACAAATTTTCCTCATTCAGTAGTTTTTGAGAGGTGGGTTATACATACATTCTCCCCCCTTGAGTCTGGATAAGCCTGTGGTAAGCCTAAGTCTGAGACATCCGGGGGCATGTTGTGAAAGAAAGAAAATGCAGCTTTTGTCCAGTTGCCATCCTCTAGCCTCTGAGATACCTTAGCTGATGCTGAGTGGAACAAAGATGGGAGGTTCCCACGGAGCCTTGCCCAAATTGCAGATCTGTGAGCAGAATAAATGTTGCCATTAGTCTAAGCCACAAAGTCTTGGGGATCATTTGTTACTTAATAGTAGATTTCCAGAACAGCATCCCCCAGGGTGTTTGCAGTCAATTCAGAGAAATAGGCACGTTCACAAATGACTGTGTATGTCAAGGTGTAACACAAGTGCCTTAAGAGACCCACAAACTCAAATGAAATGTATGCATATGTCTTCATATCCTGGTTTGTACATAGATAATTTCTAAACACATTAAAAAATTGTAACAGTTACCACTGTGCAGTAGTCCTTGGATATAAGGGAAGGAAGGCTTCTTTTTGATTTTTTCTATGCTTTAATTCTTACTTTATACATGTACTTACTTGTGTAACTTCAAAAACTGTTTAAAGTTCTATAATAATGGAAAAATCAATGGAGAGGGAAAGAGCTAAACAGGGGCTGCAGGTACCCCATGAAGACAGGTTGCAGCTAAGCTACTGGGAATAGTCGCCTTTCCTTTCTCTCTCCCTTAGTTTTCCCGTCTGTATGAACTGGTACCAACCTCACAGGGTTTCTGTGAAAATTAAAGTGCTGTCAAAGCATCTGCCAAAATGCTAAGCACTCAATAAATATTAGTAAAGGTAGCCAAGAAATCCTGAGCTGCTTAGCGCTGGCACGGCATGTGGACACAGGGCCCCAAGTGGCAGAATCAGGCTGCTGCTTTAAAAAGAAAGATATTCTCTCTCCTCCTTACGCAATAATAAGGGACCAGCATTCTTAGGTACAATTATAAGAGGGTGTACACAATGGCTTTGATAACAATGTGAGAACTTCTGCAAATGCCACATTGACTTATATTTTGCAAAATGTTGAAAGACCACTAAATGTAAACCTTCCATCCCACTTCCCCATTCTGCTTCCCCTTTCATGGTTTTCCTTGGGTGCGACAGGCTGTCTGCGTATTACAGATGACTGCATTCCACAGGAGGCCAAGATGACTGTTCATTCCACTTTTGCATCTAGGATTTAACTTCTCCCTGTATTTTGAAACTGGGCTTTGTCTTAATTGTGTTAAAGGGCCACGGACCTTTCCATTTGTTCTCGTACTTAGTTTTCCCATTCAAGTTCTCCAGGATGGGTAGGTCACCCAAAAGAGGGACTGGGGTAGGTTTACCTCTTCTTCCCCAAAGTACCCCATGTTCTACAGAGCTTGTGAACACATGACCTAGTTCTGTTGGTATGAAGGGTTGGAGTTGTCTAAAGGGAAGGGGACGGTGAAGTTGCCCATGAGATTACATGATGTGAGAGCGAACCATAGTATTTCCACGAGCAACAGGAGTACCCTCTTAAGTTTTGCAGACTTCGGGGTAATGGCACATCATTCTCCTTGCAAGATCAAATGAGTAATGAGCAGTTCATTTCTGACTCAGGGACTTCTGTTGTTTCCTGTTTGGTTTAACGTATGCAGGTATCTTAGAAACAGATGCAATATTATTTCAGTTCTTTGGAGGTGGCTGGACGTGATGTTTTTTCTTGTAAACCAGGTGTTTCACCTTATCCAAATTTCTGGCATTTCAGGAAAAACTTCATATCTCCATTTTCCTTTCTTTAACTTAGAGATGGTATCAGCCTATCAAATGTAAGAGAATGCTCTATACTGACAATTAATTAAACAAACGAACATAGTAAAAGCTTTCCAAAGAACCGAGAAATCATGCTAACTGTGTTCATGAGTCAATTGGTTGAGTTTCACTGAAATGTAGCCACTTTAAATCCCTTTTGGTATAAATTGGAGATTAAATAGACAAAGAGATAAACTAAATAATGAACACAATCTTGCTGATTCCATCAATGTGTAGTGAATATGCATATATGTGTATATGATTTGTAATTAATATGAAGAGTGGACTGGATGAATTGCATACTCTAAATTTTCATTGATACGTTGGGTGACATTGTATAGGGGCATGAAGCACCCCTAATTAGCTCTGCATGAAGTTCTTCAAGGGAAAAATTCATCTACAAAGATTTTGTGACAACATTGACCTGGGACTTCAGAAAGCTCATTCAAGCCACCAGAGAAGTAAACCGCACACAGGGGTTAGGTAATACAACTGTCAGCCTCAGCCCTCTTCCAGATCATATTCCTCTCCTTTCATTGTCTTTAACTGTGGGAACATTCTGGAAAAGGAAGTGAAAGGCCATGTTCATAGAACAGAGCCAATGATTCTCTTTGATATCTCCTAAGTCCCCTTGTATTACAAGCCTTTAGCACAAAGGTTGCTTCAATAAGATTACTCAGTATAAGACCAACAGGGTCTAAGAATCTAATGTATAACGTGACTATCTCTGATAACACCATATTGCAGAATTGAAATTCAATATTATTTAATATATACATAAGTATACAGTATCTACATACATCAAATCATCACACTGTATACTTTAAATACCTTACAATCAATTATACCTCAATAAACCTGGCAGGGAAAAAAAAGAAGTCTACTGAGGTTGATATTACTTCAAAACAACAAGAAATAGAGCCCCACTAACCCACAGCCTGTAGCTAAGTACACCGTGTATTCTTAGCCTCCCAGGCCATACCTCCTTCTCCACCACAGAAAGGGCCTCTTCAGTGATCTGATTACAACTAATTTGACACCTTTTCTAATTTTATCCCCTCTAGGAAAGGAATTCCTACACTTTCTTATCCATCTGCCAAAATGTACGCACACACATGTGCATGCACACACACACACACACAAACACAGCCCCTTGCCTTGTGTAGAGAGTAAACATTTAAATTTCTTAAGTGTTCTTTCTTATTTTCTGTATTCTTACAAAAATTTTTAAAAATTTAATTTAAAAATATTTTTAAAAGAGTAAAACTTTTAGAGCATGCCAAAGCAGCAGTATATTTGCAGGGTTACATAGGAATTGCTGATGTTAATGATGTGGATCTGATAATCCACACGTCTCTCTACCTGTGCCCAAGAAGGGTGATTTCAACTACAGTACTTCAGATAATTTTTGTTGTCCAGGAATTAACAGTTCTGAGCCCAAAACCAGCACTCAGCAGATAATACAAAGAAACAACAACAAAAAAACATACAGAAAATGAACGCCTAGGACATTTCTACCCCAGGATGGACTGTTCAGGCCTTCTCGTGGCATGCTGACCCTAGCGTCTGACAGCGTTTCTCCTCTGATGGGGCCCACTTGCCCTCAAGAAGACCCCTGGTCTGCCTTGTGTTATGGATTGTCATGCATCAGGCCCACACACCTTTAGGCCTCTCTCTGTCAGGTTCTGCATTGCTTCTCCAGGAAGCTTTTCCTGACCATGGTTTCCAAAGGCCACTCCAAGTGTCCCCATGTTCTGTTCTATGTATATGTTCTGTTACAGTTTGGGGGCATTTTCTTACCACACCATACTGTAATTGGATCTCTCTTCTCTGTACTTTCCAGTAGACTATAATCTCCCCCAGGGCAGAGTGTCTTTCCTCCTTTTTCCCTTGTATCTCCAGCAAATAGCGGAGTGCCGGGCAATGGCTGGTGTTCTCCCTCTATCTGTTAAATGAATGATTGCATGCTAGCTGTAGAGCAGGGTGGCAGGGCTTCCATCAGAGGTACTGCTAACAGGGATTCCAAGAGGGGACAGAAGGACTTAGGTGACATGAGTAAAATCCACACTTCTAAAGAGACTCAAGTGACTCCCGAGGCATTGGAACCTACCTACATACATTGCAATTTTAAATTAGCATTTTACCATTCTGACTTTTATACTTAGAAAGCAACAGCCAAAATCATAGCTGTACCATGAGAGGGTGTGCACCCACTGAAAGATGGACTGGCCCAAGTGACAAGATGTTCCTGAAAACAAGTGTAACACCATTTGCATTTGAAAATCTGCCACTTGGGGTACAGAATTTGGTGGGAGCCAAACCTTTCTTCAGGAAGGAAGCAGAGATGGGAGCTGAAAGAAGGTAAGAGTGGAGGAGTGTGCATTCATGTGCATCATCTCCTTGGTTCGCAAGGCAAAGTTGCAAAACAACTGGGCTGGTGGAGAACCCCATGGAATCTTACTGAGACAGAGGGGAATAAAAATGCTCCTCATTTCAGTTCAGTGATGACTCAATGGAATATGCAGCTTTAAATGAACCTTGTTTCTCTTCAACTTCATTGGACAAAAAAAAATTATGTTCGTGTTTTAACCAAAATACATCGAATGCCGCCTAAAAAAGGAATGGGAAAAAAAAAAACATTCTTTCCTATCATGCTTATCCAAATGGTCGCTCACTGTTGGAATATGGGGTTAGGTGGTGGGAGGCAGGCTGGTGCAAAGGAGGCAGGAAGAGATCCCAGAGTAACTTGAGGAGACAGACACAGGAAGTATAAACTCCAGTGCGTGCACCACGGATCCTGTATGCCAAGAACCAGCCTGGAAGGGGCGGACTTGGAAGGGTTGATCAGAACAGAGAGATCCAGGTGAGACCAAAAAATGCAGGGAAGTAAATTCTCCTGGCTTTGGAACAGAGCCTATAGGTAAGTGATAAATACATCCAACTTTCCAGGGGAGAAACAAGTTTAAAGAAAATAAGTAGACTTCCAAACTCCTCTAAGACATTATAAGAAGCAATTGTAACATCATACAGATTAGTTTCACTGCCCTAAAAATCCTCTATGCTCCACCTATTCATCCCTCCCTCCTCCCAATCGGTGGCAACCATGGGTCTTTTTACTGTCTGCATAGCTTTCCTAAGGTAATAGAATTGGATCATGCAATACGTAGCCCTTCCAGATTGGCTTCTTCCTCTTAGTAACATACATTTAAGTTTCCTCCACATCTTTTCATGGTGTGATAGCTCATTTATTTTTAGTAATGAATAATATTCCATTCCTGGACATACCACAGTTTATTTATTTATTCACCCATTTGAGGATATTTTGATTGCATCCAAGCTGTGGTAATTGTGAATAAAGCTATTATGAATATCTGTGTGCAGTTTTTATGTGGACAAGAGCTTTTAACTCACTTGGGTAAATACCAGGAAGTGAACCGCTATATTGTATGGTAAGAGTATGTTTACTTTTGTAAGAAACCTCCTACCTGTTTTCCAGGGTGGCTGTACTATTTTGCATTCCCACCAGCAATAAATGAGAGTTCCTGTTGCTCCACAGCCTGGCCAGCACTTGGTATTGTCAATGTGTTGGATATCGGTCACTCCAATAGGTGTGCAGTGCTATTTTGTCGTCGTTTGAATTTGTAATTCTCTAATGACATAGGATTATCGGTCATCATACAAATGCTTATTTCCCAACTGTGTATCTTCTTTGATGAGGTGTCTGTTCAGATCTCTTGCACATTTATTAATGAGTTGTTTGTTTTCTTCTCTTATTGTTGAGTTTTTAAGTGCACTTTGCATATTTTGGTTAACAGTCTTTTAGCAGATATATCTTTTGCAAGTAACTTCTCCCAGTCTGTGGCTCACCTTTTCATTTTCTTGGCAGTGCCTTCCTCAGATATGTTTTACATTTTATATCAATTAACTTTTGCCTCTAAAAGTTAATTTGTGCCTTTCACAAATGTAGCAGGCTATTAGGCGCAAGTTTCCCTGTTAACCCAGAATTGGCCCTTAGGGCCCCAATATTGGGACAAAAAACCAGAGAACTAACTGCAGCCACCGCCTCCTTCAGGCTTACTTAAGAAAGGTAAATGGCTCTGTTGCCCTCGACAGTCAGCCCAAACTGTGCCCTCCTCTCCCCAGCCATGTCTACGCGGAAGATGGGAGTGGAGAGGAGAAGCGGGACGTCATCTAAACAGTGAGGCAGCCTTGAGGCGGGTGGGAAGGAGGGACGCCGCCCGTGTGTCCTCGTCCCCTCACCACCGAGAGCTTCCTGGCGGCTGGGAGCACACCTGCTGGAAGGGGACACCAACACTTCCTTTCCAGCTTCAGCATCTGCATGCGCAGTGGCTTTGCCAGTCACTCCCCAGACGGATTTCAACTGAGGGTAAAAAGAGACAGGGCAAGGGGAAGGCTCGGCCCCGGGGCAGCTCACAGGCTTGTGTCCCTGGGCCAGATGAACTCAGGAAAAATAGCATGGATGTGTTATCTTGCCATATTCCAAGAGTGAGGGCTGGTTGCTGAACAAGCAGACCCCAGTTGCAGGTCTGGTGGGTGTCCACATGGACAAGGTCTTCCTGGAGCAAGAGCTTCCAAATCAATGACTATGCAGGGTGGAGGCCCCCATGAACCTTCTGAAAACTCTCATGTGGATGCATACCTACGGGGGAGAGGACCTCAGCCACCAGTTCACAGTAACCAGAGAAACAATCAAAATCTTACTTAGAGGAAGGACGAAAACTGCACTAATAAATGTGGGAAACCGGTCCTTTTCTTCTTCCTTCCTCCCCAAACTGTAGGAGCTGAGAAGAAGGAGAGAGAGAGATGGCATCTCCGAGACATACCATACCCCTATCCTTCCATCCTAAAACTTTATATCTAACTTACGATGTCGAAGGGATAGTTTGAAATTGGATTGAGATTGAGTTTTGATAACACTGAATCAGTTGTGTTTTATTTTTGTTTTTGTTTTTTTTATAGAAAACACTGACCAAAAAGATCATGGTATCTGCCCAAGGAAAAGGGAAAGTTGAATAAGCTTAAGTTATTATAAAAGAAAAATGGTTACTTTCATATTTATGCCCCAGGTAAGTTCAGACAAGCCAGTAAACTCAATGCTCAAAGTAAACAAAATAATGCAATATTGCCATTAGGAAAAGTGCTCCATTACAGTGCTCACCAGTGAAAAGTAAGGGAGAAAGACACTATATCTACACTCTGCATTGTATTTGTTTTTTTTAATAATAGGAGACCTTGAATCAAAGAGCAAACTATACAAGATTGTTATGAATGCACTCGGTAGTGCAGACTTATGGTACATTGAAGGAGTAAAACTTGGGTTTTAGAATTAGAAAGACCTAGATTCAAATTCTGACATTGCTATTTGCCACCTCTGTGTCCTCTCAGAATCCTCATGGAAAATGGCCTCATGAATAATGCCTCCTGAGAGTGTTTAGTATAAAGATTAAAGTTGAAATGTGACAAGCATAATACCTAGCAGATGATAGATGGCCAAAAAATAGTGGAGATGTTAGCATTTTTTTTCTTCATCATTTATTTATTATTGCCATCTGTTATCATGGTTATTTACTGAGAAGATATTTGTAACATCCAGAGAAATAACAGCACTGGTAACAAAACATATTGAAGTTGAAATTTATGTGGAAAAAACAATGAAAAGTTCATAGTTCTGGGTAAACAGAATTTCTCAAAATAACTAACATTTGGCAGTAACTTAGGTTCCCTAGTTTAGGGACTACTTTCCTGGTGAGAAAAACATATGGCTGTTGGGTTTCAGCCCCCCATCTGTGCCTTGTGACAGTGCATCTGGACTAGAGGGGCCTTTTGGCAGCAAAATAAGGCCCAGAGAGGCTAAATGATTCATCTAGGGACTATCTGGTCCCACCTAATGCCCACCTGTCTTTTACATCCCGCATCTATTAACATACTAGCTGTTTCAGACGTAGCATACTTTTAAGTGCCACTAAATTTCATTTTTGTCTTCTAAGAAGGGCACCTAAGTCCTGTTTCCTCCAATTGCCATTCTTCATCTTGGGAGAGTCCCAGGCAACAGCCATATGCGAGCCAGCCTGCCGATTCAGCACAACCTGACATTGCACTGAATTACCAGAAGAGGATTTCATTTCATTACAGTCTGTTTGATTTGTGGTCCCTGCTCTCTTGCTTGACCATTTTCGTCTTCATTCATTTCACTCTCTGTGTGTAGACTGGATGGCAGGCATGGACAAATCCCTGGATTTGATGCATATCACTTCATTCCTTTTCAGAAGTTCTTATAATCATTTCCCTGAGGAAAATCAATTAAACTTTTGACTTAAACACACTATTTAAGGATCAATTATGATTCCAATTCACCGTGCCATCTGGGTTGCTCGTTACCACTCTTGGAAACATTTGTAATGGTGAGAAAGTGTGTCTCCCATCCTCATGTTTATTCATCTTCCAGTCTAAGCTCTATCTTCAGACACTGCCCCTGGACCCAAGAAATAGCCACCTGGTTGGTCCAGCCTTGGCTATGTTACCCCAGACCATTTTCCTGGCCACAGAGAGCTTCTCACTGACATTTCCTTTCTCTCCTCAGCAGAAAAGGTAACATTTCCTAATTGCTTTAGTATGTGCCAATCACTCTGCCTAGGGCACTGCGTGTATTATTTCTTTAAACCCCATGGGGTAGACAATATGGTTCACCTCTTTTCAACCAGAATCTCAGAGAAGAAAAGCACTATGCATAAAGCCACTGGGGATTCAAACCCAGGTCTGCCCCTTCACCTAAGCTGCCCGTGTGTCTCTCAGAGCCAAGCTCCTGTTGGGTTCTGAACCAACAGTCCTCCCATGAGATAAACAAGCTACAGAAACCCCACACATTGTTCTCAAAAGCCAGATCCTCTCTCCATCTTAAGACTCAGAAACCAGTCCTTAACACTTTTCATACTTAACAGTTTGAGATCCACCGCCCTGTGTCTTTCCTCTTTGACACCATTCACGTCCAGTAACAAAACTTCCCTGCAGAGGATGCCCTGACCTCTGGTGGTCTAACCTGGAAGTGTGACTGCCACGACGGGGATTTGAGAGAGCTTGGTGCTCACAGCTCCCCTTTGGGCTGCAACCTATCTGATTTTCAGTGGCCTCTGTCTGAGTTCTGATTACCTTATGCAGGCCTATTTTACAGAAAGCACATAAAAGTACCTAGTTTGCTGACCTTTTTTGTAGCAGTTACAAAAAGATTCTTTTTACAATCAATTAGTGTTTATCAATGGTCTGTTCTTTGCAGATGATACAGAGAGGTGGACAGGGTTCCCTTAGAAAGGCTAGTGTGGATATAGATAATAAATTCTCTCTCATATAATAATAATAAATGCTCTCTTCTCTCTCTCTCTCTCTCTCTCTCTCTCTCTCTCTCTCTCTCTCACACACACACACACACACACACACATTTCCATGAGCTGCCTTACCCTGTCTCCACACCAGAATATCAGATTTGAGCTCTAGTCCTTAACCAATTTAAACTTGTCTTCTCACCAGTTCCTTATTTTCTTTTCTCTTAATAAGAACTTGCCAGACCAATCTCTTCTCTTTTCCCTTCTGCTTGCAATTAACATCCCATTCCTGTGTTTATTGGACCTTTCCAATGACCAAAAATTGTCTGATGTCATAAAATCAACATTTGCCTAGACAAATGACACCCCCACCATCAAATCCACCGACTGTATGATATCAGAAAAAGTAGAGGAGATGTCAAAACAAGAATAACAACAGAGACCTAGTCACCAGCAGAAGTCCAAAATATTTAGGAAAGACCCATGAAAGAGCCAAGCAGCTTGCTTACTCATTAAACACTTGCATGAAGAATTCATAGAAATAATTCCCTCAGTATTTTATTTACCTTAGTTCGTACCACTTCACTGGAACTTGTTTACTGTTTCCCTTCCCCCACATCAAAGAAAACAATGCAAGATGAGAATCAACCCCCACATTTCAAACTCAAATTTACCATAGAACTTTGGCTGGTAAATCTCAGACTGTGATTCCTCCTGGTCTCCAGGCCAGAGCAAAAGGTGTGGTCTAGTCAGCTCCACAGGAATTTGCTGCCCCTTCGGTGCAGCAGGACCTTCCCTTTCTGAAGAGGAAATCTGATCTGACCGTAATTCACACTGCCCTCCTCGTGTTTCCTGGAGGCGGCTCCCCTCTGCTTCTTTCAGGACGTGGACAAACTGTCCAGGATCAAATACCTCACAAGGAGAGGAAAAAACCAACAAGAATTCAGTAATACCCATGTGATTCTCAAGCCCTGAACAAATGGAAAATCAGGGTTCTTCATTCTACAATGAATCAAGTGGAGAAAGAAACCACTTCCTATCTGGAGTCACTCCCAAGCAAATGTTTTACATGTGGCTTTTATGGGGACACTAAGCTTTCAGAATTTCACATACCACTTACTATAATCTAACTACAAATTTTACTCTGCTCGCTTTTGTTTTCAGATTAATAATGAGTTCAATTTAATTGGAAGGAAGTTTCCTTCTGTCAATTTTTTAAAAACAAAATGCAAGCCCTTTAGTTAATTTAATCTTGTTCAACAAAAGCCAGACTTACCTGAGCTTTTTTCTTTGAAGAGAAACAGACCTTGTTTATGTGGTCTATCTTTTTAACAGAAAAGCATGTCAGTTTTTGTCCACAAGACATTCATTTCCAGTCTCTAGAAACAATGTATAGAGAGAGCAAATTTGTCACACATACAGCGAATAAATACATATCATGGAAAAATTTCCACCTGCAGAAAAAAATCCTCATGATTTGGTTTGGAAAACAAGTCACTTCAAAGTTGTGGAAAACAGGACCTGTTCCTGCCTTTAAGGCAAGATCTGCTGCCGACGGTCATTCTGGTTGTTCCGCACCTGTAACCTGTAACCAGCTCTCCCTGCATTACTTCGAGATGTTTAGTGGAAATGAGCAGTAGAAGTTAACATATAGTAATCTCAAAAAGAAAAAAAAATTCTTTCTTGAATTTGTTCATAAAGGACAGCCTTTCTTAATAGAAAACAGATGTTTCCCAAATCACATTTGAATTATTGAGTTCCTAAAAATAAAGACAATTTTTATAATAATAAATCCATTGGAAAACATTGCAGCCTGTAATTATCTATTGTGGGATAGAATCTCTTTATTTCCCATCATCAAATACAAAAAAATAATTTTAGGGAAAGCAGTTATAATAGTGTAAATTTTTAACCATGTATGAGAAATCTGGCTTGTCTTATGAGTTCCTTCTAATAAAACTATGATATTACTACCAGCTACTAGTCAAGGTTTTATATGATTATATAAAACCATATATACACTTTAGAAACCAGCTGCTTTGGTTTATTCTCCCAAGCACCTATGTGACACCCTCTCTCTTTTACAATCTAGTTTGATGTATCCGGACAAATCAGCCTACCTGTCCCAATACCTTCTTCCATGCTGGCCAAGAACCTCATCCCTTTATACGCCAATTACCTTAAGAGTCCTTAGGATCGGCCCAAATTCCATTTCCCCAGAGTCTCTTAAGAGGCCTTACAGGGGTATTCCCAGTGTTTTCTGTGTCCCTACCTTTCCCGTTGGGCTAGAAGTGGCTGGAAGAAAGCAGTCAGAGTGGTGGGGCTGCCCTCTGGGAGATCCGGGTCCGGCCAGGGCTGGGGGAGGGCACAGTGCTGGCAGCTGGAGGAAGAGAAGGAAGAATAATCTGTGTGCCCCTGCAAACATGGCACAGTGCCAACTCAAACACCACTCTTTCTCCCAAGGAGTTCAAAGCGCTATGCAAACACTAACTCATGAACCCATGTAGTCATGGAATGATTATTACTTCATTATGTCCTTAAGATAATCACTGCAAGCGAAGTCAAGAGGAATAGGAGTCTACTCATTGTTCTGTCATTGCTCAGACACTTACTGAGCTCCTGCTGCGTGCGGGGCACTGGAGGTAGAGGAGCAGACAAGACAGACAGAGGCTGGGTTCCTAGACTGCCATCTAGTCCATGCCCTCGTGCTTGCCCAGCTGGGACACTAAGCGCTTGGCTACGCTACTTAGTATACTTATTTGCACTTTATTTTTTCGCCAAATTGTTCAATGCTATGTGCTCTGTTCTTCAGAAGGCCCATAAAGTGCTAAGTGCTGAGCAAACAGACAGAAGAAAAAATTTTAAGTTACCTGTAAATCTCATTGCAATGATAGGAATTAGGGAAAATCAATTCAAAGTGCTTTCTTTTAAGATGCCATAAACAAAGCTTTATTGTGAGCATTCCTGTCCCATACAACGTTAGTGGAATTACAATAGGTGGACAAGGAGAGTTAAGACCAGTAATACATGCCAAGCCGTTTACATAAACAATCTGGCTTTTAAAAAATGATTAATCAGATGAGCAAGCATGTTTGGTGAGGAAGAGCGCCTTTATCCATGGATCTAATTCTGACCTCGCTTTAATTTTATGTGACAAAATGGCAGGAGCATATGGTTATCTAAGTCCAATAGGACAAAAGAAACTGGTGTCTGCTTTTTAAAAATGCATGACTTTCTGATCAATCATAAAGGATTTAACCTGTTGTGTTTTTAAGATGCGAGGTAAGGATTTCTAGTCTGTTCTGGGAGTTACTAGCCCAACCCAGTTTAGGCACAACCAGTTTAGAGGCTGCTTCAGTTCTCACTCAGCAACTTGCACATATTTTGAAAGTCGTAGGGAATTATACCACTTAAAACCCAGCTTCCTTCCCTAATAACCACTTCCCTGACTAAACAGAATATAATAGAGGTATAATATCGACCTGCTGCTCAAGTGCATTGGTTAACATGCATACCAGTGAAATTCAAGCTCTCTGTCTTAGCAGATAAATAGCATCTTCATGTGGCCCCAAACTACCTTTCCAAGCCTCAGCCTCAGTCTCCCTATTTCCCTAGCCACAGCACAGATTTCCATAACTATATCATGATTATCTGGCACCTTCTGCCTTGAAGCTGCTCCCTGGCCCACTCCAATACACACACACACACACACACACACACACACACACACACACACACACACAAACTCACACACAAGCACACACACATGCACACATGGATATACACTTTGCCCACTGGAACATTGTTCCTTCTTCAAGATCTTCAGCTGACTTCTAATTATTTTTTCCTCCATTCTCATGCCACTAGTTCATCATATATTTATTTATATAGATATCTAACTAAAGCCTGAACAAGTCATGTATAAAGATCGTATCTTATTCCTTTGTAACTTAGCAACTAGTATTCAATCTTTATTGGAATTGAATTTTCTATAAAACATCAATATAGCACCTATTGAGACTGGCAAGGGGATCAATTACACTTGAATTTACTTCTGCTGGAAGCATAAATGAGATTTTTTTTCTCCCCTCCCTTAATAAATGGGATGTTTTAAAACCTTTTATTAAGCAGAGCTTCTGAGAACAAAATCAAGTAAATAAATTACTAAGTTAAAAACATCTATTATTCTTTATTAAAGAGCTTCTACATTAATATCAATACCACTGTCTTTCAGCTTTTCATGCTTTAGATGACCAATAACTTAAGAGGTGGAAACATATTCTACTCCAGTTACAATATTAACACTGAAGAGAAAGGAGTATGCTTATGGAATTGCTAGTCCCTGTGGGCAAAAAAACAGCTAGGCATGGCCAGCAAATGACAGAATTAGCTGAAACAACCTACTTCTGGTTTCAGATCACACAGAAGGAAAACAGAAGAGAGAGAGAGAGAGAGAGAGAGAGAGAGAGAGAGAGAGAGAAGAACCCAGAACAAAGGGAGTGGATTGCTTTAAAAAATTATCCTTAGAATTCATTTTTGCCGTTTTTTTCTTTATGAAAAAGAGAAATATAAATGCTCTTATAGGTTGCACAGAACATAAAGATAGGCAGTTGAAGATAAATACTATTACAATATAGTATAGAAAATAATATAAAATAGAGATAAATACCACTTAATAAAAAAGTTTTTCTGTATCCAGAACCTCTTAGAAAAATTATTTTTACAGCACCTTACCTTCTTTCAATATGTTTAGGAAGGTTCCTTTCATTCCCTAGATCTGAAATATTGATATGTTTTCTAGTTTTACCTAAAACAAATTTCAGGAAGTCAAAAATTGATCAATGTTGCTTTATACTTCTGGGTGAACCTCTTGTGTGCACTCAGTGTGTATTCTGGTGTGAACCTGTGCACAGCATAGCATGTACATTTAAAACCTCATACTTTTTTTTGTTTGTTTGTTTTTGTTTTTTGAGAGGGCATCTCTCATATTTATTGATCATATGGTTGTTAACAACAATAAAATTCTGTATAGGGGACTCAATGCACAATCATTAATCAACCCCAAGCCTAATTCTCAACAGTCTCCAATCTTCTGAAGCATAACGAACAAATTTTTACATAGTGAACAAGTTCTTACATAGTGAATAAGTTCTTACATGGAGAACAGTGCAAGGGCAGTCATCACAGAAACTTTCAGTTTTGATCACCCATCATGAACTATAAACAATCAGGTCAATTATGATTATTCTAAAACCTCACACTTTTAAAGGGTATAGTAAAATACTTTCACATAGATTATTAGCTTACTCAATCCTAACAGAAACCTTTTAAAGTGGATATGACACCTTACAAATGAAGATACTGAGTCTCAGAGAGATTTAGTATATTACAGAATTACTATACTCAAGCAATTAATACATAAACTATGAGGTTATTTCTTTCACATCATACTAAGTGAAAACTTTAAAAATTATTAAAGATGTAGCTTTGATTCTTTGTATTTCTTTTTAAGTGCCTGCACTGTATATTTTGCATCCCAGTTTACTGAGATGCATACATATGATACACAGCGATTTTTTCCGCCCAGATACCTAGGAATATCCTAAGAATCCAGATGTCATTTAGGGGATGCATTCCCTGATTCATTAGACCTAATCAACATGCAAGCAAATATTTGTTTTCAGAGAAAACCCAAAGGTTTCCATCTTAATTCTTTAACAGGCGATGCAAATTCATTTTATTCTGTCAAAGCCAGCAGAGGGCAGGATACTCCCACCAACAGGCTGCTGGCTGGCACCACCACTAAACCCACACGACTACCTAGAGGAGAGTGTTTCAGCATTAGAGCAATCATCATTTCCTCCCCGGCATCTGCAAAAGGGGGTAGGCTTGAGCTGAGAATAGCGCCTGTAGGATGTGGCCTGAGAAATGTCAGGAAAACTTTCGCTTTGGAGGTGCCCACATTTTGTTTGGGATTTGATCTTTAGATAACTGGAAACTAGTCAGTTCCAATTATCTTCCTGGAATATCTTGCTGAGGAGGCTACACTAGGGAATTAACTTAAGGTAGGGCATGATCATTTCTGTTTCTGGTTTTAGGCCATCCTGGGACACAGCTGGGCTATTACTCTCAGATGCCCTGTCTTGGGTACCGCACCTCAGTCCATCCAGCACCAACTATATTTCTCTCTGTCCTTCAAAATTTCTAAGGGCACCCCCTTGCATGACCTCCTCTGTGTGACATCACTGCACAGCCCCGGTGATAAGGGGTCATGACCTCCTGCCCACGAATTCAGATCTGCTGTCCCTCTCTAGGCCTGACTCAGGGGCCACTTCCTCAAGGATGATCCCAGCCCTGTGATCATTAAGAAACTTTCACCAACGGAACCTGTAGGTGAAAGTTTCGTACCAGGTCTTGGGTCTAAAAAGCCATAGTTCATTCCTTCCAGTCCAGGTTGTAGCATGGTAAATGCAAAAGGGAAGGGGGCAAGGACGAATGCCGCAGTTCACAGGACAGACTGACCAGTGCTTCTAAAGGAGGCAGAAAATTTGTTGCAATCATCTATTCTAGAGTTTTCAAACTAGGGACTAGAAGTTTGTCATTTGTACCTCAAAGTCTTCCTGAATTGCATGGGGTCTAGGGGAGGCGTGGTAGATTGGTAAAGTTCAGCACTACTTCCCTACCTACACCCCATCCCACCCCTCTTCCCAAACCTGTGAGAACAGTTCCATTTACCTGTTGTGGAGCAAATGGATATTTCTGACCAGAATTTCCACCTGGCCTTAATAGCACACATTGTTCATACATATGAGAGTCTGTTTGCACGTCTACGGAATGTTTACCTGGGCCAGAGCAGCTGATGAATCACCGGACCGCAGACCCAGGGTAGGGGTGGAGAGGAAGCACCCATTCTCTCCTCTCCTCTGTTCCTGGTATGTAATTGGCCAGGCGTCCGTCAGTCTCCAGGGACCTGCCCACTGAGTTCTTCCAATTGTCGGCCAGGGGCAGGGGGAGGAGACAGTGCCAAGCGAACTGCCTGGGAGTTCCCAGACTTGAGGGAGAGAGCTGGGCAGCCAGTGTTTGGAGCCTGTGAGAATAAACCCCTTAATTGCCAAATTCTTGCCCTTGCCTTTATTTGGTCTCATCAAATTCATAGGGAACTTCCCCCAGGCACAGAACCCTTCCTCCTGGAGCTACACCTGTATTATTTACGTACACCTCTGGGTAGTAGCTGAAGATTTCTCTTAAAGAAAGGGGGCCTGTAAAAACAGAGAAATAATCCATTCATCAATAATTAAGAAAACTACAAATCAAATTTTTTAATTTGCTCAAAACTCCAAAGGCCTTTCCTTGCTCTTGAAGTAACCAAGCCTGGAAAGGAGGAAAGACCTGAGGTGGTTCACAGGCAGGAGGACAGGGAGAAAACTGGGACTGGAACCCTTACATCCAGTCTCTAAAGCCCCAGACACTTTTCACTAGGATATGGGGCTTGCACTGACCCTGAAGGAAGGGGAGGCATTAAATGAAGGGGAGAGCCCTGGGTCACCTGCAAACAGAGCATTCCATCCAGCAGAGGTACTCGGAGCAAAGGTGAGCCACGAAATGTGGGTGCATGGGCTTGACCAGCAAAAGAAGACTACTTTATGTTTTTGGCACGTTTATTGAGCACACCCTGCAAGGCAGTGTGTTGAGCACTGGGACAGACTGAATCAGTGGGCAGTAGGTCAGAGTGGTTTACGTTCTAGTGGAGGAGACAGACATGTAACTTAATAAATGCTACACTGGAGAAGTACAAGGTGCTACAAGAGCATTCTTAAACTCTGTGACTCATACCACCTCCTAGATTATTCATTTGGGTTTATCTCTTTAATTACTCAAGCAGTCACCTATTCTAATAAAGTCCCTGGCTGTCCAGAAAGCTTGCCCAAACCCCCAAACAGGACATAACCTAGGATCCCACGTTGTATTTAGTTTTCATGTCTTCTCATTCTCCCCCAGTCTGGACTGTTCCTCAGTGTTACCTTTTCTCTGTCTTTCATGACCTTGACACTTTTGAAGAATACTGGTCAGTTGTTTCGCATTAGTTTCCAATTTATTCATGCCACACTCCTTTTGGTACAAATAAGCAACCTGGGTTTGTCTGGTGTTCCCTTATGATTAAACAAAAGTTATGGATTTTGGGTAAAAACACCAGCAAAATGATGCCATGCCTTTCTCAGTGCATCCTATCAGAAAGCCCATGACATCAGCATGTAGTATTACTGGTGGTGTTACCTTTGATCACTTGGTTAAGTTTAGTGTCCGCCAAGTTTTTCCACTGAAGATAATATGTTCTTTTTGTAATTATGATCTTGTAGTGAGATATTGTGAGATTATGCAAGTATCTTGTTTCTAATTATATTTTTCCCCACTGATTTTAGCATCCACTTAAGTCTTCCCTACAACAGTTCTCATGGTGGCATCTGCCAACTGGTGATTTTATATCTCCTCCACCCCTGAATTTACTCATTGGAATTCTACTATAAAGAAGAGCAGCCCTTTCTCCTGTATTTACTTATTTATTCAATGATCTGTTTTTATCAGCATAGACTCGTGGATATTTATTTTATTCTATGGAATATAATCCAATATTATCACTCTTTATTTTGCTGCCCAATGGTGCCAACTTTGGCAGTTAGGAGCTATTTCAGGCTGGTGTTTAGCCTTTTCAAAAGACTACCATCATTTATTAAACATTTAATTTCTTGCACTACGAAATGATCCATGCTCCTCTGCACTTTCTGCACCCAGCCCTTGATTCAGCCATTTTACTGAAAAATAGTACTTAGAAACCAAGTTCTGGGTATTAGGCATACTCATATTACTAGGGAATCAGGGCTCCTAGGCTTTGTAACTGAACAGAGCAAGGAAATAAATACATGTGTACATACACACATACATGCACATCTGTATCTGTTTCTATATATACCTGTCTCCCTATATATGTGTATATGTTAAAAACTGGTGGCTGAAACTGACACCTATGATTCTGATCCATGGGTTCATTCTCGCCTGTCCGCTTTCTTCTTTTGTATCTCCCTTCTCTGACAGTGATAAATTGGCTCTCGCTATCCGCAGTTTATTTTATGTATTTACTCAGTTTTTGAACATACATTAAGTAGTCTCAGCATTACTAATACATATTACTGTGAAAAACAAATTTACTAAAATGAGTGTAATATTGTGCACAGCTCTTTTGTTTTTGGCCTTGTAAAATATATTCAAAATAACTTAGGTTTCTCATTTTCTTTTTTATCCATATGTGATGGTTGTGTTACTCATTTCTAGCACAGTTAGATTCATTGGTTGCTATTTTTTTCACTGTTGGGTTTCCCACACATCCTGGTCAATATTAATTATATTTTTTTTAAATATGTGAAACACCACTAGGTTCCAAATGTCAGAATTATACCAGGTTCTCCAAGCTGTGCTTAGAGAAGTGTGCCTACTCGTGCCTTCCACCCATTCCCACTCCCTTATTCTTTCTGCTCTATTCCCACCCATCTCTGTAGACAGCCGATCACATTAGCTTCCAATTTATTCTTGCCACATTCCTTTCGGTACAGTTAAGCAGATATATGTATATGTTCTAATATACCCTTTAATTTTTCTTGAAGGGTGCCATACTGTGGATATATTTTGGCACTTTGCTTTTTTTCACATTAAAGTATTTCCTGGATACCACTGTATGTTGGTTTGGAAAGGCCTTTATTTTTATAGCTGCACAATATTCTCTATTGTATAGCTATACCATAGTTCACTCAAACTCTATCTTGTGGTAGGGCATTTAGATGGTTTTACATATTTTCCACTTATAAACAATGCTCCAATGAATAATAATGTGCCTATGCTATTTGCATTGCAGAAGGTTTGTCTCCAGAATAATGTCCAAGAAAAGGGGTTGAATCAAAAGGTAAATGCATACATACCTTTGTTAGAGAACGCTAAATTTTCCTGAGGATATTTTAATACCTATCAAATAATCAAGCCCTATCCCCAAAGATTCTGATGTAATTAGCTAAGGAGTGGGGCCAAGCACTGGTATCATTTTTGAATACTTTCTCTCACTTTACTGAGGTATAATTTACACTATAAATTCATATACTCCAAGTATACAATTCAATAAGTTTTTAAGTATAGAGTTGTGCAAACATCACCAGTATTGGTATCTTTTAAAAGCTTGCTAAGTCATTCTAATAACAACCAAGAATTTAAGACCACTAAATGGTCCACAATTGTTGGTGCTTTTTGCTACCATGTGGTGTTGTTATTAAAGGCCCACTCTGTTGCCTGCAGGCATTAGGCTTTTCTTACACTCTAGTACCCCTCCCAGTTTAGATCCAGCGGAACCTGCTTCACATTGAACAAAAGCATGCAGGCTCAGTATCAGTCTTCATTTTTCAAAGTGGAGTCAGAATTAACTGCATCTTAGGAGGTTCCAGCAAGTTATACACTTGCCAAATCTGTTCTACTCTACTAGACTCTTGTGCTGAAACGATGCCATTAAACCAGACTTCACTTGTGACTCCTTTAAAGGTATTTTCTTATTTATGTCATTTGGTCCTTTCTGTCCCAGCAACCATCTGAGCATAACTGTAGGCAAAGGAGAAAACAACATAAATTTTAAATATCTCCCATAAGACATAGTCCTTTGGATGTCTCCTTTAAGAGGCACTCATACTGCTCTGTATACAAAGGATTTAACCACATAGACCCAGTCTGGGAAATGTTGGGAATGATTTCCTTAGGTAGGTGATATTTGAACTGAGCTCTGATTGATGCCTACTCATTAACTGGATGAAACACAGGGAGGTAAAGAAGTGCACCTCCCACACAAAGCAAGGATTTGCAAAGACCCTGAAGGAGGATAGAACAATGGGCTCGTGTGTGTGCACCGTGCATGATGATGGGGGAATATGTTACTAGACTAGACAGGTAGGCCTGAGGCCAGATAACCCAGGTCCTTTAAAGGCCTGAAGGATTTTGTTCCTACTTTTAAAAGCAATGGAGACCCACTGGGTTAAATGAAGATAAGAGGGGTTGCATGATCATATTTAGTGAGAAAAGTCTACTGTGACTTCAGGAAAGAACACAGACTGGCAGGAATTGCTACTAGAAGACCAATTAGAAAACTGATGCTCTGAAACACAGAGAAATGATGTTTTAAAAATTCTACTGGTGCCTGGAGTAGTGCTAATACCGAGAAAAGCAATAGACTGGCAGAACTTAATGATTGTTTGGCCCCAGGGGCTGAGAGAAAGACATCAGGGATGATCGAGTTAACAGACTATACCACCCACTTCCCCTCACCTTGGCAGTCTTCTATAGCACCCCCATCATTACTCCTGGAGATTCTTTTGAAACTTTTAGCTCCTAGCTCTCTCATTCTCTCCAGTCTGTGATAATTCTTGATTTCCATGTATAAGCAGATCATCCTTCCATGATGGTTCCTTGATTTCCTCTCCTTTGGTTATTTTGAATTCTTTGCTACCTTAACCACTGATTCCCGTGCACATACACTTGACCTTTCACTACGATTAACTGAAATCTTCCCATCGTTTCATTTGCAGAATCCCCTTCTACTACTCCAACTATAAGAATCCTTTGACCCTACGACCTGCATTCCATCGACTCTACCGCAATTGCACTGGCCTTCATCCCACTTTCAGGATTAAACAGCTTGGATTCAAGAATTAATTATTTCAGTAACTCTCCTTCATATGCCCTCAACTCACATAGGCCCCTTTCAATCTGTAGAATCTCTTGGCCAAACCACCATTATGACAATTAAATGATATTTTTTGAAGTTGTGTTAAAAACAGGTGGATGCCAGGTATCTTCTGTTTTCCCCTTAAAATCCAGTCTCCTTCCTTTGCCTCTCCACGCTGTGCCCTGGGAAGCTGACTTACAAGGACCACACGTATAGAGTTCCCATGCCCTCTGGCTTTCAGATGGTTCAGCCAATAGAGGGTCTGGACAGGAAGGGCAAGGGTAGAGGGTAACTGAGTCCTGGTCATTTATTCCACTGGCTCCGTCCCTGCAAGCTCACCACAGGTTGTCTGTGCCACGAAGTGAAGTCAGTTCACTGGCCTGGTGTAGATAAATTTTCCTTTTGAATTTTGGAAATGTGTTCTCCTATCCAGGCCTTCCCATCTAGAGATAATGCTAATAGACCTAGGTTCCTATACATCCCTGTAATTCAACTGTGCCCTACTTACAACTTTGTTTTAAATTTTTTTTTATCAAGTTATAATTGACGTGGTGAAATGTACAAGGGCCAATCAACTTTGACAAATGTATACACACCTGGAAATTCCACATTTCAATCAAGCAATGGAACATTTCCAACATATAAGAATTTTTTCATGACCCTTTCCAGTCAATACACTCTTTGCCAAGGCAAGCACTGTTTTGATTTCTAGCAACATATATTACTTTTGTTTATTTTTGGCTTTTTATAGAGTGAATCATATAGTTTTTATTCTTTTGTGTCTTGCTTTTTCTTTTCAACATATCTATGAGATTCATTATATAGTTGTATCTGTAGTATGTCTCCTATGAGTCTCATTCTATTGTTGAATATACAGCAATTGATCTTTTCTCCTATTCATGGACAATTTTGGTGGTTTCTGGTTATTGGCTTTTATACAAAAAGCTGTAATGAGTTCTCTTGTATAATCTTTTTTGTGGGCATATGTTTTCATTTTTCTTAGATAATTAAAGAGGAATGGAAATGATGAGTCACAGGGAAAAATCTATGCTTATCTTTTAAGAAATTTCCAAACAGTTTTTCAAAGTGATTGAGCGATTTTATATTCCACATGTAATGCATGATACCTCGAATTGCTCCATATTTTTGTAACATTCGGGGCTGTTATATTGTCTTTGGATTTTTAGGCATTTTAGTGAGTGTATGATAGAATCTCATTGTGGTTTAATTGCATTTATAATACTGGGTACCTCCTCATGTATTGATTGACCACTTGTCAGTCTTCTGTGAGCTATCCCAGTGGGAATGAGAGTATTTAACCTTTAATAACTGAATTATGTGTTCATATATTCTCAATGCAAGGCCTTTAATAATATATATTTTTCCAATATTTTCTTCCATTTAGTGCCTTGCCTTTTCATTTTCTGTGGATTAGAGGACAATATTAGATCAATGTTAATTTCTTATTTTGATCATTGTACTGCGGTTATGAAAATGTTCTTGGTTTTGGAGATACATACTGAAGTATGTAGAGGTAAAAAGAAAATGATACAGTAAATGCTGTAAAATGTTAACACGGGGAATATGAGTGAAAGGTAATCGGCAGTTCTTTATACTGGCAACTTTTCTGTACATCTGAAATCATTTCAACATAAAGTTTTAAAAAAAGAATTTATACATCTGAAATCATTTCAACATAAAGTTTTAAAAAAAGAATTTATGATATCAAAAAATCATAGGAAGAAAGCATTTTAATAAGAAATTAAAATTATTAAGAAATAACAAAACACTTTTAATAATAAAGTTATTAATATAATAATTGTAAAAAGAAGGAAAGAGTTATGACTGAATGTTTGTCACCTCCAAATTCAGAGGTTGAAGCCCTACTCCCCAGGTGATGTATTTGGAGGCAGGGCCTTGGGAGGTAATTAGGCTTAGATGAGGTCATAGGGGTGGAACCTCCAATGATGGGATCAGTGCCGTTATACAAAGAAGAAGGTAAGCCAGAGCTTCCTCTCTCTTCACCAGGTGAAGACACAGCAAGGAGACAGCTACCTGCAAACCAGGAAGAGGGCCCTCACCAGACACAGAATCTGCCAGCACCTTAATGTTGGACTTCTTAGCATTCAGAACTGTGAAACACAAATTTGTGTTTTTTTAAGCTATTTACTCTATTGTAGTTTGTTATAGCAGCCCAAACTAAGACAAAGATTCACCAGATTTACGTGCTAGTGTGAAGTCAGATAGGACTTGAAGCACACTGAAAGATAAGTAGAAGTTAAAATGTAGACCGTACATACCAGATTAAAGACAGTTAATTGTATCCCTGATGGTGATTGGGGTACATGGACAGTTACTGATCACAGGGATGTGTGTGATGTACTATTTTAGGAAGATGAACCTGGCAGAGGCATTCTTGGGGAGATGACAGACTAGCTGGAGACACCAGTTATTTAAGAGATTATTGCAACACCCAGAAAATGAAGATTTGAACTTGGGTGGTAATGAGAATGGAAAGGAAGGGGCAGATATGAAAAATATCATGATGTGGCAGCTATTTTAAAATAAAGTTATGTTGTGTTTTCCTGCCACCCTCAGTTCGTTCCTCAGGTACCAAACTCATTTCCATTGGGCCCTGTTGGGATAGCAAGTGTTTTCCAAAAGGGGTGCAGAGCAATTACAAAAGTCGCTTTCAGGGATATTTTTTTATTATTGTGGGAGGAAAAAGAGAGTAGGCAAAGAACTCTGGGAACAAGACTGCCTCTCCCACTAATTCTATCAATTAAAGACTCATAGTAGTTGGTGAGCTGTTCTTTTAAAGTGCAAAGTTCTCACAGGGTAAAGCAACATTTGTACCCGAATGCCATTAAACAAATTATTGATTTTAGCTCAAATTCAAGGCAGAGGAAGGAGATAGGAAAAGCCTTTTTGGGGAGTAGAATAGAGGAGCTATGAGGCAGACACCTGATAACGAAAGGCCCTGAGGGCAGTGAGTATCTGAAACTGGGGGAAGAAATGTCAGTTAGCAACAGGATTTTAAAACAGAAAGGGGCAATGGCCAAGTTCAGTGTTGGCATTATGATTAGAGGTCAGAGAGCAATGGATGTGTGCCACTTATATTCCAGCAAGACTTTCAGATGACTGCATTAAGATATCCAGACTAATACTAATAGTTTCTGTTACTTCCATACAACAATTATAATCCTGACAATTCTGCATAACAGATATTATATCGTCATTCCCCAAATGAGGAAACTCAGACACAGAGAAATTACATAGCTTGCTCAAGGTCGCTCCAAAACTCATAAATATAAGAGGAGAATTTGACCATAAATTTTTTTGACTGCAAAATGTGCCTTGTTTTCAAGGAAGACCCCTACATTTGGCAGGCTACAAATCTCATCTTCCTTGTATTGGGTTCAGTCTTCTCAGGCTAGAAGTTAATGTATTTTCTAGTTCAACTCAATGTCACTCTGGTCAACCTATGCCCTCTTATAGGAGCGGGTTAAAGAATGGAAGGATTCAGACAGCCTGGGCTCCATAGCTCAGCTCTGGGCTCCATAGCTCAGCTCTGCCACTTACATGCTATGTAGCTGTAAGCACATTTCTTCACGTGTAAAATAGATGATTGTACTAGCTTACAGTATTCTTGGTGACTGGTTGAGTTACCTATTGCTCATAATCTAGTGGCTTAGATGTTTTATATTCATTTTGCCCATAATTCTATAATTTGATTAAAGTCTGGTAGGGATTGCTCATCTGTTTCACGCAGTATCAGCAACGGCAGCTTGAAGTCTGGGGAAAGAATCATGTGAAGGCTCGCTCACAAGTCTGGCAGTCAATTCTGGGTGCTGTCTGGTGGCTTAGCTGGTGTTGTGAGCCGGAACAGGTACACATGGCCTCTCCATAGTGTTTTAGCCTCCTCACAACACGGCATTTGAAGACAAAGAGCTATTAGGGAGAAGTTCTATTTCTTTTCATACTCTAGCCTCAGAAGCGATACAGCATCACTTTTGCGGCATTCTATTCTTTGAGGTAGTCTCTAGGGTCTACTCAGGTTTTGAAGGAGTATTGAATTAGTGGAGGAGTGGGAAAATTCTGGAAGAGCATTTGGAACCAAAAGTATTATGGAGGCTGTTTTTGGAAACTAAAATCTGCCATGGTCCACTTTTAGGCCACACCAATTCTCATCTCTTCTGCAAGCAAATAAGCTTGAGGTCCAGGATCTTGTCATCTAAATCAAATGAGGTTCTTTAGGTCTGGTTTGGGTTTAGTACCTTGAATGCCAGTCTTCTTGATCAGCATTGGCATTTTGATTAGAAGTCAGAGAGCAATGGATGTGTGCCTCTTATATTCCAGCAGGACTTTCGGATGACTGCATTAAGATATTCAGACTAATACTAATAGTTTCTGTTACTTCCATATAACAACTATAATCCTTACAATTCTGCATAACAGATATTATATCATCATTCCCCAAATGAGGAAACTCACACACAGAGAAATTACATAGCTTGCTCAAGGTCGCTCCAAAACTCATAAATATAAGAGGAGTTCACAGACCTGTGAACTAAGAGATGGTTCATCTACTCCACACATACCTGACATACAATGATGTGGTAGATGGAAGAAAACCAATAAATATATATACTCACATTCAGAAAAGGGGAAACAGATGAAACACAGCAGTAGCTGGTTCACAAAAATTCCAAAATACAGCCAGGTACATGGTACCAGTTCCTTGATTAGGGCTCAGGCCTACTGCCTAGGAATTCTCTAGGGCTCTTTCCTTGGCTTTTGGGGCCCTTTCAATCCACTCACTTATCTTTTCTATTCCATAAGAGGTAGGTCATCTTTCAGCAAAGTGGTTTGATTGGTCTAATTCTTGCCCATAGATTTTTGGGGATATAAATCCCTCTTTTAATTTTGTACTACCTCTATCCTTTTCAGGACAAGGTGATAAAATTCCTTTAAACACTTTGTGGGTTTCCTATGAATCAGTTTATAAATCTACCCCATCAGACAAAAGCTATATGTCCAAATCTCACTGGGATAAATCCTTTTATAACTTGGTCTCCCTTTAAGAATGCCTACCTTAAGATTCCTAGAAACCCTGTTGTTATAGAGAAGGAATCAGTGAGGCACCCTTAAAATTAAAGGGCTTTCTGTCTGTTTAAAATGGCCTATAAGGCACTATCTTAAAACTTCACGATGCCTTCACAAACAGTTTTATATTTATACCATGTTTTCCTGACAGCACCCTGGATTTGATCTCTGCTAAGAAGCCACATCTTAATTTTAGCATCATTTGCCATCTGGAGAGGCTGGGAATGAGAAACAGTTTTCTTTTCCAACCCAGCAAGTCCTGGAGACTTTATATATAACCATTCTTTCTTTAGCTCCTCTCTCTTCCTTACATTTTACTACAAGCAGCTAGAAGCAGACAGGAGGCAAAGCACTTTCAGCCCTCTTTCTGCAAATCTCCTTAGCTAGAAAAGAGGTATATTTCTTATTTTCCACCTTAATGCAGAAGACATTGCTGCTACATACCAAGAGTCCCCTTTCCTCCAGCTTCCAATACCATTTTCCTCTCTTTCCTTTAAGTCCTCACCGACAGGCTGTCAAGGTCCACAAGTCTTCCTCTCTAAGAGTTTCCTTGACCCTTTTAGGATTTGAGGATTTCAATAACACTCTTCTAAAGATGCTTCCAATTTCTGCCTGCCTCCTGGTCATAAAGCTGCTGCCACATATACTAGGTTTAGTTTTGGCTGCACTTCACCTCCTGAAATCAAAATGTGTTTCATGCACTCTTGCCTACAAAACCACCCTAAAACTTAATGGCCTAAAAGAACAATACTTATTTTGCTCAGAAATGTGCAATTAGAGAAGATTCTGTGGGGTTGCTCATCAATGCTCAACTCAGCCTTAGCAGAGGCAGCTCTGAGAACTGAATTCACATTCTGTCTCTGTTCCATGATACTTTTGGGACCTCAGCTGGTAGACTTAAAGTCCATGGACGATTCTCAGGCTGGAGCATGGAATCATCTGAGGGCTTATTAACTTACAAGTCTAACAGTTGATACTGGTTGTGGGCTGAGATCTTTACTGCGGCTCTTGGCTGGAACACCTACACGTGATCAATCCCTGTATCCTGAGCTTCCACCACATGAATGAACTCCAAGAGTGAATATTTTGAGAAAAATAGAGAACCAGGAAGATTTACTGCCATTCATAATTTAGTCTCAGAAGTCATGTATGTCCTTGCACTCTTTTCATTGAGACCGTCACATGTGCCCTGTAAGTTCAAGGGAAGGAGAAATTGATTCCACAGATGGGAAAGTGGCAAGTTTATGGAAAAGCATGTGAGAGCAAAAATATTATTGTCACCATTTTTGTAAAATACAGTCTGCCTTTAAAGAGTTAAATAAAGTAATTTACATTTTAAAAAATAGATGGTCAACACATGTCAGTTCCTTGCCTTAAGCAAAACATACATTTCTTTTCTATCTTCATCTATAATATTGACATAACATGAGGTATATTCTGGTCTTTAAGGATGCCTTGGATTGAATATAAAATCTTGTGAGTGTATATGTGTGTCTAATGTTTTTAATGTGGAAAGAGCCCATCAGATTCTCAAAATATCAGTGACCAGGAAAAATATGATTAAGAACTATTGCTGTGGTCTGTGTCACAGAGTAGAATATTTTTAAAATATGTTTTTGAAAAGGTGCCTATTTCCTGTAATGCCAAAGGTCAGTTTTGTAGATGCTTCCCAGGGAGAAATTAGCAGAAGGAAAAAGAAACACTGATAGAAAAAAATAAATAAATAAGATTTTATATCTTTTTTATAATCCAATCAATATGCATTGTATATTCTTGAGCAAACACATATTGTCTCTTTGCTACATCCTGCCCTTAAATAAGCTCTCTCAACTAAAACCCAAATCAATTTGCAGTAATTCAGCAATCCTATTCATTAGAGTGGGCATCAAAGGAGGTACATTACGACAGTACTGAAAGCCACTGGCGACTGTGTCAACCTGCCCCTAGAGTTGTTCTTTCTCAGATTTAAATAAACAAGCTCTGATTTCATGAATCTAGCCTCAAAAGACTTTAAGCTAGATATATGTGCATCATGATTCAGAGGTGACCAAGCCATGTGAAGGAGGAATTAGTGAAGCAAAACTCTTTCCCTGCTCCGAGCCAGTCTTCATCACTGCAACTCCCATTATCTACTGCTTCTTGAGGAACAAAGAGTGGGAAATGGAAGAATACACACAATAAGAAAGTAAAAGAAGAACAGGTATAGTAAGAAAGAAGGGCATAAATGTCACATTAGGAAGCATGTCAAGCACCTGCCACTTCAATCCCCACCATTCCAGAGGGAAAAACATTGTCACTGTCAGAAATAAGATAGAAGTGTCAGAAGTATATATAATTACCTACATTCATTTAGAATAATAATCAATGGTTTTGTTCTAGAGTTCTGAAAAAATCTGCAGATTTTATAGAGCACTAACACTAAAGATTCAAGTAATATAGGTGCTATACAAAATATGTTCAAGCTATGTCTACAGTAAAATTGAACATAGCAGGGACAATTCTGGAAATGTTTGCACTGCTTTCAAGTGGTCCTCCCCTCAAAAGTTATTATTCACCATCTCCCACCATTGGTCCATACCAACCCCCAAGATGAACAAATGATTGTGAAGCTGCTGTGATCTCATGCCCTGTCCTCCAGTCACTCTGTATATTAGAAACACATTTTAATGAGCTGAACATATCCAAAACGCTGTTTTAGGTTTTTATTCTGCTACATTTGACTCAATTCAGTCTTAAAAGACCTAGTCCATAGAAGAGATGAGCTTTTTGGTAAGTCATTAGAAAATAAATACAATACATTAAAGACTCCAAGAAATACATTAAAAACTCAAACAACTAAACACCAAGAAAACAAATAATGCATTCTAAAAAATGGGCAGAGATCTTGAATAGAGATTTTTCCAAAGAAGACATACAGATGGTCAACAAACACATGAAAGACGCTCAACATCACTAATCATCAGGGAAATGCTCATCAAAACCACTGTGAAATATTGCCTCACACCAAAGTGGCTACTTTCAACAAGACAAGAAATAACAAGTGTTGGTGAAGATTTAGAGATAAGGGAGCCATCATACACTATTGATGGGAATGTAAATTGGTGTAGGCACTATGGAAAACAGTATGGAGGTTTCTCAAAAAAACTAAAAATAAAAACACCATATGACCTGGTGATTCCACTTCTGGGAATTTACTTCAAAAAAAAATCACTAACTCAGAAAGATATATGCACGCCTATGTTTATCACAGCATGATTTACAATAGCCTAAATATTGAAACAACCTGAATGTCTATTGACAGATAAATGGATAAAGATGTGGTACATATATATAATGGGATATTATTCAGCCATGAAAAAGAATGAAATGCTGCCATTTGAGACAACAGGGATGAACCTAAAGGTTATTATGCTAAGTGAAATAAGTCAAACAAAACAGAAATAGATTCAAACACAGAGGACAAACTGGTGGTTGCCGTAGGGGAGGTGGTGGAAGTATGGGTGAAATAAGAAGGGGGAAAAATTAGTGAGAAGATTTGCTATCTTAAAGAAAAATCTAAAGTAAAATGACAATGAGACACTACTACATTCCCACTAGAAAGGCTAAAATGAAAAAGTCTGGAGCAATTATTGCTCTCATACCTTGATAGTGAGAGTGTAAAATGGTAGAAATACTTTGGACAATAGTTTCCACTCATCATTTGACCCAGAAATTACACTCCTATCTATCAAGCTAGAGAGATGAAAAGACAAATCCACAAAAAAGACTTTTATGTGAATGTTCATAGCAGATTTATTCATAACAGTTCCAAAGTGAAAATATCCAAATGACCAACAGATGAATAGATAAACAAATTGTGATGTCAATACAATAGAACTGTACCAAGCAATACAAAAGAACAATCCATGAATACATCTAGTAACATGAATGAATCTCAAAAATTATGCTGAGCAAAAGAAGTGAGACTCACAAAAAAATACATTTCAACATTTGACTCTGACGTAACCATTATACATCCAAGTGGACACATCACGAAGCAACCTGAAATTAGGACTGGGTCTTAGAAGAGAAATCTGGAATGAATATGTAGGTTTGTTAAAGACAAAAGAGTAAATAAGGTCACCAAGAAGGGATGTTTAGGATGAAGAGAACCAAAACCAGAATCTGGGGTAAATATTAGCATTTTAGGGACACACACACAGAGAAAGAAAAATTATGTGAAGAACACTGAGAAAGAGAATAGGAGGTAGGAGGGAAAGAACCAGAAGAAAGTACTATTTCAGAAAACAAAACTATTTCTGTTCTGGAGGAGAAGGACACTCTGTGTCAAAAATCCTAGAGGGACTAAGAAAGAAAGGGTACAATGCTCTTTGCCCTGGGTTACGTAAGGTTATTTGTAAGCATAGAGAAGGCAGTTCAGAGGAGCAATTAGAGCCAAAGGTCGATTGTGGTGGATCAAGAAGTGAGTGGGCAGAGAGCAGTGGGTGACAGGAAATGTACCCTACTTCTATAAAAGTTTGCTCCAGAAAGGAAAGAAGAAATAAACAGCAAAGTCTATATATTTCTGAATGCCATCTTCCTACCTGCTTGTAAATTTGAAGTATTTAATAAGCACTTTGAAGCAAATGGACTAGCAGTTAAGTGGTCCATGATATCACCCATGTATTTCTGGTAAGGGAAAAGCTGACTTAGAAAAAAGTGCATTTCTTAAACTAGTTTTATACAGAAAGCAAAGATTCAAACTGCGGTATAGAATTGAAATGTGTTTTGCAAAGTCTTGCTTTTGCTCTGGGCAGAAACTAAGCTGTATTTCGCTGTCGTGGTTCACCTACGTCTCCTGCGATTGTGTCACCTTGTGTTTTTTCATTTAAATATAAAAGGCAAACTCAGCAGTTCCTTTTTCTTAAACTGCTTCAGTAACCAGCAGTTGCCACATTAAGAGCTTTAGCTGGAAGATTATAAAAATAACCTAATGCTTCCCAGCAGTTAACTACTTTTGAACCAATTCTCCTTTCAGGGATGTAGTGAGGTCAAAGCAAGTGGCCAAGGAAGGACGGGCTATGAGAAAGAAGAGAAAGCTGGTTGACATTCAAGAGAAAAAGTCCATTGTGCTTGGAATGTTTTGTGTAAATGTTAAACAGTGCCCACATTTAACCACCTGCCTCTTCTCGTTTAAAAGAGTTCAAATGAACAATTTCGAGCACAATTGAGTAACACTCAAAAGAAAATCAAGTGTAATTTCCTAAGTTGCTGAAGCAAGGGTTCTTCTATGAAATCACCATTAGTATTTCTAAATCCAATTTGATTATATTTGAAATTTACTGTGCACAGTTTAGTGGTAGCTGGAAATTTTTCATGCAGAGATGGCATTATAAGGTAGATCTTTCTAAATGATCGTGTGTGTGTGTGTGCCAGTGTGTGTTTTAAAATTCCGAGTCACATTTGTGATTGAACTAAATTATTAAAAATGATGAAATCTTTATTTTGTTTTGCTTTTATGACGCGTTGGAGAGTAGAAAAAAACACTATATAAAGATACCAGCAAATAAAAAAAAAAGATACCAGCAGCACACAAACTGTATGGCTCAACTTGGAATTCTTCAACAGTTGCTCTCTCTAAATATCCATCAATTAGGGACGAAAGTAATGGTGGAATCTCCAGGTCTCTTTCATAAATCCCCTCAGAAGGTAGCTCTTTTACTGCCTTCATTCAATACAAGCTTAACATTATCACTGCTACTTTAAAACCATTAGCCTCCCTCAAAGGCAGGATCAAGGTTTGAAGGCTGCAATCTGAACCTTACCCAAACCCTCCATTCTACTTCTGTAGGTTACTAACTGCCATGTTCATTCCTGCTTTTGTTTTGGAGATTTTTCCTACCAGGGACTTCTTGCCTGTCTATTCCACTTACACAAATCTTTCCCATCCTACAACATTAACTCATTAATTTTCTTGACTCTTCCAAGTCATTATACCTTATACCTCATTTCTGTGTCTTTATCATTTAATATCTGTACCCACACTCAGCCTTAATAATTTTCTTCCTATGACATCTCTTGTATTACCAGCTTCTAAGGTTAGTTAGATAGCTATTCATGGGCATGCTTTATCTTCCTAAATAGTTTATTTTCTTAAATGTAAGAACTTAGTATTTTCTTAACACCACTTACAATGATTACGATACAATGCACTTCGCAGCAATGTTTGATAAAGATTTGTTGACTAATATTTGAAGGGAAAAGAGTGTTTTAACCTATTTTCATTTAGAAGTGATTGAAGAAACAGTAAAGAAACTATTCAAATCAAATTTTAATAACTCTCCTTGACTACAACATATGAATATTTACTCTAAAAGTCATAGAGCATTTCTTAAAAATCTCACTTCCAGAACACTATAAAACAGACGGGCTTCAGTGATCCCCCAGTCTCCAGGAATCGATCCTAAGGGGAAAAAAGTGACTATCCAATTTTAAGTTCAGGCATTACGTTAATTACTTCAGCAGTGTGGATGTTCACCAGCTTTTGCACACATCAGTGTTAAAAAAAATTAAAATGCTGAGGTTACGACAAAATTACAACTGAAGAAAAAATTCTGCTACTAGTGCTGCTGAAACTAAAGCATTTGTTTGATTTCAAGCACAGATTTCACAATTTAAATTCATGTAAAATACGTATTTTGCCCTTCTCTATGACTACAAGAAGCAGTTAATGACGAAGCCAAATGAGAACCTGACTTGATTGTTGAGCAAGACCATTTGGCTTGTGAATCTTAAGTACCCACTTAATGGCACTTAAGGCCACATTAACAAAACTGCCACTAAAATGAAAAATAAGGATGAAAAAGTAAAAGAGCTTCAGAGCACATATTAAAAGTAAAACCACTGGCGTATTCTCTTATGCTAAGTCCTAGAAAACATCAACTTTGTAGGGTTGGAAATATAACCAAACAACCTAATTTTCCCGTAATGTCATTCTGGAATAGCCACTATGAATTTGGCTAAACTAATCTCGATTGGGTTTATAACTCTTTTTGAGCTTTATTATAGACATTTGGTGGGTAGGGGGAGAGTGGTGAATTTCATAGAGATATTTCTCACTGTACAAAACAAGATAATACTCTGAATGTTTTAAAACTGCATTTTCAAATTTACGTGACATGACCCCTGATTCTAACGTTCAAGGACCTAGTCACTGCGATACTCCATACCGTAAGATACCCGCTATAACACCCAGTTCCTGCTAAGCGCCATGAGGAAATTTCAAACAGGCTAAGAGGATAATGAACGACACAGGTGCTACTCCAGAAAGGGTGGCAAGAAAGGCCTGCTGGTGTGACAGTATTCTAACAGAAACCTACACCATATAATATCTGAAGGAAGAACATTCCAGGCAAAGGGACTAAAGCAAATTCCCTGGGACTGGTAAGTGTCTGCCAAGTTCAAGGAAAAGCAAAGAGCAGGAGTGTGGTAAACAGTTGGGGTTGGAAGCAAGAATGCAGGTGGGGTTGTGGAAGGCAGAAAGGTTGTCAGGTGGCGCAGGCAAAGCTGTTTATAGACCACGTGAGTGTTTGGGATTTTACTTTGAATATGAAGGAAGCCATTTTAGGCCTTAGGGCAGGCCTACCCAATAGTGTTTCAATAAAGTTTAAATAAGCATAAAGAATGATTACAGGAAAAATAAAACAAAGACTACTGTCCTAAGTGTCATGCACAGAAATGTCTGTTGAAGGAGCACATGTCTCTCCCAGTAAGGAAAGAAACCAATTCCTCCAGTGCCTTCTGGAGCCAACATTTACATTCCAAAACCACCTCCACATATTGCATACACATATAAATAAAAATGTTTAAATAATAGGACATAACTGTATAGAAACCAAAATATGATACATTTTCTTTTTATTTAAAATAGAGTTCTATATGCTTCACAGAAACAAGTACAAGGAGTGATTAATTTATTATCTTTGCCACTTTACAAAACATTTTCAGAAAATGCATACATAAAAATATAACATTTAAGCAGATAAGCATTTACATCAGGAGGCAGCTGAAAGTTATGCAAGAATATTTAGAAAGCTTTAAAATAAATACTTTATGACTTACTGTTGATAAAGTTAAAACATTTTGGTATGAAGGTTATCTCAGAATTCTTACTAAATTCTAAAATACTATTTCTAAACAAAATAAGCATATGTGTATATATATACACACATTATATATATGTATATATGTATATAATGTATATTTCCACAGGCTAGAAATTAATGAAACATCTAAATATCATTCATTTCTCTTTGGAATTTGAACTCTCGCCACTGTCAACAATTAAACTGCAACTACTAAAATTGCCACATGCATAATTTCAATACAAATTATTGCCCAATTCTCATTTTAAAACCTAACTTTTTTCTTCATATTTCTTATATACATTCATTTGGGCCTATCTGTTGAAAGGAAATCTTTTTACATACTTAAGAATATCAGCTAGCTTGTTACAAGTCTTTACAACAGTGATTCTTTTCACAGTAGTTCAAGAGTTCAAGGCATGTTTTGCAATGTCAAAAAGCAGTGGTTTTGACATTTATGTAATATGTTCATGGGTGTAAGAGAAGTCACACTACCAAAAGAAAAGTATAATTAGTATTAGTACTTTGAAAGTCAATCCAAAATCCCTTTTTTTTGAGATCTGAATCTAACTTTCTGTTTTTAGGACATTTAAAAACCTGAAACAGATTGTTTGAATGATTTTCTCCAGTCTAGGATCAGAAGATTACAAGAGCTTGACACTAATAATTGTGAAAATAAAATACTAGAATTGAATATTTTGGCTTACATACCCTTAATTTACATGAAAAGGAAAAAAGAATGGGATTTTTAAAAACCTGATGGCTTGTATTTAGCTTATTTGGAGTAAATGAAGATATTGATAAATTTCATGCTATGTCTGCATTAGTTAGAATTTAGACATGTAACTGCTTCTTTATAGCAAAGTCAATAAATAGGTTTCAAATGGAATGAAAACTCAAAACAAGGGTCTTGCTGCAAATTGTCTGGGTTGAAAAATTAAATCAACAGGTTAAACACACATCTCTTGATGTCCTGGGAATGATAGGATGAAAATTTATTTTTCTGAGTTCTCTATTCAATTTGCAGATGTCAAGAACCATTTAAAAATTGTGACTCTCATTTTCTTAAGACATATAAGCAAGGCCCTTTTCTGAAGATATATAAGCACATAAAGTGTTTTTTTGAAAAATATAAAAATGTTTCTGAGTTGAGGAGTCCATTGCTTGGATTTCAACCTCTACCGGCCCCTCAGCTGGAAGTATATGTGCGGGGGCACAACATGCCCAGCTGGACCTGGTGACACGCAGAACAAGGCTGATTTCCTAATACATTAAGATTCTTAGTGCCTGTGTCAACATTCAAGTTCATGTAGCCCAGGCATGAGGCAAAAGTAGACATTCTTTATGTGAGGTAAAAGCTAGAATATAACTAGACTGTAACTAGAATATAGCTAGAATATATCTGTAACTTTTTAAAATTTGAAAGGAAGTCTTCTCTGCTATTAACAACTACCCTCTTCATCAGGCCAAATGAAAAATTACTGGAGGAGGCATGAGATGAAAACATGTTAGGAAGGTCAGTGTAGAACAATCTAGAAGGACAGGCATTATAGAGTGATTGGAGTTGATGAAATTCAGCAGATATTTTTTTGATATATTGAAAGAAAATGAATGCCAAAGATGAACTAATGAGACACTACAGAGGAGCTGAGAATAAAGCCACTAATATGCTACTAGACATGGTCCCAAATTAAATTACCAAGTCATCTTTCATTCCCATTCTAGTGCATAAAGAGAAAGAACAATCCTTACAGAAAGGAATGAGCATATTATTTTAGCAGAAATAAAAAGAGAAGTGGGATTTGATCATCACCATTAAATGGCACATTTATGTTAGTGGACATTCAAGGTAGGTTTAGGTGCATGCTAATTATTTTTAAATTAGTAAGTGTTGGATATGGTAGGACACTGTGGTGGGTGTCACCACCGGTTCGCCTATCAGTTCTGCTAATAACTAGCAGTCATTTAATCTCTGATCCTTGGTTTCTTTATCTATGAAATATGGCAATTGACTTACAAAACCTCTTATATCCTTTACAATTTCCAAATTCCAGATTTTGTTTTTGTGACACAGCCAAAATACTTTAGCCCACAAGGGACTGTCTTTCATTAGAAGGTTAAATACTAGTATGATTATGTTAAATAATACGTTAGTTAAATAATAAAAATAGCTATTTTTTTAAATTAGGGGCTAATGATAATTTTGGAAGACAGCGAGGGAACAGTTTAAAAGGATGTGAGAAAAATAATGAAACAAAGGAGAAGCTAGAGGGAAGAAAGTCAAATATATGAAAGTTTTCATTAAAACACTTTGAAAAACCACCTATATTATAGAAGTTCTATTTAATTTAACATTTTTATGAAATTTTTCTATTCCAACTGGCATTTCTTCCTGTTTAGAAGAAGCCCTCAGGAGCAGAAAGATTACTGTCTTCACTAAATAGTGCGAAAAAGGCCATGTAGATATTAGCTTACGGAGGGTGCTAATACAAAGCGCTGTTAAATACCGAAGTAGTATATCTCACAAAAGAAAAGACATTTTAGAATATGTCCAAAAACCATAATGACATCGTTTTAAGACACTGATTCTTAAACATTTCTAAATAACTTATAATATTGTATTTGTAAATTTATTTAAAAGAATGTATTAAAAACATCAACTGTCATCAGCTTTACTCATTTGCTACTGTTATCTTCTTAATTTCCTGATTTCACACTTTAAATAAGTTTATTTCATCAAAATACATTTCCATCTTTATTTAAAATTATTAATCGATGCTTGATAAGCCATTTTAAGTAGAACTTTGTATAATGGCAAATGTGGGCTCCCTATTTTCAGATGATTTGTTAAATAGATCCCTGGTACTTTTGCAGAAACTCTAAGATAACCCTGAGTTTTCTCTGCCTCAATAAGTCACATGGTGGCAAAATTCTAGCATAGTAAAAGTGGTTTTGTTTTGTTTAATAATTCTACTAAAGCAGAAGTATTAACAATGATAAATGAGAGAATTCCTCACCAAATGTACCTATTGTAGGCTTTCATTTTACAATAAAAGTTGATTTTGAAGTCTTCAGACACTGCCATCAGGTTACTATTTTCACACAATCACGGAAATTTAAAATGCAAAGTTAACTGAAACCATAAAGATGAAAAGCAAGTGCTATGCCGAAAATAGTGCACGACACAATCATGTTTCACTTAACTTTCAAGTCAGATCATAAATTAAGAATTTTAGATGTGACATGCCAAATATTTTAGACACAGAAGAAAGCACATACAGAATTTGTACCAATTACACACTAAATGCATAGCTTATAAGGCAAAAAGTTCATGCTGAAATGCTGACAATAATGCTTCCCTTATTTTAGGAAGTGATGCTGCATATAAATCTGTCCACTACTTTATAGAGTACTGAAATTTCATCAATAGCATTTTCCCAAGCTTTATGTTTTACCCAAAGCCAAAATTGGAAAGGAGCAAAGAACAGATACTTTGAGCCTAAAATGAGTATTTTTTGCTTATAACAATTCAAAAGAAATACTACACAAGGAGACTCCATCAAAAACAAATAATATGAAGTTAACAGCATGGGCGGATACAGTATGTCTTATGCTCTAAACTTTATCCTATTTTTGTAAGTGAGCATTTTCTATTTATAATCAAGTTGAGAATTAAGGAAAAGTCAAACTTTAAACTTTTCCTAACTTTTAAGTATGTTAATTTTTGACATATTTTTGTTAACCAACCAACCCCCTTTCTTAAGAAATATACTTGGTAACTGAAATACAAGACTATTTAATTGGGAGTTACAGTTAACCAATGCAAAAACAAGAAAAATATCTCAAAATGTACAGATTTCTCTAGGATGAAAGTTGAACTAGTAAAAACATGAAATTATATTTTGACACACTCACATAGATTATAAAACATCAAGGAAAAAGGAGATACTAAAATATGCTCTCTTAAAAACTAAGTATATTTACCCAACTTAAGTGAATTAAACAGGATATATTATTCTTGTTTATTTGAAACTACAGTACAACCACAGTAAATAAATAATTTCATTCTTATATATGTAGAAACAATCTATGATAAATCAAGATAACAAGCACAAGCAAGATAATCCCTTCACATGGGTATTTTTAAAAACTGATTGTGTGATTTAGATTGTCTGGAATAGCCCAAAAAGACACTATCTAAATGTGTTGTGAGTTGAAAGTAATCTTCAAACTCACTGTCATACATGACTCAAAACATCCTACTTTGTATATACCAAGTATTATATCTATTTGTTAATTTGCTTGCTTCCCCCTCATACCCACATCCCTGTTCCCATTCCCAAATTAGACTTTAAAATCCCTGAGGGCATTTCATCTTTTGACTTCCTTCCCTATTGGACCCAATATTGTGGCAAGGAAGATATGGGGTGTTTCATATTATTTAATGAATGGATAGCTGCATGAATGAAAGTATATGCAAACCACAGCTGTCAGTATTTTGCCTCTGATATCTCATCTAAGTCAAGTGAAGATGGGTTCAGTAACACAATTCCCTAGAGAAATGAAGTATGATCACAGATTGTGCTCTCCATGAAAATACACAAGTGTATATCCTTTAGAACACTGAGCCAAGTTTGTGCTTTATAGAAAACCAAAATGTGGAATAGTAGAAGGTTTCCCCGGCCTTAATAAAAGGGCTCAGGGTCAAAGAATTTGGGAAACCCAGTTTAAAGAAAAGAGGTAATATTTCTTTACTGCTACACTTCTAAAAGCACATTATATGGTAATGTGCAAGTAGCACTTTTAAGAATCTACCAAAGAACACTTTGGCCTTGAATTATTTCAGCAGAAGTGTGTTCTAAGGAACAGAGTTTAGGGAACAGTGTTTTAGAATAATAAGAGATAGCATAATAAGTCTTTCACCAAAGCAGAATTATAGATTTGAAGGAAATATTTAATGTCCCGTGTAGTATTAAGAATTCATCACTTTTGTGTCCCAAGGAAGTAGAATAAAGGCAAAATTATCATGAGTCATTTTCTGCACTGCTCACTCATTTTGAACAGGTAGGAGAGTAGATATTCACAGTTACTGGTACCCTCTATAGGGTCCGATTGTTATACTTCATTTAAGAGTTTTCTTAATTTTTCTCAAAATATCTCCTAGCTTCCTTTTCTTCTGTTCTTTTGTTTTCTAAATCTGTATATAGAAATGCAGTGGGGACCTCTGAAAGGCTCTTAAAGGCATCTTCTGCAATGGATCTTTATGCCTGATTCATCTCTGGAAATACTCAGAAAATATTAACACTCATAACAAACAGGGTGACTAAAAATAGGGTGCCTATGAAATTTCTTTGAGGGAAATATCAATGGATATTTTCCTAACAGTTCATTCAGATCCATTCTGATTCTACAAAACAACTCACTCTGACTAAACCACAAATATCATCATGAAAGATGTTTCTGCCTAGGGAGAAATATAGAATTAAAGGGAAAGTAGGACGCTAGCTACTTCTACAATATGGATTATCACAAGATTTGGACCTCCCGCTAGTTCTACCACACGCTGGCTGACTTTGAGACATTAATCAGTATCTCAAGATGTCAGGTGTCTTATTTGTAAATGAGAAGAAGTAACAATCTGAGTTGCTTTCATGTTGCAGGCATCAGGGGCTATTGTAGCACTGGATATGAAGAGTAAGAGAAGGGGGAAGAAGAGACCAAGCCAGCGGTTACTCTGACCTCACTTCCACCTTACAACCAAGCAGCAACATTTTTACATGTTCCATATACTAACGTTCAGAGCAATACTTAATTTTTAAAAAGATCCTGCTTAATTAAGAATGATAGAGAAAACCATTGATTGTATGATCCAAAGTTTTGTTTGGATAGAACACGCTCTCGTTCACATTTTAATGACTATGTTTTCCCGCATTATTCCTATTCATTCATGTGCTCTTGATTCAAGTAAAATAAAACCTTAGTGACCTTTATTACTTTTATATAGCTTATTTTACACTTTGCAATATCTTTCTTATTAAATAAAAAGATGAGTCGATGTGTTGCTTCTCAAAATAAAATGAAAGACAACACAGAGAATGGATGGAGTCAACTCCTACCCATGCTTGACTTTAGAGTTATTTTATCATGCTGCCTTTGGACACTTAAATACTGTACTATGTTATCTTTGAGGTAGAACAACTACAACAAAAAAAGGCAAAAACATTCACACAAAGAGGGAAAATGAGAAAGAAAGCTGTGAGAGATTTCTCTTTAACACAATTATTGTTATTAGGCTTTGCAGTCTTCTTTGACGCAAAGTTGAGAAATGGTCTTCTTAATACGAAGGGCAGTTAGGCGGGCTGCCCCACTGGCATACCAACACTCACGCATTATTCTCCCCATGACTCGGAGTGCCTTTAAGAGAGAAAAATAATATCAAAGACTTTAGCCACTCACAGAAAACACAGTACAAGAGAAGCAAAACCACAAAGCCAGGAACAGATGCTAGGCTCTGATGAAGAAATAGTGAACTTAATATGAGGGGATCAGGGCCAAACCCTTTAAAAATCCTGTCAAAATACACATGTTAATCTTACAGAGGCTAATTTTCTATTGAAAATTCAGTCAACTGACTTCTGGGAATATAGTAGAATGACTATCTTTTAAAATCTTCTAAGAAGGGACATGAAAGACAAAAAGAAATATGGGATGGGTTGGATATTGGATATTCCCTGTATATTGATCTGAATCTGCATACACATGGGCATCTATTTTTTAAAAATATTCATCATGCTATATATTATTTGTGTATTTTACCATATGTAGATTATGCCACAATAATAATATAAATATAAATATAAAAATTTCTGAATTTTTAAAAGAATCTGTGAACTGTTAAATAAATAAGATAAAAACTCAGAGAGGAAAACAATAAGAATAGTGAACTGCATGAACCCAGAGCAATATAAAAAAAATCACTAAAGCAAGTGGTCACTCTGGTAGCATCTGCTGATCTCAGAGTCTAGAATTTCAGAATTAGCTGACCACACATGAAAGACAGGAAATAAAGTCAAAAGCACACAGAAGGTATCAGATCAAGATGTCTGCAAAGTCCTGAGTATCAGGATGAATCAGTCGTAGAAGGAACTTTATAAAGAAATTTGTATAAATCTTGGCTCTTGGTAAAACAAAAATTAAGCCCAGGCCTTAAAACATTGCAGTAAGCTTGAGCTCATTATGAAAATTTTAAGCACATGAGGAAATAAAGTATCACAAGGAAAAGTCAACTGAAACAATAAATAGTAAAATAAAACTCATCAAACATTAGATAGAATTAAATGATATAAAATATAAAATAAGTATATAAAATACATTTTTAGAAAAGCAAAGAGGACACTCAAAAGTAGGTAAGAAATAAGAGTATATTCTTAAAAAGAACAAGTACCAAAAAACATTCTTGACATGAAATAAATAACCAATAAAATGAAAAACTAAATCAAAGAGTTAAATGGCAGATTAGACACATCTGAAGGTACAATTAGTGAACTGGAAGATAAATGTTAAGAGATACTGCATAAAGACACAAATATGGAAAAAGAGAATAAGAGGCAAGCAAAATAAAATCAAAGGTCTAAGGGGCATTCAATGAGGTCTCTAAACATTGGTAATAGATGCAATGGGAGGAGGAGCTATTGGAGGTGATAATGGCTTAGAATTTTCTAGAACTGAGGAAAGTCACAAATCCTTAGGATTAAAAGCCCAAAAATTGCAAGCAATATTAATCAAGAGACACCTACACAAATATGCCATAGAGAAACTGTAGAATAGTAAATATACAATTTTTATATATTTTATTTAAACACATAGGTAAGTTCTTAAAGTGTGCCCAGATAAACTATTTGTTCAAGATTGAGAATAAAACAGACATTTTCAAACAACCAAACAGTAAACTTGCAACCACTAGATCCCCATTAAAAAGTCAATTTAAGTAAAATACTAAAGAATGTTTATCAGAAAGTCAGAAATTGATCTTAGAAAGAAACTCCAAGGGCCAAAAAGGAATGTTGAACAAAGAAAATGTAAACATGTTCATAAGTCTAAACAAACAATGATGGTATAAAATCACAACAATATCTAACACATGGGATTGATGCCAAAAAAGAACTAAAATACTGGGAAAAAATGGACAGAAGTTGCATGTAGCAGCATTGTCCAAAACTGACCACATGAAAAATGACTATGGTAGGTCTATTCTAGGGATGCATGATTGTTTTGACAGTGTAGAATTTATAAATGCAATTCACATCATTAGGAGACTATAGCAGAAATGTGTATCATCACCTCATAGGAAGAAAGCTTTTATCAAAGCTTTTTACAAACCAGACCAATGGCAAATATCATGTTCAAGGGTGAAGCAAACAAAGTTTTAAGGAGCAAAACAAGGATATCCACTATCATCTCTTCCAGGCAATATTTTACTGGAAGTCCTGGAAACTGACACGAGGACTGGCCCCAGAACTCTCATTATTTGGAGATATGATTGTCTATGTGGACACCCCAAAGGAATCTATAGTTTTATAACAAAGGAATTTTTCCACACATATACATACTGTATACACATACATATAAAAACTAAAAATCCCATGTATGATAATCAACAACAGAATGTAAAAAGAAATCTACAATGATATATCCACTACACAAATATGAAAATAAACAGCTTATAGCTCCACATATTTAAGGAAAAGTGAAAAAAATAAGAAAAATACCTATAGTAAGTTTCAATAGTATGTTTCATAAATACACAAAAGTAAACAGTATGCTTTTAAGTATATATGGCAAAATTCTAAAGAAAAATAAGGTAATAATAAATAATATTTGGAGGGGTAAGAAATATTTAAACATACTTGAAATATTCATTTTTTAAGCTTGGTAGCAAATTCACTGGTTTCATTTTATTATTATACTTTAAACTTTACATATATGTTGTAAATGCTTTTTTTATAAAAAGTTAATTTAAATTTGGTTGTAAAAACCACAAATTCTTCTTCTAAAATAGGAGGTAAGATGTGTACACAAAATAGAAATAGTGAGACATAAGTCCTGCCTTGATAGAGAAAAAGTTGAGTGAAACATAAAGGATGGGAAAAGATGGGAAGAAAAAGCAACTGTATAAAATAATCCCCATGACAAAGCCAGACTAAAAAATGTCACTTTAAGAAGACCTCAAATACTACATTAAATGTGGCAGATGATGCAAAGTAATTACTGGGATGGGGGAGGTTAAAGCATTAAAATAATTTGGAATCAGATGGCTTTAGTCTTTCCCCCACCTTCCCTTCTTTCTTCCTGTGGGAGCTAGAAAACTCTGCAGTCTTCATATAAGGCAGAACAAGCGCTGCAGTAACCTTTATTGTGTGTCCACTAGATGATGGCAACGACATGTGTTGTTGGGGATGAAGAGACGAACAGCAATGGTGTCTACCATGAGGAAACGTTTCTGAAGAAAGACAATAAGCTCAAACTTCAGCAAGTTAGGGATTTGAAATAGTTTGTTGAATATAAGGATGACTGAAATTGTAATATTCTGTGTGGCTCAGACACTGACTACCCACCGAATATGGCTGCATTCCCAGCCCCCTCACTATGGGACTAATTCTGGGCTATGCACCATGAGTAGAACTGATGTGAGTCAGTTGGAGCCAAGCGTTGAAGAGCCAGTGTGCGATCCTGAAGCCCCTCTCTTCTCCTGACCTAGCCTCTTAGAAACTCTAGGCTGAGGTCACAGCATCCCAAGATCAAAGTCACCTGGACTACTGAACAACCCCAAGGGGCACAGATGCCATTAAAAGTTGCCTGTCCTACAGGGGACATAACAGCATGACATATACATACAGCTAAAGGGAACACAATCCTTCTGAAGACTTATACAAAGACATACAACTACATACATAGAATGAATTGAAGGTCGGTCTAGATTAATAGCTATATGGTCTCTGAAAATCCTCCCTGAGACTTAATAATGATAATTACTGATAATTATATAGGAAAAAAATATATAAGAACATAGCCTTACTTCACAGCTTTGCCACTGGTTTGGGATATTTGGTCGAAACTTCTGGTCGCAAACGACCTTCCTCATGTCCTCTATTGAGGGATCTGAAGGCACCATGTCATAATAAGGCAACTGGTACTCCTCAACAATTCCTGTAAGAAATTTGCACAATTAATTTGCCAGTGCAAATAATAAGCAAAGATGCTTATTTCAAAAAAATACCAACTGAGACTTCTAGTCACAAGTGGTACCCTAGGAAACTGGAAAGTCAGGTTTATTAAAATTATCTGTTACTATAAAACCAGGGACATATTTAAAGCACTCAGTTATGTAGTTATTATATAAGTTTATGACATCTTACATTATGAAAATTCATGTATTTTGGTAAATTTTATACAAAACATAACATTTAGTTATTTTATATAATATATATATTATACTTTATATGTAATATGTAAATATTATATTTATATAATTTTAGTAATTATATGAAATAAATTTTGTTCTGAAATTACATGATTATAAAAATTATATAAATTTTATAAAATGCCACTGTACAATTCAAAATAACCTAGTTGTGAAATTTACAGCATGGCCTCACTGCCCTGCAAATGATGTATATTTCTCCATTAAATAACCTTTCAAAACAAATAGCTTTCTCTTTTTGAAAATTGAGAGGCAATCTTTTAAAAGCTGAGTTTCTTAGATTTTGATTTTAGAATGTTTCATCGAAACATCACCTGAGAATGTTTCATCGAAACAGCCAGAGGCGGTTGAAGATGGACAGTTAACATGAAACTTAATACTTAAAGAATCTCATATACAAAGACTTGATCTTAATTATAAAATCATTTGGATTAACTATAGTCCTTTTAATTTAAAATATTTAGACATGCCATAATATTACACAATGAACTTCAAATCATGTTAACTAAATTGCAATTTCAACAGTTGGAAAAAATCTAAGGACAAAAACCTAAAAGCAAATTTAGACAAATATCAATATGAAATTTTAAAAAGTTATAACAAATATGTTTAATCTTGCTCTTTACCAAGCACCGGCCTAAGCCCTCTATGTGTTTTAACTACTTACTCCTCAAAAACACCATCTTATCACTATTTTACAGAATGGGGAAACAGGCACAAGAGTGTCATTAACTTGCTCAAAGTCACACAGCTATGGCAGATGTGGAACCCAATCCCAGTGTCAGGGACTTCTGTGCCCATGTTCTGCACCACTATAATTCTACTGCTTCCATGAATAGTTTCCACTTCCTGAATATTTTACTATCTCATCTGTGAATAAAAGGGAAAAATATGTTTTCTCATTCAAATAAAACTGTAGTATTGTAAGTTTTTCATTTTTACAAAAATGAGATTTATGTAAGGCAAAATGACCTCAGTACAAAATGCAGAAACTAACAGTGGTTTACTAATGATAGCTCTTTTATTGGATGTTTACTATTTAACATTCTGTCTTAAAAGCATTGCATGAATTGAATTAATTCATTAAATCATCAGAACCTAGGGAATCCATTTGTTATGTTTATTTTACAGATTAGAAAAGTGGGGTCAAATAACTTGCCTAAAGTCAGTTATGAAATTGTTAAACTAGTCCTAAGTCTGTCTCACTTGAAAGTGAAAACTAAACCATTTTCTACCAATATTTAACTTTTCTCCACTGATACAATTTCATCAGATTGCATTCGTAGGGTTTCATCCTTTCAAACTCTTCCTCTCATTATTAGCATCTCAACTGCTGGGAGCAGTAGAGTCACGAAGTTAGTCTTTGCTCACCTCTGCCCTCTACTTTATCCCCCATACATTTCATCATCACAGGAAGGAAAAGAACAAGAAAAGCCTAAGAAACAGAAGACTTCAAGTCCTGTGGCCTTGGCAAGTTTAACTTCTTCAGGCTTCATTTCTGGAATAAAGTAGGGATGCAGCTAATTGCAAACAAATAAAAAAAAATGTTTTTTTCAGGTGCTGGCAGAGTAGTACTATGGAAATCAGAATGATCAGAACTGTCACTCTCTCCTACCAAAAAACAAACTCTCCATTACATGCAGGATGCTTCACTTTTGCCACTGGAAGGATTTCTCCAAAAGGTATTCTCTTAAATGTTAGGAAATGACTCAAAACAGTGCTTAGGAGAAAAAAGAGAGAAAATTATATCTTGCATTTAGAGCATCAAGGTAACACAGACACCAAGAATATTTCTAAAATCTTACCTCCAACTGAACACCTTCGTGCTATTTCCCAGTAAACCAGACCAACAGAATAGATGTCAGCTCGTTTAAAGGACTCAAAGATATTCACATTCATTGTATCGTCAAGCATTTCAGGAGCCATATACCTTCAAAAACATGCACATTTCAGATTCATGTATGACTTTATAGCAGTCCAGTAAAACACAATCTTTGTAACTCCAGATACAAAATATAAACTAAGATCTCTTACATGAATTTTACAGGTAGGTCAAGCCACAATAACAGAATTAAATGATACCGTTATTGACCAATCATAATTCTAAGACCTTTTAAATACAGCTGGAGGTCATTCTACTCTACTAAAGCACATGTGCCGGGAGCCAGGAGCTTAGAAAGTATAAGCTAGAGGGAAATTCTGTAAGCAAAGGATTTAATAGGAGAGATGGAACTCAATTCCACCAACAGTTTGTTACCATGGAAAGCACAGGGCAGAGTATGTTTTATAAATCATGGCGGGTCCAGTACTGCCACACAGAGCTCAGCAATATTCCATAACTACCTTCTCTGCATGAGCAATTTTATTATACACTGGCTTCGCGATATATACACATATTATATATTGGCTCCAAGAAAATGACAACCTTGTTTGAACAGGACTAAATCAAAGAAATCTATAGTCCATGGAAACTGACTGAGTCTAGCTGTCCTAGGGAAATTTTTAACAATTTTCCAGAATATTAAGGTGAGGATTCTACAGCCTTGCAAACTCCTTTAAAAGTATTAGATCCTCTAAAGGATATCTGGCAGCCAAGATTTTCCTAAGGGTCCCTAGCATGGAGATAGTCAGATGGGCAAATGAAAGCTTGCTCATTACAGGGGAAAAAAAGTTCCTTAGGACACCCAATTTGAATAAACTGTCCTGAAGTGCTCCTGAGGCCTCAGTAAATTGTCCCAGGGAACCAAGGGAAGGACTGAAGGACTGGCCTGGAATCTCAAATATGGCTTTGGAGGCCAACTATACCAGCTTCAAAATTTCCTCTTCTCATGGCCCTTTAACAAGTCCAGGAAAATGTTTTGGTTGTTTCTGATTTCAAAGTCAGGAACCCAAGAATTATGCCAAAGTAGCACAGAGTTTTATATTTAAATAAAAGGAAGTCTAAGTCTGATGGGCCATGTGGTCAGAGGCTGCCGGTAACAAACACCAGAAATCCCATTACTAACTGGCCTACCGTCGTGCTGTGTGTGTGGTATGCTCTGTGTATATCATGCTTATTCTTCAGACCTTCAGCGACTCTCTTCTTGAAAGTAGGAACTGTGTCCAAACTCATCAATTTGGGAGACTTAAGGATAACTACAACTATAGGTAAATATAAACCTTGGTACATAATATTTTTAAATATTAAGGTAATACAATAGCACATATATGTATTAATTTTATCTATCGAGTACTATATACAATAGTTACCTAGGCCAACACATTGATTCTGTATCTGTTGTTTAGAACCTAGACATCCTGAATTAGCCCATTTCAGTTCACTTATGAGGTATAAAGTCTTTGGAGGAGCTGTACCTTGCTGGCATTTTTTTCCTCCTATCCGTAGGAAAACATATTCTTGGAACGTGGCATACTAAAATAATATACCACCATCCCTTCTGTTCCTCTACACTGGATTCTGCACCCAAATGGCTACTGTCTATATGAGCAAGACGCCAACTTTGCTTGCTCCATAACCACTGTGCCATTGTCTTCTCAAAGACCCAGAGAGGACTTCTTGGCTTCCTTGGGCCTAATGACTTTCCATTCAGACCTTCCCCCACCCACCAAACACACACATACCAGGCATTCACGTTTAGGGAACAGCCATAAGGGCTTAGTGTGCTACCAAAGTTAGTATTTTACCTTTTGGTCCCCACTTTAGGATTCTGAGGTATATCTATTGTGTTCAGTATTGAATCATGCTTCACAGCCAACCCTAAGTCTGCTATGGCACAAGTTTCACATTTTTTCACTAAGATATTCTTCGATTTTATATCTCGATGAGCAATAGCAGGTTTACCTATGAAGCATAAAAAAAATATATTTACTTTTTTTGTTACTGAAGATTGCAATCCTCCGAAAAGCAGCATTTTGAAAACTTGGCTTCAATGTCCCTCCTGAGAGAGGTCTTCCCTGACCACACATTCCACATCCCAAGTCATTCTCCGATGATCCCACGTCATACTCTGATGGGGTATTGGTGTCCCATTGTGCCTTCCACACAGCTCCTACTACTATCTCAATTATCTTGTTTATTCATTTGTGTGTTTAATTATCTGTCTTTCCCAATGAAGCCACATAAGGGCAGTGGCTACATCTTGCTCATTACCATACTAATGATTGCTTAGAATACTAAGTGAAGGTTAGTAGCCGCTAATAAATATTCACTGAGTAGATAGGGAAAGAATTAGCACTGCGAGATCCACATAAAAACACATAAAATATTCTCTTACAAAACAAATTTCAGATTTCTATTACCCTAGGCCAGCAGTTCTCAAATGTGGCCTTAGATCCCTGGGGATCCTTATGGCTCTTTTCTAATTACATCATCTATATGACATCACCTTTTGTTCACATACCTCGACCAAAACAACACATTGGAAACAACTGAATGAAGAGAAGGTATGGAAATCCAGGCATGGAGCCAGACATTAAAGGGATTTGCAAAAATGTAAAGCAAAACCATTATGTTCACCAGATGGATTCTGTATTACAAAAAGTGATGTTAATTTTAAAAACTTTTATTTTAATGTTTAATTGGTTAATATTAAGTAAATTAATAAGTATTTTTTATATTTCTCAATTTTAGTTCTTAATACGGTAAATATTAATAGATAGAACCCATATACACAAAAACTTCCGGGGTCCTCAATAATTCTGAATAGTTTAAAGGGATCATAAATCCAAATTTCAGAGCCACTGCCCTGACTAAACAAATGACTTTCTAGAGCCAATAATCTATTAACTCAATAAATAGAAAAGACAGGAGGTATTATTTGGCCTTCAAATACATGATATAGAAATTTTTTTTGTCACATTACCATTTCCAATTATTTTAACTATCAAAAGTAAACATGTAAATTATTTATATTCGCTGAATATAAAGCACTTGCCACCAAGGCAAGATCTCCCAGGTATAGTTGCTAAATGGCAAAGACAGAGCCACTAGGAATAAAAATATTATTATGGATAACATACAGAATGATGAGGATGTAGATGAGAACTGGCCATATCATGACAGCATTTTCAGCTTTATAAAGTACCCTTAGTGTTTCTTTACATTTGCCAATTGTTGGTCATAACTAAAATACAACTAAGCATTAAACTATAACTTAGTGTTTCTATCCTCCTATTCAAGCAGAAAAACAAAATTAGAGAAAAAACCCCACATACCTTGAGTGCCCACAATCTCCATATGAAGGTGGGCCAGCCCACTGGCTACTGAGAGTGCCAGTTTGATCATTCCAGCCACAGTCACTATGTTTCTGTTCAAATAGTCATATAAGGAGCCCTGCTCATGATATTCAGAGACAAGCCAAAGTTGAGTCCAAGTTCCATTATCTAACAGGAAAAAAGTATATTGTTGCTGTAAATATATGATGAGAAAGAAACCAGAACTTAACAAACATCAGTGTTTAAATCTATGCTGTTAAGGCAGTTAAACACTTCAGGGCCGATCCTCACAGGTCGATTTAGTAAAGTAAAAACTCTCACTGCATTCCTGAAGATGAGGATACCGTAGAACGTGGTATCTGTACCCACCTCTCTATAGGAGCTGGGGGAAGTGATTCTCGTAACTGCACAACTCCTTTGCTGTTCCCTCTACATGCTCATATTACCATGTTATAACCACATTGTAAGAGAAACTACTGAGAGATGCATTGAGACTCCGCGCTGTGTTATAAATTACTCTGAGCTTTTAAGAAAGATTGTTCCAATAAAAAACAAAACTATAACAAATTTACACACAGCGTTATTACTATCATAAATGCTCTAACATTCTAAGAATGTTCATGTTGTTCACCTTTCAAAATATGAAATTGATGATTTTTCCCCAAAAGCCTGTATTAAAAGCCAAACACTAGACATTGTCAAATAATTAACCACACCAAGCAAAAAATGAATCCAGCTTTTAGAGGTTTTAGCAGAAGAGAAATTAGCCTAAAACTTCTCTAGGTATTAGAGTCCTGAGAGTTAGCTTTAGCTTTAGCTTTTTGAAAATGTCTACAATAGCTATTGATAAGCATTTATTCTACCAAGTGCTTTAAGTGCAAGAGCTGCTCATTATCCAAATGTTTAATTTCCAATCCCGGTAGTGATAAAACTTCCTAAGAATGTAACAATCAACATAATGTGATAAAGGACAGGAACATACTTACCACATATAGACTAACCCTTACTTACACTGCTCTCCCTGCCTAACACCAGGACCTAGCTTTGTCCTCTCATATCAATGTCTTTGTCAGACAGTTGGTGAAAAAAGGGAAACTACAACTGTTGCAGAAGATCCAGAAATACATGAGGATGAAAGTGACATGAGAGGCCATTTGGAATCCCACACAAAGCCAGCCATCGACAAGAAAGCCATTGGCAGAGGCAGACCAGTTAAACTGAAGACGAGAGACTCAAGGGTGATCTCTCCTGTGCCTATTGCTCCATAAGCCAATAAATGTCATGATTAAATTAGCCCCATCAAGATGAGCCCTGTAACTACAGTCAACGATGCTAATTAATCTGACCAGTAGGTACGTTATCTCAGTATTTGGCAAGGAAAAAAGCTCTTCATTTACTAAGAAATATCTTTCTTTCTAGAGTCTAGATGTATTTTCAAAGTTTAAGGAATTAAAATTTTGGAGGGAAATTTTTTTTTTAAAGGTCATCTTTGGTTTTACTCAGTTTACACCTAGCAAATCAGAAAAGACAAATCATCAGCATATGCATAATTATGGCAAAGAAAGGTACTAAGTCCAAAAATGATGCTAAAAAATGATGCTAAGTCTCTCTCTTGCCATCTAACTAATGCTTTCTGATCAAGCTTATAATAGAGGTTTTAATTTTCTTAGGTAATAGTGGCTCCCTGATATCCACAGATAATTCGTTCTTTACATAGAGGTTACTATTTCTACCACACCGAAGTTCTTCATGAGTGTAACCGATTCAATTAAAATATATTGACTGGATAAAGTTTAGTTCACTTTTGTGCCTTGTTTCCCTTTGTTAAGGGAACTAACACTTACTCAAATGAGTAAAAGCTATGCAAAAAGAAAGAAGTGAGCATAAGTAATCCACCAATTTCATATCCAATCCCCGATTACTGAAACATTGAAATATTTCTGTCCTGGTGGGTTAACAGCTGCTATCCAAAGTTTCCAATAACCTTCCTTTGCCCTAGACACCTAAAGCAACCTTCTCCCACCTCTCCCAAGATGCCTCCAGATCTCTTTGTGAACCAGCAACTGAAGGGGTAACACCTAGCATGGCAGGGTTCTCCCAGAACTCCGTTCCAGTTGAAGCTTCTGTTCCAACTTGTTGGTTTCTGTGTCATACGAGTCATCAAGTATTTTAAATATCACCTAGCTATAGCATCATCATGATTCCAAATCACTTGTTTGCCCTTTGTTGTACGGTCATGTACATATATCTGTGGAGAAGAGGTAAGCATTTTCTTTCCTCAAGAAAGAAATTAGACTTTTATGTAGGTTTTATTAAAACAATGAAATTATTTATTCTTATCTGACAATAGACATGGCATTTTTACTTGCTGAACCCAATTAGATTGAAAATACCTTTATTATCAGCAGCAATGAAACCAAGTATGTTTTCATGTCTCAGCATTACCGTCTGATAAATTTCTGCCTCACGAAACCAAGATCTTTCATCTCTGGAGGAGAATATTTTCACAGCCACATCTTCCCCACACCATCTTCCATGCCAGACCTCACCAAATCTACCTTTTCCTACAATCTCCTGAAGTACAATCGTCCTGGCAATTGTTCTTTGAACCAAGAGAGGTAGACCTGACCAAAGAAAACATGGAATTTGTGATTAAAAACAAGTAAATGCCAGAAAACAACTGTCATGATGGCCATTATTTTAATACACAAAAGCAAACATCTAAGCACTTTAATGCCTTTAACTGATTTCAAAGATACAAGTACTATTATACCAAACTTTAAAGTCAAGGCATGCTAAAAATACTCTAAATTATTGACATGAATTTCCCATATTCACAAATAAAAATTTCTCGAACACAGCTTGCTGTTGCAGATAGGTGACTTTCCAGAGTTGTTACATATCCCCATGATTTGCACATTAAAGCCAGTCAGGTTACTAAATACATAAAACTTTAAAAAATATATAAACTGTCAAAATCTAAAATATAATGTATAGTTCCTAGTACAAGTGGGGAAGCAGAATAATTCTTTGTAAATTTTAGAAAAACAAATGAAAATTATAAAGTGAAGAATCAAATTCAGTAACTAAAAGCAACATACAGTCAAGGAACAAAAAAAATGAAAGAAAATGTATTCTGAGCGCATGTAAAATGTGTAGATTCTTTGTACCAGTAGCTCCACCTCTAGAATCCTATCCTAAAAATTCAAGGCAAAATGCAGAAAAATTCATGCCAAAACGTTTGTTACATTTAATATGGTTTATAAGAAATATAAGGGAAAGTGTCAGATAATAGAAAAATTGTTAAGTACAGTACAGAGATTAAGACCATAGATAAGAAAGACCTGGGTTCAAATTTCAGTTATGCCACATAGTAACCATGGGCAAGTTACTGAACTTCTCTGAGCTTCAGTTTACTTGTCTGAAAAATAGGGGATTATAATATTATCTATCTCATAGGGATAATATGAGCATCAATAAGCATGTCTAGCATATTACATGCTCAATAATGGTTAGCCCTTAATATTATATCTTAAGATTGATTACTTGGAGCCATTAATAATGATGCTGCTTAAGAAGAGGTATTTCTTAATGACATGGGAAAATACGTTTGCTATAATGTTAAATGGAATCAGAACAGTAAATTCCATCCATCTAAAGAAGTGTACCTAGCTACTCAAAATACGCACGGGAAAAAGACAGAAAAGGAAATATGCTAAATGCTATGATAATTATTTCTATGTAATGGAATGAGAGTGAACTGTGGTATTCTTCTTTTCAGTTTTGTAGATTTTCTTAATTTCTACAATGGGTATTTATTACTCTTTTAATTAGAGGAAAATAGTTAAAGAGGTTCTAGTATAAATTTATTCTGGGAAGTCATGTTTAGTTATTGTCATTGTGCTCAGATGGCTGGGAAACCCTCATGCCAACATCCCTGTAATGAGCCTCTGCTCCTGAAATGAACCACAGTTTATTCAGATGTTCTCATCTTCATGAGAACCACCCACTGTGCCTAAATAAGCACAGACTCTAAGGTTTGCTATTATGGGTCTCAACAATTAGTCACAAAGCCCCACAGCCAGAAAGTTCTGAAATCTAGTTCAACTTTTTCATTTTAGAGATGAGAAAATGGGGCCCAGTGGTAACCAAAGATGGGCCCTGGACTACGGTGCTAGTGGGAGGTGGACCCACAGCTCTAACACTGCTCCCACCCTTCACTGTATACAACTGCAGTCGCTCCCGTTTGGAAGACTACTAGCAGCAAACCACAAGAACTAGTTTTGCAGGCATCAGTCAAGTTTCCCACTTGACCAAACAATAAAAGTTGTACTAACAATTATTACAGCAAACTGCAACCTCAATCTCTCTCCTCCCTCCTCCCGTCTTGCACACATATATTCATAACCATTACTAACAGCAACACAACAGTTGGCTAGAGAACCAGTTAAGGCAATGTTTTCAAACTGCAAATTGATCAAGTGCATGATCAATGCCCCAGCCCGTGGACAAAGGAAGACAGCATCATCTAAGGGTCTCAGCACAGACACTAAGTTGAGACAGTAAAACTCAATAAAAGCTTCTTCAGTATTTTTCAAGGCAACCACCCAAGATAATCTAATTCTTATACTATACAATGAGAGATCTCACTGGACGATAGATGGCCTTTCCTTCTCCCTCTAGGTTTATTTTACCAGAGGTGGTAGAAACTGTCTGACAGCAAGTAATGTCACTATCCATCAGAAGTGTTACATCACCAAAGGAAAGGAGCAATTTATGCCATCTCTTAGAAGCCACCTGTCACCAGTCTCCCTCTCCAAAATAGTGCAATAAACTCTCAGTCCATTGTTCTGTCTTGCAGGCATTGTATCTCTTTGAAATTTGTCCCTGACCAGGTCAGGGATAAGTCTCACCATTTTTGCTTCTCAACATTTGACAAAACTGCCTCTTATTTAATGTCGCTGGTTACGTAAGAGAAGCAGAGGGGAAAGAGAACCACCTCAGTTCCTCTCTGTGGATGAGCTCTGGTGGCAGCCTCCTTACTGCAGACAGACCCGTGCTCTCTGATTATCGAACGCAGTCTCGCCCTCAGATATTTTCAGCCAGTGGGCACTGCAAACCGATGCAGCCGGCTTTGGGAAAAAGTGCTGAAAATTCTTTCAAATTAGTCATTAGATAAATCATCTGTGTTTGCAGACATTTATGACTTTCTTTTTAAGATAGATCTTCTTAAAGAGGAAAGAGTCTAGGAGTCAATAAATCCAGATTTAGGTTTAAAGATGCACAGGAACACCAAAAAACTGAACAATAATTTTTTATTTTATGCCCTATCTCATGACTATTTGCTCAAACTGAATACCCAGCCTACAGTTAAAAAAGGAAAATATCTGTACTACTTTTATTTGAATAGGAAATCCTTGGTCATCTTAAATCTATTCAAGGAGTAGCTCGAAAAGACACATTTCTACCTAACATCTTCAAGAAGAACTAAAATATTTTGGTGGGGATTAAATACATGGTTCTTCAATCACTTGAACCATTTAAAGAAATCATATAAGGTTGCAAGGAACTCAGCACCAATCAGTGCCCTCCATGCTTATATTCTGTCCCTAGTAAGTTGCTAGTACTCAAGAAATTAGGGCAAGTAGGCCCCAAAATGTAATGCTCAAGGGAAGAAAAAGCATTGAATCAAAACAAGCTTTACTTTTAAAAGAAAGAATTTCAGCTTTCTACCCAATAATTTAATTTGGATTTCAGTTTTATAAACTTTGCAGTTTGGAGACATTCTTTCCAATATTCCATCTTTGAAAACATGCCACCTACTTTGTGCAGGGATAGTACAAACATTAAAACTTTGGTCAGCAAGAGAGAGAGCAAGTGATCTTGCCCCCAGAAGAAACAAACTAGCTGGGCTCTTTTACGGACTCCTGGTGAGTCCAAAGCTGCTTTCTTAAATGTGGATGTTCGCTAGATACCACGGCCCCTCTGTCATCTGCCCGCTTACTGTGCCTGCTTGGATGCCCCTCAAGGCCCTAGGCCCTTGGAGCTCCTCAAAATCTGTTTAAGGTAATCATCCTTAATGATCCTTCAAAGCAAGAGGGGATGCACGGGTTTATGAGGTTCACACTTCTGCACACCACGTACTGACCGGACTTCCAGAAGCGTATGATAGCAGGGAGCCTTCTCCATGTTAGGGAGTTGGTAATTACAGTGGAAACTCACTGCCCTGTCCCCGGAAACCCAAAAAGCCCTCAGAGGTTCTGTGCTTCGAGGGAACCCCATTTAGGCCTTAATGCTGCCTGGGACTTTGAACTGTCTCACCAGGGACTCTGGAGGTGCATTAAAGGCGACGCGAGTCATCGCACGACTTGGCGGCACAGGCAGGAGAGAAGTGCTGGGCAGCTCCTTCCCATCCGCAGTTTCTGCGCTGTCAGAACACTTTCTTGATTTTAATCTCTGGGCAGCAGCCTGTTAACTTCACACACATATCCCAGGGGGGACCTACAGATCCCAAAGACCTCCATAACCACACGCAAAGGTGCTCTAAGAACACAGCTTTGCATAACTGACACCTTTCCCCAGAGCTCAACTCCTTAAATACAGTAACTCTTTTGTGCCGCCCAAACATCGCCAAGACAGCACCAGTGACTCTGACTAAGCGTAACGGGGGGAAGGGGAGAGAAGAGGGACTTTCTTCCTTCCGAAATAAATTCTGAAGACTTGTGAAAACGAGGATCTGAATAACTAAAGTCACAAAAGGCTACTGAGAAAGACTTCATTCTTTAGGCAATGAGACAGTTTTTTCCTTTTCATCAAATCCTAAAACAATATTCCACAGCAGAGCTTACCATGTACCACATCAAGCATTTTAAATGATGCGGTTCATAAGACTTGGGCTTTTGTCTGTTAAAAATTCTTTTTGTTTTTAAATAAGAGTTTTCTTACTGAAAAACAGGCACATACCGGAGCCAGATCCAGAGGCAGTCACATCATAAATCAGATCTTTTAGCGTTTTCCCAGCATTTACCAGATTGCACTCAGAGAGGGGTTCCTCCACGTTTTGCCTCTTTCTCGTTCTGTGCGCGCACTGTCGACCCTGGCGTGCCCACGCGGTCAGCGCCGCAGCTATGGACAGGAGGCACACAGGCACCGTGATAACAACGCTCAGCTCCATGGGTCCGAGTTTGGGGGCATCTGGTGACGCTTCAGGTAGAAAAAGAAAAGGACCATAAATAATCTAGCTCAAAATACTTTAGGAATCGGAAACGCAATCACTAAAATCTCACCTCTATAAGGAGCAGCTACACACTTACGTTAGTAAAGACTCTCTTGGCATAAGCAAAGATGGGAAAGGAGCGTTGAGGTTAGGCTGCAGCTAGGAATGGTTACGCCAGGTGATACCGGGAGGCAGAAGTTTTGGATCACAGAAAGCCCTAACACGGGATCCTTTTGAAAGCCTCCAAAGCCTTTGACATACTTTTCGACTATTTTCTCCCCATTTTTTTAGCATTTCATCCTCACGGCACCTTCACTCATTCATGCCACACATAACTGATGAGCTCTTGCAGTGTGTTGCCCCTATGCAGGTGCTGGCGATACAGAGGTAAGTGAGAGAACCAAACCCTTGCTCCCTTGGCACCTAGATTCCCATACACCCACTAAACAGACAGACATGCAGTATAAAAGCAAGAGGTGGTAAGTGGTATGAAGAAAAAAATTCCTTTTAAAGCCAAGAAAGAGATACTGAGTAATGCTGGAGGCCTCTTTAGATAGAGTGGCCAGGGAAAGTGAGGTGTCAGGGAACAACAGGGTAGGTGTGTCAGGAGAGCGTGTTCTCGGCAGGACCCTGAGGAGCAGGCCCGCGTGGGGTGTTCAGAAACAACCCATGCCCACAACATGGTGAACGGGAGGAAGATCGAAGGAAATGGGGCCAGGGAGGCGGACTAGAGAAAGATCACACAGATCTTCTAGGCTAAAAGGAGGACTGTGAACTAAGTAGAAGTTGTCATAGGGTTTCAAACAGGCAAAATACTCATTCTTTTATCCTGAGTGGCTGCTGTGTCAATGAACACTAGAGATGCAAAAGTAAAAAACACCAAGAAGAACCCAAACGCCGTAATCCAGGCAGGAGAAGGCGATCTTGGTGGCCAGCAGCGTGCCTATCTGCAGTCACATGTTCCCGTTCACTTTGTATATACCCTTTTACCCTTTTCCTGTTTAATTCCTGGACCTTATCATAACCTGGCACATCATATATTCATTTATTTATTAACTGATTCCCTCCAAAGAATGCATGTTTTATGAGAGGAAGAAATTTGCCTACTTTGTCCCCAAACTATATTCCCAGTGTTTACAGTGGTAGATGACCAATAAACAGCTACCAAATAGCAGAATCACTGTTAAGTTCTACTAGCTTGGTACTTGACACATAAAAGATAAGAATTTTAGAAAGATAAATATGATCACTGAAATCAAATAACACAAGGACATAATTTTAAAACATATAGCCAAATGTTTTTAAAGTTCACATTGCATCTAAGAAAACTTTTTTTAAATTATTAACAATTTTTTTGAAGTATAGGTGCCATACAATATTACATTAGTTTCAGGCATACATCATAGTGATTCTGCAATTAAATACATTACAAACTGCTCACCATGATAAGGGCAGTTACCATCAGAACATACTAAGTTTAATTTTAACAGTATTACATCGGCACTGAACCATGAACCACATTTCTTCAACTCTAAAATGCATATTTTCCCATGTGTTAAAAGAGAAATATTTTTAGTTTAAAAAAAACAGTGATACATAAAAAAACTACGATGACAATTTCCTGTTTTGTTTTTTTTGAAGAAGTTATTTTGACACTTGAAATGAGCACATAGTTCATTTTCTTCTCATTCACTAAAGACAGGCTCAGCATCAATTTAATTTTATTCCCAAGTCTTACCATAAAAGATGTTGACTTGTTTTTCATAAACCTTAAGGAGTATTGTATAGAATATGGGAAAAGAATTCTGGAGTCTTAAGTTTTCAGACATAAAGGAGAAGTAGAGAAATGCAGGTTTTGGAAAGAGAGAAGCTAGGTTCCAATCAAGGGCAGCCACTTTCTTGGTAAGTGGCTATTGTGCCTTGAGCTCACTGAATCCCCCCTTCCCAGCTGACTCCACATAGCCAGTGAGAGGGTTAGAGACAACGAATGGAAAGCTATAGAGCAATGCTTGCACCTTAGAGTCTCAACAAATGACAGTGATAACGGACCTTGTGAATGAGGACCTTTTTTAGACTTCCTTCTTTGCAATGGCAATCCTAAACAGCATATTGTATCAAACGTGCTTACATTTTACTTACAGTGCATCAACCAAGATGTTTGCACATAATATGAAAACAAATATGATTTAATCATAAAGAAAAATGAATCGAATATTTCAAAAATGTGTTCCCAAAAGTTTCACTATAATCCTGAAAATGTTAGTCTGTTTACTCTCAAGGAGGAAATGATTTCAAATTGTTAACTGAACTTTGGAAATGAACATAATCCATGCTCTCTACTCGGCCAGTGACTTCTGGCAGGTCACCCAGTTCCTTTCTCCTGAGGGTTTCAGGACTCCTCTGGAAGCATTACAAGTTGCACAGGTGCACATGAGGAGAGCTTGGGCTTGAGCATTCTTTCAGCAAGTTGCTGAGAGTTCTCTGACTCGACTTTGCTTTAGAAACCATTAACCATGGGACTTGCAATTTCTAAAGTTCGCTATTCCAAAAGAGTTTTATTACCCATTGCACAATGTTCTCTCAAATCTAAATTTCAAGTTGAATCTCTATTTTTGAATCCTCACAATGGTATTGAGGAATCTAAGAAAGACACAGAAAGCACTTAATCCCTTGCAACCTACATAAACATCTATTTAAAGATGTTTTTAAAAATAAAATTCCACTATTAAATACATTTATTGGGGTAAATTCTATTTTGATGTATGTTTTTAGGAATTATCAATATAGACATCACAGCTGAAAAGCTTATTGATTGTCTGCATTTTAGTAATGCTCTATTAAGTAGAGCTCAGCTCATCACCATGGCAACGAATAAAGAGGTGAAAGGTCAGCAACCCCGAAAATAGAATAATCTCTATAAAAGTGCAGTGCTCTAGTAAGAGCTACTGCTGTCAGGGATGTTTATTACAGATGGGCAATGTTTCTACTTTTGTGAACAAATTTACTGATACGAGTTAATAAGAGAAAAGATTACTCAGCTAGAAAGAAAGCTAGCGACACCATTCAGAAAGAGCTCCTTGAACACTGAGCAATTTTTAAAGCAACCATTTGTAAAACTATCTTCTAAACCAAATGTTAATTGTAATCTCTACAGGGGACAAATGAATAAAAACTGTAGCTTATATCCAGTGAGTCCTGGCAGAAGGAGACAGTAGTGCAGTTCAGAATACATTTTAATAAGTTAACTTTGATGAAGGCAGGTTAATTTTTCTATCAGGCTTCACATTTTTTATCATAGGAGAATTATTCTTATTTGATAATTTCCAATTTTTGGGATTGTCTGTGCCAAATGAATTGCATTCTCCAGGAAATAAGAATGCATGGGAGAATCCCAAAATTGAGGTCTGGGGAGAGTGCTATATTGCTAATTCAAGTTTTTTCACTCATTAGAAAATTAAATAGAAGAGGATGGGGGAAAAGAGAGAAAAGCACTAGCCCAGAAGGTTGAGAGCCTAGTTCACAGATGTGTCCCTATATAAGCTCTACAGTACATGAAACCAGGACAGGGCAGGAGAAAAACTAACAAGGCAGGGACAAGAGAATGCTGACCTGCATGGGCTAGAAGATCCGGCATAGCTGGAGAGAGTTGTGTGAAAGGCAAAATAAATTAAGAGGGTAATAGAAGACAAAGCACAGCAACATAGAGAGTAGAAGGAAGAAAGAAGAAAGGAAGGATTAAAAATAATTGGGAATTTTGCAACTCTCCCTAGAGACCTGATTAGAACCGGTGATGGTGAAAGTCAGTGATGGTGGCCACCACTCAAATAAAATTCAGAACTAGTTTAGACGTCTGAGCTTCTCCTAGGAAAGTTCACGAATTCCATTTCCTCCTCGCCACTTCCTATTTTGGCTTTAGGAAGGCAAACTCCACAAGATGAAAAGAATAAGATAAGAAAATGTGGGCATGATCCCCATGTTTCCTTCCCTGCTGACCTCTTCTCTGTATTAAAACTATGCAAAATTACTGGTGTTTATGAGATCTACATGACCTTTGACTTAATTTTCATTTCCTTAGTATATGCTATTAGTAGATGCTTTACAACAAAGTAGAAATAAGGACTTGATCAATTGCTTCAAATAACTCATATGGACCACTGGCACAACAAACTTGTAGTATAATACCTATATTCCATTTAAAGGCATATTTCTCCATAATTGAATGACATTCAGCTGACTAGAAACTAAGACATTAAGGAGTGAGACATAGAAACTATTTGAGGATAGAGTAACTGAAGAGATACATACTGGCGGGACAACTACCTAAAAATGAATTCAGACAAAGAAAATCTTCATCCAGACAAAGTGCACTTTCGTGAAACTTTACAAGGTGGTGCTTCCTTCACAGAAGTTGCTGTAGCAAGTAGCTATAGAAATCTAAAAGGGTCCACAATATCCCTAAAGAAACCAGAGTAATTTATTTAATATTAAAACCATCCCTCTCTCTTTTATTAAAGGCTTTGCCCAAGTGAAAAGACACAGTTTTGCAAGGTTGAACCCATGAAGGTGTAAATATTAAGTATTCAGCTGAAAAATAAGGAAATCTCTCTCCAGCTAATGGCTTTAAAATGTCCTTAGGTAATAAACCAACCAAAAAAGACAATGGTGCTTGAGGCGCCTTCTGATGTGTCTGTTTGTGCCCTGGTACCTGAAGAAATGCCACCAGGACCCACTGAAGGCAGTGGTGATGTTCCATCCATCCACCCACCCTATAAACTTTTGATGACACAGGCCTGTGACTTCAATCAAAGTGCCTTTGTTTATTTCACAGGTTTCTAGGGGAAAATGTGGAAATAATACATGCAGCTAAAACAGAAGAGAGAATACATTACCTCTAAGACATTCAAAGCTCCCTTGTTAATTAGCTCAACAGGAATAATTTATTTTGTCAAAGATAGAGTGGCATGCGAAACAATGAGAAATTTCCCAAATCTTCATGATAAACCTCCTTTAACCTGCCATTTCAAAGCATCCTTAAATGTGGGTACTACTGTTTCAAGCATTTGCTTGATGGTAATGAAAATACAGTTCTAATTGGTGTCTTGTTGGTTTTACTGAATTGGTTCAAAGACAGGATCCAAATGGATTGCTCTGTACAACACTGCACTGCAAACAACTCTCTGGAGGAGATGCCAGAAAGTGGGGCACAGTCCACACCCCTATGGGATTTAAAGTCCATTAAGCAATACATGATCCATCTAGGGAACAGTTCCAAAGCAACTTCACAACTAAAGATATGGAGAAAAATTTATGTAAGATCAAGGGAAGTGGAAGGTAAGTAAGAAATCATCATGAAAAATTCCACTCATGATAGACAAATCCTATATAAAAGAGTGTGTAACTGCCCTTACATATGTGAGTACACACATGTAAACTAGAATGGATCTGACTTGCTAAGTCACAAAACACCAGTTTCGTCTAACACTCACGGAATTCTGTACTCACTGTCTGCAGGCAGCCCCTCACCACCTGGGGCCTGTTCTAACCTACTGCGTCTTCACAGTAACTCTTACAGTTATCAGATTATAACTAATAATCCATTTAGGATTTAATTATGTTAGATTCCTTCCAACACGTTCCACCATAACGAAAAGCCAGTGATCTACCTTCTTCATGGAGTGAAAATAATCATGTCAAACAGATCATTTCTGGTCAACATGAATCTCAGGTACTGAAGAAGAACAGAATGTGTTCTAACCTAGAGAGTTAACCAAGCAGTGACAGTGAGAGAAATAACATGAGAATTGTGTCTGCCGCTTAGCTGAATCAGATGAGCTATTGACAGGCCATTCCATTGTTCAGTGCTCCATCTGTAAATGGCCACTTGCATATACTGTCTACATCTGGCCTGATTTCATCATTTTATAGCAGGCAGGTCACACCCACATAAAAACATTCCTGGACAGTTCTCCCTGTGCCGCTGGTATTGTGCGAGTATATGAGCAACACTGAGAAGCTTCAATCTTCTGTGTCCATTAACATCTGAATTTAAGAATAATACTGTTTTTGTATTTGAAGGAGATAGGAATGTTAGATTTAAGAATATAATCTTTGGCATAAAAGGTATGAAGAACTTTGACTCAAGCAGAAATGAGATTAATAAAACACAGGGAGGAGAATTTAAATAGGCTCCACAGTTTTTCTTATTTCAGGGCATGCAAGCAGACATTTTCTTAATCTGTCATCAAAAGACATGTCCTCTAATGGTATATATCTGTAAGGAAATTAGACAGTAATTATTCCAGATATTTTAGTTTACTTTCCTTAAGCCAATCTTTTACTTGGGAAAAATGGAAGCTCCAAGGATGCAGTACCCACATCTTGTGTCTCTGTGTCCCCAGCTCACAGCAGAACCTTGTTCAGAGAAGGCATTTAAAAATACTGACAAGGGAAAAGTTACTCTTCTCTGTCCTGAAGTTCACACTAATATCAATTCTCCCATAGCAAACACATTCACACAAAATAGTTTGTCTACTTGGAACAGTCATATTTTGATTGTCCTGTACATCATAATCACCCCTCAAAATATTTCAGTATTTAAACTATTGTTTATTATTTATTATAAATTTAAATTATTCAGAATAATTTAAATAATTTAAATTCAGAATAATTAATATAATTTAAAATGTCAGAGCTACATAACTGAGAGAGTAGGAGCTTACAAAATAAAATACCCTAAGTTAGACTTGATTATACATTTTACTTGTAATTTCCCACTGCATCCCTATGAACAAAATTTCCTAATTGAAATCAATGCACTAGTTTCTTGAGATAAGAAATGCTTCCTTTAACTTTTAAAGCACAAGTTTGACTTCTTTGTATGCTTATATTTCATAGCGCCTTCCGGAATATAAAAATCATAGCACCTTTCAGCTTATGAGAGAAGAAAAAAAACTGTCTGGCACACCTACCAGGTGTGCACTGAATCCTCAGAGAATGAGATATAAATAGATTTGTTCATGTGATGGCAGAAAAATTCCACAAGGGGTCCCATGAGTCTGTCTCAGCATGCAGATGTCCCCTTACACTGGCTAGAGCAATGGATTTATGTTCAAATTAGAAAACCAGAAGAAACTTAGGACACAACAATGAATTTTTTAAAGAATTGAAGATGACAAGACTTCTAAAGTACCAAAAGAATAATACTGAGTCTACAGGTTTTATAATTATGGAATGCTTTAAAATTAATATTTGGTAAAGTCTGATGTTTTGGTACTTTATCTTCCTTCAGAGACAATCCTTCACTTTGGTTTAAATTAAAGTCTAATTTAGACATGTACCTGACCAATATGCACTGTTCACCCACCTTAACTGATATAATCAATTTTCCCTTTTCTCTTTACACAACAGAGAACAGAACAGGAAGGTAGAAATTGTACTGAGGTTAATAAAGCATCCACAGTTTAATGTTGTGTGTGAACTTTCTTTATTGAAACCAATTGTTTGAAAAGCAAAAAATATAATAGCATTATTAAAATAGTACATTGAAATCTGGAAGGAAAAATAAAAAAACTACTACTACATATACAAGCACTGTATACCTTGGTAGCAAAATGGAGCGAAGGTATGTGGAGTTTGAATGTTTTTATCAAATACTCTATTTCCAATGAAGGGTGGCAATTAGTGCAAGCATGAACTGCACAGCAATTCAAATGAAGACTAACCCAATAAATAACCAGCTTCTTTGGCTGAGGCTTCCTGAATGAATTTTTATGGAAAACTTTAGAGTGCTGTTGATGTTATCTGCCATCACAGGCATTTCTCTGAGCCTGTCTCTGATATCATTTCTGTTACAAACTGAAATGCAATCCAGCAATGAAAGAATTGAGGAACAAAATGTGATTCCTTCACAAAGGAAAAGACATGTTTCAATAATAAGGGAGAAAAGTAAGATATAAAATTGTATTAAACAGAGTAACTCAAGTATGCTAAAATAGAAATATGCTAAAATACTGATAGTGGGAACTCTAGGCCAGTGGATATAAACTCCATACACACTGAATGAACGAAGAACCAGGGAAAGCCTATGCCCAGTAGGGAACACTCAGCTTCAGCTTCAGCCAACAGAGAGCATGAAAAAGACCTCAAGGATACCGAATCTGATTTTTCACAATAAGCCAGATACCTGGATTTTTACATGAAGACTTAATTTTTAACATAATAAATTCACTGTTCTTTTCCAGAAACCATAGATAAATAAACCTGTCTGTGGGCCAGATATAATCAGCCAGCCTGCAAAACTTTGGATGACCTGTTTTGCTGTTTCTATGTTCATTAGAATTGGGTTAGCTACAAATAACAGAGGAAAACAAATAGAAATCTCCTTTTCTCTTTCAAGTAAAAGAAATTTGAGGATAGGTAGTCCAATGGTAGCAGGGTGGTTCCATGAAGTTTTTAGACAGGCTTCTTTCAGTTTCGCGTTGCCATCCCTATGGTGTAGCCACCATCAACCTCATGGCCCAAAGAAGCTGCTACAACTCCAGCCTTTACATCCAGGCAGTATGATGCAGGATGGCATAATAATGTGCCACTCCTGTTTTAATGAGTCCCCTAAGAAGTTCTTCAAAACATTGTTGCTCATCTCATAGCTAGAACTTACTCATATGGCCACATATTGACAGAAAAATATTGTGATTGAAAATATGGTCTGTTAGGTGGACAGCCATTCAGCCAGCCAAAAGTTTAGGTTCTGCTATTAAATGGGCATTGAGAGAAACTAGATATTTTTGGAATACTGATTTATAGTCATAGTAGACTTTTGATTCATTATATTTTTTCATTAAAAAAAGAATGTTTAAATATTTTCATTATTTTTGAGACCATGTTCTTAAGTACACAGAAATTGAAATTTATCAGGAATCCCTAGTAAATTGGAACTTTAATCATAACAGAGTGACTCTTGTCAACTCTGTTTGTTTTGCCTCAAAGCCTATTTTGTCTGCTACTAATATAAACCAACATTTTCATGTGTTTGATATATGCAGCATGGCATACCTTTTCCATCAAAATAATTTCAACATTTCTATAAACTTTCATTTTAGATAAATCTTAACACACAATTGGATTTGTCTTCTACAGTCTGATCATCTTTCTTTTTAACTATTTACATTAAATTATTTACATTTAATTATTACTGACATATTTGGATGCTTTCTTTTTGTCACATCTGTTATGTGCTTTCCTCTCTCTATTTTTAAACTTCTTTTGGATTGTTTTTATTGTTCCATTTTTCACTATTGTAGCTTAGAAGGAACACAGCCACATTCTATTATTTCGTAAGTAACTTGGAAATGACAAAAGGTACATTTCAAAGTATAAAGATTAACAATATCTTCAACCTCTTCCTTTAAAAAAAGCCCCTTTATTCTGTTTACTGCTCCCCTGACATATATAATATGCTATTTTATAATGAATTGTTTTTCTTATTTTTAAAAACCCCACAAGAAACAATTGTTGCAGATTGATGAATTTTAGAATTAGTTTCATATTTATCACTTTCTTTGCCTTTTTTCCCACCTTGCATGCCACAACTTTGGTATTAGTTTTTGCCTGAAGTACATCCTTTAGAAATTCATTTATCAAGGAGTCTGATAATGCCAAATTCACCTACTTCTGTTACTTTGAAAATGCCTTTTCCTTAGCCTCATTATTTAAATATATTTTTACTGGGTACTGAATTCTGAGTTACCAGTTATTTTCCTTTAGAATATTGATGATATAGTTCTTTTTCTCTTTTTACATTTTTTGATTGACAACACAGTGTCAATTCTTCTGTAGCTCCTTTGAATTTCATTTACCTTTTCACCTGCCAACTTTTAGGATTTTCCTTTGTCTTTAGCGTTCTGTAGGTTACAATGCCAGGTCAAGGTTTGGATTTCTTTATTTCTCCTCTTGATAGTCATCGAGTTTTTTGCTTTGTAGATTGGTATTCATCAACTCTGAAAAATTCTGTGCTGTTTGTTCTGCAGATACTGCTTTTACCGAATTATTTTTTTTGCTCCCCTATGGACCACTCTGCAAAAGTCATGATAAACCTTCTTATGTTTTACTCTACTTGTTATCCTCTTTTGTATTTCCCATTATGTATTCTCTATATTACTGCATACAAAATAATTTTTTTCTGGCTGTATTTCCGATTCCTAATTCTTTCTGTAGTTGCTGTATATCAATTTTTGTGAAACCTATCCATTTAAAATTTTTTGTCATTTTTAATTTTAAATAGTTTTGTTATTATTCAAATCTGTAGGTCACATATTTACAATTTCCTACTCTTTAAAAATATTTCCAAACTTGACTTTTATTTTTTTTAACTTAGAAGAATATTTGGTCTATAAAATTAGTGTCTGATAATTCCAATACATGAAATCTTTGTGATCTGTTTCTGCTGTGTACTCTTTTCTTCTGGCTTATGATTATGCTCTCTTACACCCTGGTGTGCCCAGGGTTCTTATTTTTCATTATTTACCGCTCATGTCCTTGCAAAAGTGTTTGTGTCTCTTTGAGGCCTAATGTCAAAGCGATTTTCTCTAGAGTTTGTACTTTCTTCTGGCAGGCAGTGGGGGGAGGGGAGGCACTCAGAATCTAGGATTATCTTACAGAAAGTTTTTCCTCTGAAAAGTCCCTATACCACACAGTCAATGGAAACTCAGGCCATGTGATGGCCAGGCTTTGTTCACAGCAACTCAGAAACAAAGTTTTTTGCTTGTTTTTAGGTTGTTGTTGGTTTTATTTCTTTTTTTCCCTGCTTTGCTAAGTAATAAGCCCAAGCCTCCTCACTGAGCTTAGAAGGAGGTGGGTTTATATCTGGTTTAAACTTGCAATGAGGGAAGAGACTTGGGTATCTCTGCTAAACATGGTGGTTTCTATTGGATGATCCAGTTTGGGCAAACAGGTTTCTTGACTCTTGTCTTCATTGAATTGAGATCCCTGATAACAAAACCCAATGTTTTCCTTACTAGAAAAAGCAAACACACATGAGAGAAAAAGTATCATAAAGTTAGATAATAATGTCTTAAATAAGGGTGTTCACTGATTCACATAACACGAATCTGGAAGTACGCTGTGCCATTATTGAGTCTCTTTGTTAACAAATCATAGAACCAAACTATTTCCATATTTCTTGTCATGTTGAGGCAGTGAACTTGCTTATTGTTTATATTATTACCAAACGTTCTGACACTTTGAGACATAACTGATATCGCTCTTTTAACTTTTGCTAATCTAATAGTAAAAAAAAATGATTGTTTTAATTTGTATCTCCTCAGCCATTCGTGATGTTGAACATCTTTTCATAGTTTAGTGCTCTGAATATTCTCTTCTATAAAATTTCTGTTGTCTCTTTGCCCATTTTTTTCACTTAGCACTCCCTTTCCTTCCCTTTCTACCCTTTCCCCATGCATGCACACACACACACACACACAAAGCTTTTTATCTTTTAAATAGTTAGCTTTTTTCCAGTCATATATGCCACACATATTTCTATCCCATATTTAGTTTATTTTTGGTCTTATTTTTGTTATCTTTTATTATTCATTTTTACTTTAGTTTGCACATAGTCAATTATATCTGTCTTTTCCTTTTATAACAGTTGGATTTCCTGTCTTACTTAAAAACAGCTTCCATACTATAAAGTCATGAAAATCTTTTTTTTCTAAATTTTCCTCTGACATTTAAATTGTTTTATATTTCACAATTAGATATTTAATCAAGCTGTAAATTTATTTTTGTATATGGTATGACACTGTGGTACAGCCCTGTTTTCCTCCAGATGGATAGATAATATGCCAGCATCATTTCAAAAATAAACTATCCTGGAATTTCCAATTCTGCCAAGTTACACTTTAGATGTCCACAAGAAGTCCTTCTTGATATGGCAAACACAAAAATGCTGAATAAAATATAAATGGAAAACTCTTTTTCCATTATGTGATTAAGCTGGTGGGAAATTAAATGAATTGCTCAGCAGCCAAAAATAAAGTGCAAATCCAGAGAGTGTTTGAGTACTGGGGCTGTCATTTACTCTAAGGGCATCTACCAGTTCTTGGTGGTAAGTGCTTAGCTTACCAGATTGTATCACAAGGTCAGAAGATTAAACCTGGCTCCTGAGATAGTGAAAGGTCAGATCAGAGATCCTTGCATAAATCAGGCAACTATGAATGGCACTACACTGAAAACAAAACAAAATAGAAATTGTTCTCCAGACAGAAACAGTGTGTATGCTTATCTATTTGTCTGTCTCATCTTGACTTTGAGCATAGCAGAAAAAAATGTTTAAATCTCTGAATTTAAGAATTCCTCACCACAAATGTGCACCATCAGCAGGCTTAGAGTCAGAAATCATGGTATGTGTTGGCCCAAAACAAATCTAATCAAAATGCAGAATGGGTTTCTGTTAGTAGCACCCCCCAGATACCTGGCAGAAGCTAGTGTAAATCTCTGGAGGAACATATTTTAAACACAGGCATCAAAAGTTTCATCCAGATATGGTTCCCAAAAACATGAGCTCACAAACAAAAATCACAAAACACACAAGGAAAGTAGCCATCAAAAATATGAGTTAGCAGAATTTTAAACAGGAGATTCAAACTCACAGAAGCTATAGAGTGAAATTATCAGAGATTCAAATATTTTAAAATATGGGGAAAAGAGTTTAAGAGACATGGAGAATAGACACAGAAGGTCCAACTTATGCAAAATCATTGAAGGAATTGTGAGAAGAATTGAGGAGAACTTATTAGAAAGATCATAGACAGAACCCACCATAGGGTCACACACCCAAAACATCTTCCAGTATGAATGGAACTTTTCATTAATCCTAACCTGGATCTCTATCCCCTACTCCCCTTCACACCCCTTCCCCCACCAAACACACACTAATTTGTGTAAATAGGTCTTTTATTTTTTAACTGGAAATATTCCTGAAGAGGTAAGAATATATCATTTACTTTTAAGGTAAATTTTTTCCCACTAAAGTGGTTTCTCTCAATTTCAAAGGAAGCTGACAGTTGACAATCTGCATGAGTTTCTGTACGGGATGTTTCCTGAAGCTTCAGAGGTCAAAGGTCACTAGAGTCAGAGCAAGAAAGTAGCATCCAAAAAGGTGGGCAGATATTTGTGGGATTGAAGATGGCTATTCTTATGTAGTCTAACTATCATTCATTTCTGTAGTTCATGTAAAATTGTACAAGCAGCTCAAAAACGATTTGGGAGATTATATATATAAAATAAATATATACTTATCATATGACTTAATAACTCTCCCCTTTGGGATTTTCTTAAGAGAAAAGAAAACATATATCCAAAGAATAGTATATGAATGCTCATAGCAGCCTTGTTAGTAATAGCCCCCAAATGAAAACAAGCTGAATATCCACTGGTGGGTGAATGGGTAAACAAACCACTGTATATCTATACAACGGAGAATTACCCAGCAATAAAAAATGGAATGAGCTACTGATATACCCAACAACATGAATAAATCTCAGAAACATGCTGAGTGAAAGAAGCCAAGTGCAAAATAATATCTTCTATAAGACTCCATTTATGTGAAACTCTAAGAAAAGTAAATCTAATCTACAGTGATAGAAAACTGAACAGTTGTCCAGCCCTAGTGAAAGTTGGGATTGACTAAGAACATTTTGAGGTAATGGAAATGTGGTGGTGTTAACAAGGGTGTACGTATGTGTCAAACTCATCCAACTGTCCATTTTAAATGTTTGCATTTCACTGTTCCTACATTATTCCTCAATAAAACTTATTTTTCAAAAAGAAACCAGTTCCTGATTGGCTTCTTAGCAGTTAGAATTTATAGTTAGCCTGGGAAGGACCTACATTCTAGCTGCACTAAATGCCTTTAATTTGCCCAACTACATATGAACCATTTTGTTCTCCAAGACCTTTTTGCAGTCAAAGTCCTGTCTTGTACGCCTGCTGACTGGTTGAATGGGGTCTTACAGATAATCCATCACTGCGCAGACACAGGAGAGGGGCCACGGCCACAGACGAGTGCAGAGACTCCCCTCCTCATCATCAACCTTTTGGATCTTGGTCATGGGAACGTCAGCATCAAATACAGCAAGCGTCCACTTGAGGATGCCTCTGATCCACAGATAGACAGGGAAGATAATATATGGGGAAAAGATGTCCAAAATAGACGCCAGATCACTACCAAACCAAGAAAGTTGATGGACTCTGAGACAGAGAAAATAAGTCTGGTCTGAAGTCCAAGACTGCAAGTAGTTTTGAAGGATGAAGTAAACCAAGTCTGATGCCTGAGGGTGCAATATACAGGATAATGCTTTAGAACACAGTTTTCCACGTACCACCGGACAAGTACCAGGGGTGGTATATGAAAGGTTCTTGACACGAATTGGAGGAGTAACTAAACATGACATTAAATACATTGAATCACAAGATGATTTCTTCTCTAAGTCTCCTAGTTTTTCTGATTATCTATCAAAAAGCTTCATTTCATGTTGGGATATCTTTAATACCACTTTCTTCTCTTTTTTAAACAAAAAGAAAACACAAAATACCTAACTGGAATGTTGTAGATGTCCTTGTTTATTCTCATAGCTATCTTCTATTTATGGCAAGTAAACTGGTTTTTTATTTCTGGTAATGATATCAACTTTCTGCATAAAGTAGATGTTTTTCAGTAAAAAGGGGGAGCAGCTAATTTACAGAAAAAGTACTACAGTGGAATATTTCTATGGTGATATGTGAACATCAGAGACTGGATAACAGAACCTTAAAATGTTAATGTGTGAGGAAGAGCATGTATCTATGTACAGATATTAACATATGAATAAGTACTGAATTATTACTATACTAATAAATATTAAAGAAAATTCACCAACAGGACATTTTCATGTCATAAATTAGTTTTTAATTTGAATTACTTGCACTTTAATATCCCCCAAAGTTTCAGATTCCAGATTACTGATAAAAAGTGAGATGAAAACTTTCAGTAAATTAAGGTAAAACTACATGAAATTGGGGAAAGACAGGAATATGTCTGTACAATAATGAAGGGTCAATTTCCATTCTACCTCTATCCTGAATGACTGCTACACTTGAGGGTGGGCAAAGGAGAAATGCAAAAGGTACCCATAAAAAAATTTTTAAAAAGACTGTCTCCATAATTGTTGGTAATCTACTATTTTTAATTTTGCTCTTTTACATCTTACTTTCTTGGTATACACTTAAATTTCTTTCCTTTAAAAGAATCAATAAAAATTTATATTTTTCTTTAGGTCCATCAATCACTTTAAAAAATACTATTCATATGGACAAATTTCTCAAAATTATTATACTGTTGTCAATGGTTTGACGGTCTTGTGTAATTAAAAAAAAAAATCAACCTCAGCTAGGTGCTAAAATTTGACCAGTCAACAACAGGAGAGAACTGTAAAACAGCTTTTCTTATTTAAAGAAACATAAAGGAGTTTGATTTCCACCATGCGCATCATTTCCCAATAGTAAAATTAAGCCTGGAGTGAAGGAAAACACACCCCTTACCTGTTGGAAGGTGCAGTGTTATGTTGTTGCAAAAATCTGTGAAGCAGCATTCAGTTTTGGTAACATTGTTGGAACTGTGACAGAAGACTTGAGCATTTAGCTCTGGGAGAGAAACACAGGACTTGATCACCTGTTCTTTCCCATTGGTTAACATAACCGAAGCCCAACATGCTCCTTCTGTTTGGCAGGTAAAGTTTGAAGAGTCACACAAAAGACATACACACTTCAACCCTGGAAAATGGAAGGCAAAGAGCTTTAAGATACAAAAGATACAATCCTACCAATTTATTTCATAATATTTGAGTGTTGAAATTTCATCTTAATGAACATTGAGAGTGTGAAGGGTTTAAACGAAGAGCACCGGATGCACAAATGCTGATGCTGTTACTCCCTCAGTCATGTGTTTTATTAAACAGGTTGTCCAGTCATCATTTATGACGGCTTGTGTTTTTGTGAATTTATTCAGTTGCTACTGTATTTTAAAACAATATTCTTGTCCAAGGTCTAAATCCCTCCTTCTTATGCACATTCAGCTCATTCCTAAATCAACAGCTCTTAGAAAATGCTAGGATAGCAACACAGCAACCTGGGGGGACCTTCTACCATCACTTGTGGATCATTGAAGTGTGGTTACAGCAGCTATGTAACCAAACCATCCAGTGTGCCTTTTTTCCTTTAAACTTTTAGGTGAATGTGCTGAACACAAACCTAATATACATATTTACATAAAAAAATAGTGTGTTTCTTTACGTAATGTTTTGTGATACTTTAACCCTTTATTATTGTCATAGTACCTTTAAGGCATTGATGAGTGATTGTACCTCCCCCTCTTCACCAAGGAATACATCTTAGAATGAGTCATTTGAACACAGACCATGACCTTCAGGCAATTTTCTTGAATTAACACATCTATTCCATAAAGCAGAACAGTAGATTTTTATATATCTATATCAATAAAACTTTAAAAATTAGACTTTACTAAATTAATCTGCTCACTGCACAGGTTTCCTCAACAGCCTCCATTTACTGCACACACACACCTCACACACATTAACTCACATGTTCAAAGTGGTGCAGTATTTCTCTCTTCTTATGTAATATATTTGTCCGCATGAAGAATCCAATGGTTGTGAGCAATTTATTCAAATTTTATTAAATTACTTTGTTTTAAAATAGTACACTACTGAGTAAGCTGTTTGTATTATTACTTTAATAAACTTTTTGTTAAATTATAACTGCTCCCCATAATATGAATGTACAGTTTGACATAAAATCATTTTTACTCAAATTAAAGCATTTAAATGGCTAATTACTCAAATTGCAGCTGGTTTTATACCTGTAAACTATTTGATACATAAATGATAATTTTTATACTCAATCTCAAATACCAATATAAAAATGTGAATAATATTCCTATATAACTGGGTGTGTAAGAAGAAAGAACAAATTACATATTGATCAACAGAAATTATCTCCTTTGATAATTCTTCTTGGCCAGTAAAATACCATCCCTGCAAACAGTTTTATTACTATGTGTTAAGTGAAATAACAATCAGAAAACAAAAATTATTTTTTATCAACATTAAACCAGGCACAATAGCTCTTGCCTCTGTTTATTCCAGTGGTGATTCTGTGGCAAATATACTGACTTACTGGTATTGATGTGCCTCAGTAGAACCTTATCATCTACACTGATTGGCAGATAGGTAAAATCTAGGTGGTTTGAAAAACAGTTTGTTACTCTTTGCATAAGAGAGAGCACATGCATTGAGGAGCCATCTACCTAGATGTCTCTGACGTGGAACGCCTCTCTAGCATCTTCCAATCTGACAAAGGCCTTCACATCCTGGTTATACTAGCTTTTAATCTTGGCCATTGCTCAGCTCCTCTCTACCTCCATTTCCTTATATGAAAGATTTAAGAAGAATATACCTCCTTAAAGTGCTGTTGTGGAGGATAAATAAGTTAGTCTATGCAAGTCTTAGAACAATGCCCGGTACATAGGAGGCATTGTAAACATTACTGCCTATGTCTTCTCCTACCAGAAGAAATAAATCTAGTTGTCCTATGCAAATAACCAAAATACATTTGTAATGTACAAAAGGAAGGGCTGAATGAACGAGGGTGCACGGACCATCTAAAAGTCATTACAAAGAAATGCTTCTCTTTCTGCTCTCCAAGTGAACTGAATGCTCTCTTCTTTTAATGGCTCAGGTTAGATCCTAGACAGTCACACAGCAGGGTGGAGTCTGGCCATGGTCCAGATAAAGAATTCAGGAAAAGAGAAAGGTTCCAGGTCTAGCTCTGTCAGTAACTTGCTGCTTAACTTTGGAGAAGATACTTAAACTTGCAGAGTCTCAGTACCATCCTCTGAAAATGGGAAATGAACTAGGGTGGGGGCCATGGGTCCAAAAATCTTGTAGACTACGACCATTTTAGGACTCTGAATTTAAAATTCATGAAACTGTATAATTACAAAACATGGAAAGCTCTTTGACAATTAAGAAATTCGCTCCACTATGGTTATTCTTCATCCTCATATTTTAAGGAGCTGAAGTTGGGAAGAATAATGCACCTGACTTACAATCTCAAAACCATTTGTTTCTAGACTCCTCCTCAGAGTCTCCTTGGATATTCTATTTCCAACAGAAGTCCAGTCTGGAAATCAGGCCAAGGCACTGAGGACTGTGGATCCACTGAGTGAAGATACCAGAAAGCACTCAACAACCTTCATGTGTGTCATCATTTTGTATGACTTCCCGTGCAACTGGGGGAGCTAACTGTCACTCTCTCCACTGTATAAATAATGACATGAGGCTCCAGATCCAGTGACTGAGCTAACATGGCAGTCATTAGACTGCTCAAGTGATGCTGCTTCTATCCTACCAAGGCTGGTATTTAAAAAAAAAGAACACAGGTACAGAAACCATTTTCCCACCTCACCAGTTTCTAGCAATTGTGAATAAAATATAATGCTAATACACAAGAAAGAAATGAATAATTACCACTTGACGATTGCGATTGTGATCCGTATTGTCCTACTTACATATTGAGACACAGTTGATATTTTTAAAACAAATTCTCCCTACTTACTTTTTATGAAGACAGGTGGTCAAACAAAAGTCAGCGTCAGGTGGCTTGCTGCTAGCATAAAGAACCTTACCTCTCAGGTTGTCTGTTTTGTTTTTGGTATAAACCTTGAAGTACCTAACATGGTACTCTGTCTTCAAAGCACTGTTAGCTGCTTGTAAAAATAATTACATAATAGTTCTTATCAAGGAATAATGTGGATATTGAATGATTAACAATCTATAAAACTTTCCTTCAGTTTAAAATAAAAGGAACCAAGCAGTAGAATAATAAACACCTAGGTAATGTAGTCAAGACATAGTAAATGCCATCTTACTTTTAAATGTTGCACACCAGAAAACCCTGATATAATTAAGAATTTGTTGATGATAATGGCTTCAAACATCTGCTAAATGTTCTCGTTTATTCCAGGTGGATTGGCAGTACCATAGCATTGACAGAGAACAAAGAGCAAACTAAAAGGAACCTAAGATACATATCTAACAGAGAACATATTCAGTCTTGCATTTTTCATATCCCACCAATCCACTCTAAGGTCATATTTGTTATTTAATTAAACCATATTTATATCAACCATCCTCAACATAGAAACCCTTGTGCTGCCAATTAAAACATAAGTTGCCCTTAGTGATTTGACTTATGCTTTCATATTTTGTTTTTTTGCAAAAACTGATATAAATTGAGCCAATTATACTAGAATATTCCATGGCAGGATAAATCCATTTTTTAGCAGACAGTAGTCCGGCCTTATGTTTCTTTATTTTACACTTTCCCATTTTAATGTACTTGAGTCATATGGAAAGGGACAGCAAATGAAGTTGAAGAAAGAGGTAATTACCCGGAATAAGGAGGTCTATTAGATTTTTCCCCACAAGGAAGATTGCACTTTTCTTGTGTCTCCTCCCACCCCTTTAATTACCCTCTTTCCCCACCTTTTTGCCAATTAGTCTGTAAAAGCCAAGACATCTGTTACCCACATGAAACCAAAGGATGTGCACATTCTTAATCAACCAGAAAATAAATTTTCATCCATGGTTACGTGTGATAGCAAGCACACCCTGGTGTCTGGAAATGTAAAAACCATAGACTACACCAAAAAAAAAACCCTAAATTCATTGATTTGCATGCATGTACTATTCTTATTTCAAAAGTCATATATTTGTTTGGGAAATATTAGTTGCTTTGAATTACACAAATATTATTTTTAATAAGTTGGTATCCTACATCTTAGGTCTATATGATAATATATCTATTGGCTGGTGCCTTACATAAATTTCTGACACATACTCTTTCCTCTTTTCCAGACCTAAGTTGATTCCATTTCCTTAATTTTAGAGCAGGCTATTAAACACATTTTTTTTTAATTCAGAGAACTCTCAAATTCGACCTGCTGAATATGTAATCTTTTCATCATTTGCAGGCTTCTGAATTAAAAGGGAACAATTCAAGGTTATCAGTGTGCTGAACATAAAAAGTTCAGCAACCAAAAAGAGCCGGACCACTAGCACCAGGGAATGTGAAGGAAAATCAGTCAGCGTCAGAGAAAAACCCAGCAAAGATCTCTCTTTCTTCCCAATTCCTTTTCAAAATTTTATTTTCCGGTCAAGCGGTCATTTCAAAACATTTGCCCTTCTTAATGGTAAGGAAAAATATAACAGAGGAAGAAAGCAGCATTAGTAAAATGTGGGTAACATAAATGTAAAGTTTTTGGCCAAAGGAGTTTTCCATAAAGATCCAACTTTTATAATTCTACTTGTCAGGTTTTATCCAAGAAAATCCAGAACTCCAAAAATATGAGAATACGTCCAGGGCAAAGGAAAATCGTTCCTTTGGGCCAAGTGGCAATTGTGTTCCCTGTTCAAGAGGGTCTCTCCCTTATACCCGAGGACTGGAACCACCCGAAAACATTCTATCCAGCATCTATCCTGCATCTTGCGTCCAGATGGAAGGTTCAAATTAGGAAGAACAGAGCACATTTTGAAAAATTTTAGTACTAGACATTCTGAATGTCCTCAGTCCAAAGGCAGCGATAAGTGAAATCTGAGGTCTCAGCCCACCTCTACCACAAACTACCTTCTCAGCCTCTCCCCTGACGTCTGAGAAGGAGGTAGATTCCACGATATCTAAAGACCCCTCCAGTATTTTAGAGCCCTCTGCTGCTCTGAGCTCATGTCTCAGTTCTCAGTAGAAGAAACTTTAGGGTTATCCTCACTGTGATAATAAAAGAGAAGTTAGAAATAAAAGCACCCAAAGGATAGGTCTGCACTCTCAAATTCACACTGATATTTCAGTGGTTGAGAGCATCCTACTGGTTTAAAATTCCACAAAAACTCCTGTTGATATTAAAGATGATTCTTTTATCCTACATTTGTCACATGAGAATCTAATGCTTTTTCTCATTTGTCACATGAGAATCTAATGGTATTTTGGGGAAATGAAGGGAAAGTTCACAGCCTCTCTGAGTTAGGCTAGACTTACAGACTTTTGGCTAATCCCTCAGCCACAGTACATACACAGTCACAGAAATGGCACACACCAGACCAAAGCTTTTCAAAAGAACACCGTATCTTAGCCATCTGATCCCGCTGAATAGAAACAGAAACATTTCCCAATAATGTTTAAGTGGTTGACAAAAAGTAGAGTTTAAAATTGGCTAGAATTTTGTTCTTTATTTACTTATAGCCTCAAAATTGTAATGAATACAGTAAGAATACATATGATGGCATAATGTCATAAAGCTTTCAGTGCAATTTTGAAACTTTTTAACAGGGAAAAATGATGAGTTTAACATTTTTGCATATCAGCATAGTTATTAACTGGAAGGCCTCCTTTTCAAAGAAGGGCTTTTCCAAAAATACTGTTATTAGCATTAGCCTTTAAGCTCCTACAGTATGGTACAAATACAAATGGACTATAAAAGGACATAACCTTATCTACAAGCATGATGACCAAATTATGTGTGTGAATTCTCTTAAAATGTCCCTTTGAAAGATGAAAATGTGGCAGAATTCTGAGATGGGAGAGGCCAGCCTTTTCCTTCCTGCCTCTGGAATGGGAGGCTTGAGTCGGCAGTAGGCTGGCAGAGTAGCAGTTCCATAGTGACTGCTTCTGAGAGCCGTGTTGCATCTCTTAGGCTAAATTGTTTCCTTAGGGAGGACACTCCCTGGAGTCCTCTGACTAACTTTAGACTTTGACTGTAGCCACGGAAGGAAGAAAAGCACCTGATTTGGGTTCTCCCATCAAGCATCATGGTAACGTAAAAAGTGTTCCTGATGACAGCACACATTTCCTCTGCCACACTCCCATACAATGCTTACTTCCTTTGAGAAGTTATGTTCTTACACTGGCAGCTTAAACAGTTCCTCA